>NC_133146.1:44865858-45215442 GCF_048418815.1 Hemitrygon akajei | reverse complement strand
TGACAAAGCACTCAATTACATCATTGGCACAAAGAATAGTAAGTTGGATATGTTGAGCTGATATGAAGTTTATGTGGCTGCTCAGTTGTATTTGCATCACTTTTCTCTGTGTGCAGCAGCCTAGAGGCAGGGTATTTAAGGGTAAAAATTCCTCCCGAGGGATGGTTTGATCCTCTCAACTCCAGTTTGTTTTCACTATGTATTAGGCTTACACTTATGGTTGAAATGCCTAGAAAGACAAGAATATTCCTTGTGCAATTTTTGGATGTAAGTTAAAATGGAAATATAAGTATAACTTAAGTGCAAAAATTAATATAATTCAGAGTAAGAACCAGAAACAGTAAGTAAATGCATTGGTGTGCCATACTGCATGATGAATACTGTAGTAACTTCATTAAAGTGTTCAGAACTTAATTGATCAATTCTTGATTTAGCAAGAAGTGAAGAGCAGCCCTTTATGAGTCTGAGCTCCAGATTAGAGTTTCTGAGGTTATTATGAAGGTTCTTCAATAACCTCCCCATTATATTTTGCAGAAGATGTTATCATCTACCTGATAATAGTTGGAAGAGGAGGTAGGGAGGGAGTTAATTTTTTGTGTAATGTAGGTACTGGGTTAGATCTCCAAAACAATGTTCACAACTCATCTTCACCCCTTGTTTCTAAACCTGATCCCAATTCTACATTGATGGAGTCATCGTAGTCTTCCGATCTTCTGATGTAGTTGAATCCAGTGATAGCTAGAAAATGAGCTAATAAACTGGATCATGATTTCATATGTAAATAATTCTAAATCAAAGGATTTTGTTACACTTGACCGACCTTCTGCAGTATCTTCTTCAAGGATCTTGGGTTGAAACTCCATTAGAGGGCTGAAGAGACAAGTGACATCTAGCTCAACCCCATTTATTTGAAAGGGATTGCCAACCTTAACGGAAAATGTAAATGCAAATCAGTGGTTTGTTCACTGTTTTGCATTTTACTTCATTGTTACTTTTTTAGGTGACATTTTTGTGGATCTATGCTAGTTTTTTGAAAATATTTGAGCTGTCTTAGAAGTCAATTGTAAGGGCTGTGAGTGGGCAAAGTGCCTGGGGCTCGTTGTGGATCACTCCATCATGGGAATACAATAGTAGACAGGTCTCCAGCTTGATCAGATCTACAGGGATAAATAAATGCTGCTGCGGAAAAAGTGAAGAAAGGAATACATGTCTATATTACACTTATGGGGAGGTAAGCTGGGTGGGCCAAGTATAATCAGTACAGTACATTCTTTTTTTAATTCCATTTTAAAAACATCACTAAGTTACCTTGACAAGACACCAACAGTGAAAATGACAGACCCGATTCTGAAGGGAAGAATCAATTAAAGTAACTGCAAATAATTATCCACACCCAGAGTTACTATATATACAATTCTGAGCTTGTGGAATACAGAAAGATCTGAAAGTGGTGTACTGTTGTTATGGCTGGGGGTGGTGGAGGGGGAAGGGTAGGGGAAGGTGCAGAGTTGAATGATCTGTCATGTTAGATCCAGCACTGGGAATTTTTATCTTGATCTTGATGGAGAAGAACAACTGCTGAAGACTATGGTAAATGTTAGTGTTTTCAGTTTTTCTTACAATTGTTTTGAATACAATTTAAATGGCTTTAAGTATTTTACTTATTCCTGGAAGTTTTAAACTGATCATATTTTTAATATTCACAATAAAGTTTATGAATGTTTCTGAATGCCAGGAAAACTTGACAGTTTCTTCCCAGCTCTGACAACTAGATAAAGCAAGGAGTATGAATGTGAACTGAGCTTGAACCCTTTTGATCCTCACTATCTTTTATTAATGTGCCTTAGGAAGCATCAGATGCATGATGGCTTGGTATAGCAACTGCTCTGCTCACAATGGCAAGAAACTGTAGTGTATTATGGGCATAGATCAGTACATCATGGACAGCTGCCTTCCTCTGTCTACACTATGCATAGCCTTGGTAAAACAGCCAGCATAATCGAAGATCCCACCTACTGTGGACACACTATACCCCACCCCCACCCACACTTAAAAGTACCAAATTTCTTGGTGTTCACCTGGCGGAGAATCTCACTTGGTCCCTCAACACCAGCTCCATAGCAAAGAAAGACCAGCAGTGTCTCTACTTTCTGCGAAGGCTGAGGAAAGTCCATCTCCCACCCCCCATCCTCATCACATTCTACAGGGTTTGTATTGAGAGCATCCTGAGCAGCTGCATCATTGCCTGGTTTGGAAATTGCACCATCTCGGGTCGCAAGACCCTGCAGCAGATAGTGAGGTCAGCTGAGAAGATCATCAGAGTCTCTCTTCCCGCCATTGCAAACATTTACACCACACGCTGCATCTGCAAAGCAAACAGCATTATGAAGGACCCCACGCACCCCTCACACAAACACTTCTTCCTCCTGCCATCTGGGAAAAGGCACCGAAGCATTCGGGCTGTCACGACCAGACTATGTAACAGTTTCTTCCCCCAAGCTATCAGACTCCTCAATACCCAGAGCCTGGACTGACAACTTACTGGCCTATTGTCTTGTTTATTATTTATTGTAATGCCTGCACTGTTTTGTGCACTTTATGCAGTCCTGTGTAGGTTTGTAGTCTAGTGTCGTTTTTATGTTGTTTTACATAGTTCAGTGTAGTTTTTGTATTGTTTCATGTAGCACCATGATCCTGAAAAACGCTGTCTCATTTTTACTATGAATTGTACCAGCAGTTATGGTCGAAATGACAGTAAAAAGTCACTTGACTTGACTTGACAAAGGATATATAAGCCTGAAGACACATACCACCAGTTTCAAGGACAGTTTCTATGCTGTTGAAATTAGGCTTTTTGAACGATTAACTAGTACAATAAGATGAACTCTTGGCCTTGCCATCTTCCTCATTATGACCTTGACCATTTTGTCTACTTGCACTGGACTTTCTCTGTAACTGAAACACTCTTTGCACTCTGTTATTGTTGCTAAGTCTCCTTTAACTTTCTGTTCTTTAGGGTTCTTCCAGGAGTCAGGAACAATGAGCAGTCTTAATTCCAAGATTTCAGTTAATTTTAGAGTACAAACAACATACAAATGTAAAGCAAACTAAATAAAGAACTGAGACACAATGCTAAGAGGGACAAAGGACTAAAGAAGAAGCCAAGAAGAAGCTTCTGAAAAATCCCTCACTTTTATAGGACAGGAATGAATTAGTTACTAGGCTGTATAATTAAAACAATTACATTATGTGTGTAAGGTGTTAATATGTACTGAATGAAAATTGAGAAAGGTGGTAAACTGTTAGTTTATATACTGTTTACTGCCTGTGGGTGTGAAAAATACAAGACTTTATGTTTAGAAGTACAAATCTTAGAAATTTTCTATCATTAAAAAATCGGTATTTCCAACATTGTTTTACTTTGTACTATGTCAGTGCACTGTTGGAGTGAATTGATCTGCATGAATAGCATGCAAGACAGATTTTTTGCTTTATTTTGGTACATGTGAAAAAAATAACCCTATTTGCCATTTTAGTATAGAGTATAGAACATAAATCAGTACAGCACAGGAACACTACACCGACCTTGTTGCCAATCTATCTAACCCCACCTGACTGCCATAGTACATATCCCTGCATTCCTCACCTGTTCATGAGTCTAAGACCATAAGACATAGAAGCTAAATTAGGCCATTCAGTCCATCGAGCCTGCTGCACCATTTCATCATGGCTGATCCCAGATCCCACTCACCTGCCACTCACTCCATACACCTGCCTACTCGCCATATCCGTTGATGCTCCAATTGATCAGGAATTGATCAGAAAACTATCAACTTCCGCTTTAAATATACCCACATACTTGGCCTCCACCGCAGGCTGTGGCAGAGCATTCCCCAGATTCACTACTCTCTGGCTAAAGGAATTCCTCCTTTTCTCTGTTCTAAGAGGTTGTCCCTCAAGTTTGAGGCTGTGCCCTCTAGTTCTGGATACCCGCACCATAGGAAACATCCTCTCCACATCCACCCTATCTAAGACCTTTCAACAGTTAGTAGATTTGAATGAGATCCCCACATTCTTCTAAATTCCAGTGAGTAAGAGACCTTTAAACATTGCCCTTGTAGCTACTTCAACTACTTCCCCTGGTAACACGTTCTGGGCACCTATCACTCTCCCTAGAAAAAAACTTGCCTCACTCATCTCCTTCAAAATTTCCCTCCTCCCGTTAAACTTACGCTATATGGTATTTGACATTTCCACTCTGAAAAATGGTAAAAGGCTCTGATCATTTAACCTATCTCTGCCTTTTGTAACTTTAAATGCTTCTATCCAGCCACTCACTCAACGTACGACACTCCGGAGAAAACAATGCAAATTTGTCCAACCTCTCCTTATAGCGAACACACTCAATCCGTACAACATTCTAGTGAAACTTTTCCACACCCTTCTCAAAGCCTACACATCCTTAATGCAATGCAACTAGCAGAAATGCTTGCAGTCTTCCAAATGTGGTCTCACCGAAGTTTTGCACATTTGCAACATGACTTACCAACTTTTATACTCAATACATGATGAAGGTATCATTGGTGTATGCCTTCATTATCACCCCATCCACTTGAATTAGTATTGACTTAGTATGCATTCATCTAAATTGGTGAGGTCGGAGAAAGGGGGCTTTTGATCAGGAAGATTTCTTGGTTGGCAATAATGGATTTAGCCATAAGGCCTGTTTTCATGTTGTGTAACTCGGTATTTATTTCCTCTTCTCAAAGTTAGACCTTACCAACACAGGGAAACTAAGCCAGTTTCTTTTTCATGAAGTTCCCTCCAGGGAAATGAAAGAGGTAAAATACTTTCATAGGGAATTAGCTGATGCAGACATCTCAGTTTTGACTGCAAATACTGGGCCAAAAGTTCTCAAGTCTTTAAATAATTATGTATTCTACAAATGTATATTTATTACACTTATCCATCAAAAATAAGTACTAAGCATTGTCATTATCAAATGTATGTAATTTAACTTGTCTTACATTATTAGCAAAAGATGGCACTTCTAATCAAGAAGAGGCAAATGAAGAACACCTGATGAAAACAAAGAGAAACAAGTATGAAAGTTATTTTTTTGACTTTGATAAATATTTTTATCTCTTATATTTCATAAATCAATATATACACTATTGCTAATTCTGCAAAATTTAACTGTATTCTAAAACATTTTAGTCATTAATTGTTTCAAAAGATTTAAATTAACTTTTATGAAAAATTTTTCCAGATTAAAATATTTATTTCTTAAGCAATTATCATTTAACAATTATAAATTCAGGAGTATATTCATTTATTCCTTACTCTGGCTGCCTTTTGTAGTCCTAATGTGGCTGTTGTGAAATAAGGAAACTGAATACAGTTCAAGGTATATAAAGCTATCTTCTTTCCCAAGATGTAAACAATCAAATTAAACACTGTGCATTGCCTTTTGATTCTATTCAAACTGGGCTTGGGGTTTCATTAATTATGCCTTATTCAAGCAAGGGTGAATGCACTGATGTCTTTTCCGCTGATATCAGGACAACACAGTGGCATGTGTATGGATCAACTAAGATATACATCAGCTTTCAAATTTATAAAATGTATTGAACATCATTAATGCATAAGATGACCATTTCCTTTAACTGTTTGTCTAGAATTTTTGCATTTATGTTTCAATTAAACACAAGAGGGGTGAAATTTGTTAGAATGAACAACAGACAATCACAACTGTTCATCATCCTGTGAATAATCTACATGTTAGTTTTTGAAAAATAACTCCAACCTGCAAAAATATCTAAAATTGATGAATATCTTTTGACAGGCAGATGTAATGGTATGCTGTGAGCTTTTTGCTGATCAGGATAAATGAAAATAAGTTAATCATTAACTTTGTACTCTTAGATGAAACACTTATTGTCATAAGTGTCATAACATTACCCTTAACCAAAATTTTATTTTAATTGGGCAGAGCATTTGCTGACTTAGATTCCCATTGAGTGCAATAGTCATTTATGTCTTTTACATAATATTACAACAGATGATTGAGCAGTTAATTAGCAAACTTGAACATTTGCCTAATATAAACTCAAGCGTTAAGAAGGTCAGGGAACTGCAAATATGTTAAATATTAACAACACTTAAATTTGCAGTCATTGCAGTCATTACAGTTATCTTTCAGAAATGTCCACAGACTAAATACGTTTATCCAAGAACATCCTCTTGTCAGATTTTGAATTAGATGAAGTTACTTCCATCAACTATTTTAAAGTTCAAGCATAAAAATATAGGAATTCTTCACTGAAAGTTAATTACAGTCCTGTTGCCGATGTGGTGAACCTGAAAATTAAACAAGGCACATTGATGTTCTGGTTAGCCTTGATGGAAGAGGATACAATAATAAACACTATCTAATTAAAAGACTAAGTTTTGTGGCAATATAATGAATTTAAACGATGTTAATTTAAACCATTGCTGATATAAATAATGCATAAAAATGCTGATGACTGTAAAAGCCTGCTGTCTTGATGTTCATATTGTAAATGTACTAATGCATAATATATAGGTAACTGAAGAACTGTAAATGTTCCAATAAGTGTATGCCAACACTAGTTTGATTTAGATTTATATACATATTTACACTTCAGTTACTTATACTGCTTTGGTGAACACAATTCTGGAAATTCACTTTTAGTGCTAAACTTAGTTTTGTGCAGTTTATATTGTAATGAAATGGCCATATTTTCTAAAACAAATCTTTGAAAAGACTCCAATATAAATAACTCCGCTAAAGTAAAAGGAAACCAAATAGCAGTGAATATTGTCATCTTGCCTCCTCAGTTTCAAATTTCATTTTTATTCTTAAAAGCGTGTGTTCGGTTGACAATGTGTAGAGTCCAGTCTATCTACTTTTATGGGAAAAGGTACTACCAATTATGGGGATATAAATGCGGAATTGCTTTTACTCACAAGCCTGGTGAATTTTGCACCTACTTAAGTCAGTGCTGAAATAGCATTGCGGCAGTGGGAGTGATTGATTGTGTCTGACAAGCTGCAGGAACTTTCATCCCGATCTCCTGTAACTGCTGAGAGCTCTTGGAAATATTCTTCAAAGTTTTATAATTAGTAGCCACAATATGCATTCCTTTCCAAATCCTTGTAGTTGAACAGCTGATGCATCCGCATGTCCATGGTACCCCGTCTCATGCCAATTAGCATTATATTACTTTGGATTGCTTCTTGAATGTTACTTTGCAGCAAATGTAAAGGCTATGAGAACATTACATGTGACATTTTTATGCTTCAGTTTTAAGCAACTTATTTGCCCTACTGGGTTACTTGCTTTTGTTGGAAATTAGCTTTTAATTCTTGTAGGCTCCAGAGCAATTTTGTTTTTTTTTGCTTTTGTGGATCATGTTCTTTTTTTAAATATAATTCAGAAGTTTATTTTACCATAAAAAAGAAGATAATGGCAGTGTTGGCTCATACTCTTGGTTTCTGGATATCCTATGTCAGTGAATTAGTGTAACATGAAAGAACCAAGTTGTGATTTCCCAAAATAAGACAACGGCTTGCGAAATGCTGCTAAATAAGCACATCTTCTCAAAAACGTAGAATGGTTTCAATAAAATACTGTTTCTAAAAATAAAATTATATAGCCATTTGTGAATTTTAATCAATATTATGAATCTTTTTAAAGAACTGAAGAGCCAGATATCGCTAATCCAGAAAAAGAAGAAATGGATGGGAAAAACCTGGGAAATACCCCACACAGAACTGTCGTCCCCTTGGAAGAACGTATTAATCACTTCCGAGATATGCTTCTGGAGAGAGGGGTAAGAAATCTTGCAGCATACACAAAATTGATGTGTATAATTTGTTTTAATTACTTGTTAATTTATAAATAATCATTCATGTTTCAAGATGATACATAATGGCTTCAATATAAATGAGCAATTTCTGTCCAACTGAAATGCTGTAAGTGATGCATTTATTTCAAGATTCAACGTTCAAGATTGTTTGATGTTGTTTTCTGTGCACAACTATGAGGAAAATGAAATTACTCCAGATCCAATGTAGCACAAAAAACACAATAAATATAACTACATAAGATAGATTTTGTATATAGAGTTTAATTGTATGTCTATAAAGTGACACTAGGCTGTACCTAAGGTGACTAATGGGAAATACAAAGTAGTGCTGGAGGTGTTGATCAGCCTTACTGCTTGGGGAAAGTAACTATTTTTGATTCTGGTGATCCTGGCGTGGATACTATTTAGCCTCCTCCCTGATGGGAGTGGGATAAACAGTCCATGAACAGAATGGATGGGATCTTTTATGACATTTCTGGCCCATTTCTCGACGCGTGTCCTTAATGGTGGGTAGGTTGGTGCCACTGATACGCTGCGGGAGTTTTGACTACTTGTTGTAGAGCTCTCCTGTCCACACACTGCAGTTTCCGTACCAATCAGTGATGCAGCCTGTTAGGATGTTCTCTACCATGCATCTGTAGAATGACATTGAGTATGGATGTGAAAAGTCCAGCTCTCTTTAGCCTCCTCAGAAAGCAGAGGTGTTGTTGAGTTTTCTAGACTGTGTAGGATATGTTCTGGGTCCATGAGATGTTGTGTGTGATGTGCACTCTCAGGTATTTAAAACTGCTCATAATTTCCACTGCTGTGCTGCCAATGTAAAGAGGGGTGTGAGTGTGCAGGTTCTCCTGAAGTCGATAACCATCTCCTTTGTCTTGTTGACATTGAGGAGGAGGTTATTCACCTGGCACCAGGCCTCGAGCTCTTCCACCTCCTCTCTATAGGCTGTCTCATCATTGTTGGTGACGAGTCCCACCACTGTCGTGTCGTCAACAGACATGATGATATGATTGCACGGGTGTTTGGCCATGCAGTGATGTGTGAGTAGAGTGTACAGCGGTGGGCTCAGCACACACCCTGGGGGGCACCCGTGCTATGGATGATGGAGAGGGAGGAACGGTTGTGCAAGTGACTCTCTGAGATCTGTTTGTTAGGAAGTCCAACACCCAGTGGTGAATTTAAACCAAGAAGTAAAAGTTTGTTCATTAAAGTTCTGACATAAGTGTCCATGTTTTTCAGGTGTGTCTGGGCTAGGTGAATGGCAGATGCAATGGCATCTGTCGTAGAGTGACAGATTCACCTTTTTCAAGAATTGATTAAGTCATTTAACAGGGAATATGTCATTCATAAATTATTTCCAGCTATCCCTATATAATTCCAATAATTTAGTGACTGAACAGTGATGAAGGAAGCTTTTTACTGCAGTGTTTGTTGATCTTGCATACCACTGAAGAATGTGAGTATTACATACATATTGTAGACACTTGCACAACTATGCATTTTGTTTGTAATATGCTAATGACAATTCAGTTGTCATTTACGATGTCATCTTGATAATATTCTCAAAACTGTTCTTCATGATCCTAACTCGGAATTGTAACTCTGTTGGAGATAATGAGGTCTTTGAGGGGACACCGCATCTTCATGGACCAAATAGTCAGCAAAATTACTTTACGTGCACATTCTGCAGTTGCCTGCACAGGATTCAGAATCTCCAACACCCATCTATTAGAGATGAGGTGAGGTGTGTCTCAAAATCACCTTGTTGATGAACTTAATGTCTTACTTCTATCCTGAAATGTCACACTTCAGAGGCCATGTAAAAGAGCCTGAGAAACATGCCTCGCAATCGGCAAATTGGTTCAGTAAATCCCCTGCGTCTACATCTTAGAATGGAATTAATCTTTTCTGATCGTCTGAGATCGCAGTAAAACAATTGTCACTTCACTCTTTGACGTCTCCAGCGGAAACAGTGTGACTGAATCATAAACTGGAGCTTTCTTGCTATTGGCTAATATCCACTCTAATATTCAAACCTTCATGTAGGAAGATCAAAAATGCACTGCTCTGAGAAATATCTACTCTCACTTATTACTAAGTAATGATATAAAATACTTTAATTAAACTGAATTTGTGAAGGAGGGCTGTCAGGCTAAGACTGGTAATAATTTCCAATCTGGCTATCCTCCATCTGTTTCTTCAATTCCCCTGTGTATCTTTCAGTGACTTAAAAAAATTGCCTTCCTTTTGCTTAGAGAACTAATTGTCACCACTCCTTTCCACCATGTAACAAATGAACCATCTGCTTGAGCCTGCGCCTTCAATTGGTAGACTGTTTAAGAGTCCTATGACAATTAGCGCCAACGTGATCCAATTAGCATTCAAGGTTTGGGATGGCATAGTAAAGCGACTGTCTGATAGCTCCAATAACTCGGGTCCCATCCTGACCTGGGGTGCTGCTAGTGTGGACTTTGTACATTCTTGCTGTGGCTTTCCTTTGAATGCTCCATATTTTTATCGCAGAAGCCACAGTTAATTGCCCCTAATGCGTAGGTGAATGGTAGAATCTCAGGAGGCTTGATTAGAATTTGGTGAGAATATTGGAAAGAATATGGAAGAATAAAATTCAATAGATGTAAGTGGTTGTTTGGTGGTCAAACATAGATTCAGTGAACTGCAGGAACTGTTACTCTTTGGCTGTATGAGATGATCTTAGTATCAGCTGTCACTTTCAGCAGTAATGGTTTGCAGCATGTTTGAGTTCCACAAATGGGAAGTTATGCGCCTGTACAGCAGAGGTTAGACACTGGGTTTGACAAGTATTCAAGAATTGGTGGCTGGCAACTCATCATTGTGCGGGTTAAGAAAGAGACGTACTGCAGCCAGACACAGATGCATACATTGGGCATTAAACTGCATCCATCAAATAGTAACACTGATTAAACAAGCAGCTCAATGTGTCAGATTTTGCAACATTTTTGCCAGAAGAGCTGATTGCTGGACCGTCTCCTGTGCTGCTGTCAAATCAAGAAAGACAACACCAGTCACCGGGAGTAAATGATGGACTGTAATGAGGTGGAAGAAGATGGATACCCTATCAGATCTGATGAGTCAGTTGTCACAGGGACGGAATTTCGGAGAAGCAGTTCAAAGTTCTCCCTGCTGTCAGCAGCCTTTTTATAGTGGGCTGTTTCTATTTCATTAATCCTCTTGGTGATGAGGGCAGTGTTTCTGCAGCCAGGTGCTGAATTTCATTCCACCTCCTTGATCATGTAATGTCACCGCTGTCAATCTTTTTCACGGAGAAACACATTAGAAATTGATACCATATGCAGCTGCCAGGATGATTTTGTATTCTGGGTTTATTTCTCTAATATACTTGTCAATAGAATCTCAATATTATTCATATCTTAGACAAGCAAGGACAGGTGACCCGCACCACACTCAAGCTAGGTGCTCCCAAGCTATGCATTCAGAAAGGACCCCTCTTCATTCCGTTCTCTGACTGTTCATTCTATGCTTCCCTATCATCTTCCTTGACTTGTTGCGGCAGTAACATTTCAAGTTAGTGCTGAGTCCTCATGTTGGCAAGATTCTGAAATGTATTTATTGAAATACAACATGGAATAGACCCCTCCAGCCTTTAAGCCACACCACCCAGCAACCCTTCATATAACCCTAGCCTAATTATGAGACAATTCACAAAGATCAATGAACCTACTAACCGGTACGCCTTTGGACTGTGAGAGGAAACAGAAACGTCCAGAGGAATCTAATGCATTCCACAGGGAGAATGTGCAGACTCCTTACAGCTGATGTTAGATCTGATCTCTGAACTCTAACACCCTAAGCTGTAACTGCTATGCTGCCGTGGCACCCAGCAGCAAGCTGTGAAGCACAATGTCACAGTTCAGGGTGCCCCCAGTCAGCCCGTGCACCAGAATCACGCTTTGAGGATTATACTAGCACTCACTACCGCTTCGGTTGGTCCCTGCACCCTCCTGCCGAGGAGTGAGCAAGAAAAGGAAGAACCAGGGAAGGTGGAGATATTCCTGTCCTCTGAAAGCACTGCAGCAGCTGAAATATGGCAGGCATCAGGGGCAGCCTAAGATTAAAATAAATTCCGCAGAATTTTAATCTCAGTGTCACCCCAGACATTGGACAGTTAGGCTGGGAAACTACTTGCAATTCAGATAGATACAGGGTTTGAAAAGAGAGGCCAGTGTGTCACAAGATTGCCGACTATCATGACTGAAATCCTCACAGATCAACATGCCTATGATGTTTGTTGATCTCTACTCCAGGTGAAGAAGATGAATTTCCCTTCCCTTGAGAAGAACATCAGTGAGATCCCTAATGCAGTGGTGAGCTGGGAATCTCGATGCATGGCATAGATTCACTGCTGCCATTTGAAAGGGCTCAGGGAAATGCCAGTCTTCACCAATTGGAGGTTGTATTGGAGGTGAATTGCAGATACTTACTGGCTTTTAACATCAGTGACCTTCAAAAACTTTGCCTTTGAATACAGTTTCTCGGAGAGCTTGTGTGACTTCATGTGGACTCTTACTGTGTGGGCAGTAGTCTTTCTCCCCCAACCCCACCTTTTCTGCTGTATCTTGGCAGACAGAAGTGGAAAAGTGAGATTAGTGCTGAGGATGTGGCTAATTCACAGTATCAGACATAACTATTGTAGCCACTGGAAGCATCCAGAGTTACATAAAAGTGATTGATAACCATTTTAAATGGTGTAGGTGCTTTGCATGGAGTGTAGTTAAAAGTTGGTGACTGGTAAATGACCCCACAAAGAAACATATAACTATTGTACCTAACAGTTTCAAACAGAGCATTGCACAAGGAATGGCATCCACTTTTAGCTGATTGGAAAATTGCTGAGAGAAGCAATGTAGTTCAAAGTTAATTAATCTGTTTGCATATCCATATTATCCACCAGCTGGAGGAAGTAAAATTAGTCTGCATTTGAAGTTCATGTCAACCAAAGAGCTCCACGCAGATACTCTGAAAATTTCTACCCAACTCTATTAAACACCCATCAGCACACAGCCCCAGTGGGTAGTGACTGAAACATGGTCCAGGAAGCTTTTTACTATAATGCTAATTATACGCATCCTGGACATCAAGTGACCTGACCGAGTCATCAACAATGACGTCTTTGCCCGCACCCAGATACCCAGCCTCTTCACCCTGCTCCAACAATGCCGTCTCCGCTGGCTAGGCCACGTACACCACATGTCAGACGGGAGGATCCCGAAAGACCTGCTGTACCGGGAACTGGCCTCCGGCAAGAGAGCACAAAGGCGACCCCATCTTCGTTTCAAATATGTCTGCAAGAGAGACATGAAGTCACCGAACATGAACGTCAAGAGGCGGGAGGACATTGCAAGCGATCGGTCTCGCTGGAGGCTGGAACTACGCAGAGGTCTAAAAAGAGGAGAACGGAAGCTGAGGCTTGCTGCTGAAGAAAAGCGCACTCGCCAAGAAAACAGCACCAAGACAATGCCGGAGGACAGCGCCTTCAAGTGCAGTCACTGCAGCCGAGACCGTCACGCCCGTGTGGGCCTCTACAGCCGTAACAGACGCTGCTTTACAACATAGACTGAAGCAAGACTTTCCAGGCGCAGATCCATGGTCTCGCGAGACTAACGGCTGCCATCAAGTATCAAGTAAAAGGGTCTCACTTGCTATGGCTCAAGCTTGTTGGAGATTTGTTAATACTACACTTATTCTAGACACCAACACAATAATGCATTTTATTTGAAATAGACTGATGAAAATACAGTCATCATTTACAAAATATTTTGATTTAAAATGTCTCATATCTTTCACATCTGAGATGTTTAATATTTTGTTATTTGTCATAAATTTGACTTTACTATTTATTTTTAAGCAGATGCCTAACAGTCAAGAAAACTGATTATTTAAATTACTTGCCTTCAGAATGGCCAAATATAGATATAATTTTGAGCTGCTACTGAGCAATAGCCTATGATGTTATTGAGAATGAAAACCCCTGGGCAATGAAGGGCCTGGATACATTACAGTTGTAAAATTGAACAATAAAGAGAGAATCTAATTTCCAAATTAATGCTATGTAAATGTAATATTGAAGAAGAATGAGAAGAATTCATATGTGTGTATCCAATGTTGAATGACACATTTGTCCTTCTCCTGGATATTATGCTGAAAAATAGATGCATCTCTTGTTATACATCTGTAGCTATAAGCAGAGCATGCCATCTGTTATAAATTTAATTATTAATATATAAGGCTGTACAAGATACAAGATTTTTTAAAAGTTTAATTTATTCATCAAAAGTATGTTCCTTAATGTGTATTCAGTACTTTGATATTAACTTTGTCACCTCTAAAGACTAAACATTATCCACTGTGCTTGTTCCCTATTTCTACCATTAGTAGTTAGCTAATTTACTACTTTATTACTGCCCAATTCAATCTAACATCTAAAAGCAAGATATGACAAGTATAAAGAACTGAAAAGAGAGAAGGTCTTTTGGAGTATAGAATGTGTTAGTGGGTACTAACAAGAGAGATCAGAAGATCAAAAGGAGGCATGAACTATCAATAAAGAAAATCCCAAATCTTTCTATAAGTACATTAAGGACAAGAAGATGACTGGGAAAGAGCAAGGGCCAAACAAGAGAAAATCTGCAGATGCTGGAAATCCGAGCAACACACACACAAAACTGCAGGAACCCAGCAGGTCGGGCAGCATCAATGGAAAGAAGCACAAGCCAACGTTTCAGGCCAAAACAAGTAAAGGGCGATTAAATCTTAAAGTGACAACATGTTTGAAGTCAGAAGATATAGGTGAGGTTGTAAATGAATACTTCTGTATTCACTAAGGAGCTCATTGTACCTGGGGAATAGAGAGAGAGCAACAGGGGTTATTAGACAGGAGTAAAGTTGGACAAATCCTCAGAACCTAATGGAGCCTGATGACACATCCTGGGCTGCTACAAAAGAGATGATTGGGATCTGAACAGGGACTTGTAAAACTTCGCTGGCCACAGGTGAGATGCCTTATGATTGCAGGACAGGAAATATGGTATGTTTATTCAAGAAGGGCAGAAGGAATATGTCTGATAACTACAAGCCAATATGTCTACATAATTGGAAGGGAAGTTTGTGGAAGAAGTCCTGAGGAAAAGAATTAATTTACATTTGAAAAGGCAGGGATTAATTAGTGAGTCAGCATGGTTTCATAAAGGTAAGATCCTGTCTGACTAATGTGATTGAATTTTTCAAAGAGGTAACAAAATATATTGATGTGGGCAGCAGATATTATTGAGGCCTCTGACGACGCCCCACGCGGGAGATGGGTATTAACGACTAGAGTCCATGGGATCCAAGGCAAGTTGGCTAATTGGATCCATAGTTGGTTTGCTGCTCGGAGGCAAAAAATGATGGTGAAGAGCTGTTTTTCTGATTAGAATCCTATTTTCAGTTGTTAACCACTGGGACTTGTGCTTGAATCTTTACTGTTTGTCATTTACGTTAATAATGTTGATATGAATGTAGGATGTACGAAAGGTAAATTTGTAGATGGCATGAAAATAGGTTTTTTTATAGTGAGGATAGTTATGTCACAGGAATATAAGAATCTATTGGTAACAGAGGCAGAAATCAAAGCATATGGAATTTAATTCCACTAAGCATAAGGTAAAGCACTTTGAAAAGACTAATAAAGGACCTAATGCAATGAATGAGGGAATATTGAATAAGAGAGGGACCTTTGTATAAATCTCACAAAAATGGCAGCCTAGGTATACAGTTTAGGGTGGTTAAAAAGTGATTAGGTCTAGTCTTCATTAGCATGAGCATAGAATATGTGAGCAGGGTACAGCTTTATTAAAAATTGCATTGGTCACAGCTTAGTTTGTTTACCTTGTAGAAGATTGAGGGGAAATTTGACTGTGTCATAGAAATCATGAAGAGCATAACCAGAGTAGATAATAAACCTTATCCCATAACAAAAGTAACACATTTGAAAAGGACTTAAGTCTAAAGTAAGAGGTGGAATCTGAGGAAACGTTTTCACCCAGAGAATATTGGAATCTGAAATGCACTGTCTGACTGGGCAGTGACAGCAGGTACTCACACAACATTTAAGCAATATTTACATAAGTACTTGAATTGCCAAAGTGTGGAAGGGGATGGACCAAATGCTGGTAATGAGGATTAATGAAAATTGGTAACTAATTGATTGGCTGAATACTTTGTTCCTGTGCTGTATCATGAACATCATGAACACTTTGGAGCAAATTCCAGCTATAAGGTTTTTGTGCAGAGGTTGTACCCCTCTTGGCTTTACTAAACCTCTGAAGTTAATTACTCTGTATGGGTTCCAATAACTGCTGTTTATTGAAAACTAGTTAGGTTACGCAAATCATTTATGGAAAAGCCCAGACCACTTGGAACTTATATAACTCCACCTATTCCTGCTAGAAATCTACAGCCTGGCTTGATAATTCAACAATATTTCTCATGATTACTCCCTGATTATTGTCTTGATATCCTTTGATGGTTTTGTGCAGAATACATTTCTTTCTGCTGTACGGGGGGTGGGGGGGGGGGGTGAGGGAGGTTTCATTTACTTGGTATAGTTGTGAAAGGGATAGGGTTAACTTTAATTTATTTCTTCAATAGGTTATTTCACCAATGACACAAAGATGAAAAGGTTTGATATTGATGTGGGCATTATGTGATGACTAGCTGAAACTCCCTAAAGTGCTTTAATACTTGAAAGTAGGAAAAGAGAGCCCTGATAAAAAATGCAACCGATCTGAGTTATCATGAAGTTTATTTCCATCAGGGACTCAAGGCAGACAGTAGCAAATCATTCATCCATTATGCAGGCTGCCTGCTTTTCCTTCCCGTGCCAGGCAGGACCTAATTGACTGGTAATGGTAGCCGGATGTCTCCACTGGTGCAAGAGTGCAGTTTTCATTGAGACTTTGGGGGATCCTCTTGGCAACAACCCATTAGAAAAAAAACCTGAAAGAAAACAAAATAATGGTCTCAAGACAATATAATTTAATTGCTTTAATTTTTTTGGAGAGGCACTGAGCTCTATACCCTTATACACCATCCTTTGCCATGGCCGACATTATTCAGCTTTGCCAGATATTTTGTTCCTGTCTGCTGGAATTAGTGACATTCCCACTTCTGGAAGTCCAGGTGTGCACTGCTAAAATCGTCCCCAATTTGGCCTTGCTTCACCCTTTCTCTCTGGCTGCACTGCCCGCTTTCACTGCCCAGTGCCAAGTGCAGCTTACTCTAAAGCCCTCAGAGCTTCTCTGCAGCTTTCCTTTAAGCAAAGTGAGCAGAGCAGAGAACAAGATTTGAATTTTTATGATCACCTGTGAGCTTTGTGATCTGATCGGCTTTAACCATTCTCCCATGTGCACACTCCTACCCACAAGGTAGCTGTTTATTAATGTTGAAATAGTCCGTGTTTTGTAACCCTTCAGGTAATCTCCTGCAGTCTGTTGAGTTATTTTAAACATGCATTTAATGATACCTTTTTAACATTAAATAAATGAACATAGTGGCAGTGCAGGCAATCATTGTGAGGCATAATGTATTGGTTGTGAAGTGCATTCATGGCTGCTGAGGAGAATGAGGAATTACTGGATAATTGGTACATATAATGAAAGGTATTTTTGAGAATGTCAGTAGGGAATTTGAATAGAGAGTTTTTAAAAGGTGTTATAGGAAACCCATCTAGCTGGTAACAGCGACAACACTAATTAAACGAGTATCAAGTAGAAGGCTGTTCAGCATTAATAAAAAAATTCCCTTTATAAATTCCTTTATTACTTTCCTTATATTATAACTATATAAGGAACTTCAGATCTTTTGCACTATTTCAAAGTGCTGTCAGGCACTGATGGCCAGGTCCACATACCCCTCTGACTAATGAACAATCATTAGTCCATTTTCAGAGATGCCATCTGAGATCCAATGAAACCAGGATGTGTCAAAGTATTCAGTCATTATATCCCATTAGCAATTCCCCTGCAACTGATGTTAGACTAATAGGTCTGTGTTATTTTTCTCTGTCAAACAACGTGGAGTGAGATATCACTTTTCTCCAGTCTGTGGAAACACTTCCCATAGACTAGAAGCAATTTAAAATACCACGAGTAAACGATCTGCAGTTTCCTAATCATATCTGAACATTGCTGGTGAGACACCAATGGATTTGACTATCTTAATTCTTGACATTTGTGCTCATACCTTTGAACATGGGACTGCATGTATTCTTCTCTTTTGAATAACATTATCACTCCAGGAGAGTTATAATTGACAGTTAAAAATCTTTCAATGGCCAAAATTTCGATGAAGATTCAGACAGTAAATAATTGAATCAATATAAGTTTTAAGTTCTATTGCTGATCTGCTGGTCAGATTTGCAGTGGTGGACAATAATTGGTTTTGTGAACATGAAAACACTTTTAAGTTCTATGCCAGTATATAGTAATGATATTTTCATGGATCTATCTGCACTTGAGACATCAGTTTCTCTGACAGTCCAAGAAAGCTCTTTTTAAGGAGTAAAATCATCTTTTCTATATTTGGGTTATCCAACTTTTGTATGTTATGAATTTGAAGTCTCAATTGATCCAAATAATTGCTTGCAACAAGAGTGATTTGTATCTGATTTTATCCTCCAAGCAGCTGTATTGATTTTCCAAACAAGGCTGTGCAGATGACACAATTAAATCAAATGGGATAGACAATTAAAGTAAATCATGTATCCTAATAAAAATAAATGAATTCTCCAATTTCTGATGGATTTCACAGCAATTACACTGCTGAAATGTGTTCTTTTTCTTTCTATCTTCAAAGCTTTCAACCATTTGATAAATCCTTTGATCAATCCGTCAGCATTCTGATAGAGAAAGAGCTGTGTTTTTACCTTTTATTCCACAATTTTGCTGTATAAATGAAGCAACAAGACAAATTAAACTATGTTAAGATTTTGAGCTGCTGTGTCTAACATGATATGATAGTTAAATCTGAGTCGTCTGGAGCTCAGTGTGTCTGTCTTGGTGCTGGTGGTTACACCTGGTATCTGTAACATTCTGAAATGTTCATTCATACTATCCATTTATCAACTGATACCTCTCCCTGCCCTCCCTCTAATATGATAAAGCTAAAGTTTAATGAGTTAGTAATGAATTAGAATTTTCCCCTTCCACTTCCCTCTCTCCCTTCCCATCCTCGCCCCTCTATTTCTTTCTCATATTGATGGCTTACAATGCTTTATTGTGTAATTCTATGGTCCTATTTATCTCAAGTAACTTAAATTTCCAATGTAAGCCTCAGATCAATCAAAAAAAGTGATTATATCTAACTAATAATAAACAGTAATTATTTTGGGAGAGGGAGCACAGGAATTGGGGGCATGCAATTAAGTCACGCTTTCTAATTCTCTCTTGACTTGTTTAAAGAAATTCAAAAATCACAGCAAATTGTACACTGCTGAGATGCAAAACAGTGGTGTTCAACAAGATGGTTAATTGGAGATGCATCTGAGAAGATCATAAATAAAATGATTCATAGCCAAGAACAAAAGGTCAAAGTTTTCCAGAACAAATAGACTTTGTACTAGCTGGTTAATTTTTCCTAAATACAGCACTGTGCAAAAGTCTTAGGTACCCTAGCTATATATATGTACCTAAGACTTTTGCACAGTACTGTATTTGTCAGCGTGGAGTGGAGAGAGAGTGTGTAAATCTGGCGGGGGCAAAGGAAGTTGGGAATGGCCAGGATGGAGCACCGCAAGAGGAGTGTAGGACAAGTGGCGGAGAAGGAGTGGCAGGGCAGGGTGGGGGGGTGTGGGTGCAGACCCGTCCAGCTCTGAGACACCAGGCAACGTAATTTGATTCCAAGCAATTGGTTTATTGATCATTACAGAATGTCCCTCTGGTGTTTCCCACTCCTTCTGCTCTCCCTTTTCCTTTCCCAACCATTATTCCCCTCTCCCTGCCCCCTCCCCACTCTCAGTCCACAAGAGAGACTAATATCACAATCAGGTTCATCATCACTGTAATATATAAAATTACTACAGTAATGTGCAAACGTCTTGCTAGCTGTATGCAGTATATGTGCCTCAGACATTTGCACAGGACTGTAGTTCAATAATGAAGTATGAAAAAAGCTCTTGAGATATATTTTTGCATAGTGGGAATACATTTTTGGATCAACAATCTGCTAGAGGACCTCAGTAGATTGAGTAACATCTTGCAGGGGTGGGGAGGTGGTAAGGGAATTGTTGACGATTCACCTCGAAACCCTGCATTAGGAGTATTTGTTCTATCGTAACTTGGATTTTGCTGTGAATGTCAATTGTTTAGGACACTGATGGCATAGAAAAGCACAAAACAACAAAACTTCTTGACAGCAGTTTGTTGGGAAATCTATGACTGAACATCATCATGGTTCCGTCTGGATTTCAGCAAAAGAAGTGAAGTTACAGCAATTCCCCACAACATATGATGGGAGAGTCCACTGCCAGGTTACAACTGGTAGAGAAACATTGCCTTGTTCTTTCAGGCAGGGAGGATTTGCTGTCAGCAACAATTCTATAACAGTAATTTATTTGAAGTAGTTGAAGTAAATTCAAGTGCATTTTTAAATTTAAAAACAACATGAAGTTGTTGCTCTTTTAATTGTTCCTTTTTAATGTTAAAAACATTCACAGTTTTTAGATAATCTTGTCAGGTGACTATGAGGCTAACTGGCAACATTATCTTTTACAATTTTCTGCTGCGCACCTCTTAAAAAGGTGTCATCTTCTGTGCTAAAGCTACAGTGAACTTGACATGAACTCAGTAAATAATGTACCTTTTAACTATATAGCTACATTTCTGACAACCGTAGTGAAATTCTGCACATGCCTCGACAGAACAGTGGTTACATCCAGCAGAAGGTTTTGTCCACAGGACCTACACGCATCATAATCTAATTTAAGAAACCACTTAGATCAAGCACAATCTCATTTGATAACACTGATGTCCCAACATGAACAGGAAACTAGACTTCAGCTTGTAGACACAAGATCACATGATGGCATTTGGTTTTCTGATCGCAAAGTTCTAAACACAAATGCAGATCTTAAACCCTGTCTGACTATGGGTACACTCACTAAGCCATTTCTGCCATTTGGATGTCTTCACTCACGTGATGTTTCTTCCAGATACCTTTCCACACAGGTGGTGTAAACACTTAAGGGGACAAGTTCCCAGTTTCCTACAATTAATGCTTTAAAACTGTCTCTTTGAGCATACAAACCTTCCAATTATGAGCAGATCAGATATTTAATGTGCAAAATGGAAGTATCAATCTGATCTGCAAGTTTCCTTGAACTAAATAACTCTAGCCAGTATCATCTGGTTGGCTTCATGCCCAATTAACAGAACCCCCTTGTCTTAGACTGCATCTCTTGAGAAGTCAGCCCAGATAATGAGGCTATCATTCTATGCTATATAGATAGTGCTTGATTTCAAAGCTGTCCTTTTGACTTCAGACAGATTATTACTTACCATTTACAGTAAAAACTGAAGACTGGCTCCCTTTTACAGCAAGAAGCTAAACAGAAATATTGGTTGGAAATTTAACTTACTTAAAAAAAAAATTCTCTGATCTTTAGAAATGTCATCTGCTATGTTTAGAAAGTTAAGGTTGGCTAAAAGGAAAGTTCTCCCCACCACCCGCCAGCCTTGGACAGTGAAGATCCACAATAATATTCATCCACCCTACCCTGGCAATTGTCAACATTTCGTATTAGAAGATCAATGGCTTAGCAGAGATACATGCTGATTTCCAGTTCACTAATCTCCTGATTGCCTCAGGCATCAATTTACCCTGTCCCTACCTTGCAGCATGAAGTTTAATGGAAATGATAATTAGCTATGGGTTGGTTTACTCTGAGAGGTATCTTTCATTTGCAGATTACCCACAAAACTCTTCTGGGTCACACAACACTGCTGCATAAGCACCATTGCTGAAGAAGTTTCTGTAGATATGCTAATCTCAAAAAACGAGCGAGCTGGTCTAAACTGCAGACAAAAACTGACAAAGTTAGCGCAGATTTTCTCATAGGTATCCTCAAACTTTTCTAAGGAAAAGCAGTGTCTATAAGGAAAACTTCCACTTAATTCACCAGTTGAGAGAATACAGTTTTTTTTTGTTAGATTACCTTGTCAGCTCGCCAGACCCTCTCCAGTGTCTTTGTGTTCTCACTATCATTTCATTGGCAAGTTTCACAGAGCTTTGGAAGCCCAAGTGCCCAGAATTGAGCAGAACAAGTAATTAATACATTTAGTTGGAAATTTACCTCTCCCAAGGAGAGTTATACAATTGCAGCTTAGTTGGCTTTGATTATGTACTGAGGATGGTGGGATCAAATCATATTTTTGACAGCCTAGATTGTTTATAGATTTAAAATCCTGATCCAGTGCAAAAAGTACCATTTATTCCCCCTTCCACGCCCCCCCCCCCCCATAATCCGTCCTTCTATTCCCATGAATTCCTTCAATTTCTAACCTTGTAATCTGGCTGTGAATTCCTTTGTGACTATTAGCACATTTTTTATCTGCTTCAAACTAGAACCTGTGACTTGATTTTAACCTTTTCTCCCCTCATTGTCCCCTTTATACTTTCTGTGCTCTTTCTCTCTTTGATGTTGCATGTTTCTTTTAATTTCTTCCACTTCTTTTGAATCTGTATCCTAACCTTTCAGCACTCTTCCACCTTCCTTCTTGTCAGCTGCCATTCCAGGCTTGAATTATTCTTAGATAAACCTATAGAGACGTTGAGAAGTACAGCTCAGAAAAACAGGCCCTTTAGCCATTCTAGTCCATGCTCAAAGCATTTAAACTGCCACTCTCATTGACCTGCAGTCGGGCCATAACGCTCCATACCCCTACTATCCATGTACCTATCCAAACTTCTCTTAAATGGTTGAAATCGAGCTCGAGTGCATCACTTGTGGTGGCAGCTCATTCCACACTCTCACGACCCTCTGAGCGAAGAAGTTTCCTCTCATGTTCCCCTTCAGGTTCTATATCCCTCATAATTTTGTATACCTCTATCAAATTCCCTCTCAATCTTTTACATTTTAAAGAATACAGTCCTAACCTATTCAATCTTTCCTTTTAGCTCAGGTCTTCCAGACCCGGCAACAACTTTGTGAATTTTCACTGTACTCTTCCAACCTTGTTTACATCTTTCCTGTAGGTAGGTGATCAAAACTGCACACAATACTCCAAGTTAGACCTCTCCAATGTTCTATACAACTTCAACATAATATCCCATCTCCAATACTCAATACATTTATTTATGTAAGCCAATGTGCCAAAAGCTCTCTTTATGACCCTATCTACCTGAAATGCCACTTTCAACAAATGATGTACCTGGTATTCCCAGACCCCTTTGTTTTACCCACTGCTCAGTGCCCTACCATTCACTGTGTAAGACCTACCCTAGTCAGTCCTACCAAAGTGCAAACCTCGCACTTGTTTGCATTAAATTCCATCAGCCTTTTTTCAACCCATTTTTCCAGCTGATACAGATCCTTCTGCAAGCCATGATAGCCATTCCTTGCTGTCCACTACACCCCCAATCAAATTTGATAATCCATTTAACCACATTATCATCCAGTTTGTTGATATAGATGACAAACAACAACAGACCCAGCACCAGTCGTTGCGGTACACCACTAGTCACAGGCTTCCAGTCAGAGAGGCAAACCTGTAATATCACTCTTTGGCTTCTCTCACAAAGCCTATGTCTAATCGAATTTGCTACCTCATCCTGAATGCCGAGCGACTAAACCTACTTGACCAGTCTCCCATGTGGGACCTTGTCCAATGCCTGACCAAAGTCCATGTAGGCAACATACACTGCCTTGCCTTCATCCACTTCCCTGATAACTTCTTGAAAAACTCTACAAGGTTGGTTAGACATGAACTACCACACACAAAACCATGCTGACTATCCTTAATCAAACCATGTCTATCCAAAGACTTATATATCTAGTCCTGTAGCATACCTTCCAATAACTTTGTCATAGCTGATATCAGACTCACCAGCCTATAATTTCTTGGTAGGTGTTTAGAGTGTTTTTTAAACAGTGGAACAACATTGGCTATTCTCCAATATTTTGTTACCCCTCCTTTTGCTAAAAGGATGTTTTAAATACCTCTGTGAGCGCCCCAACAATTTCTGCACTTGCCTCCCATAGAGTCCGAGGGAACACCTTGTCAGGCCTTGGGCATTTATCCATTCTGATTTGCTTCAGGGTAGCAAGCACCTCCTCCTCTGTAACTGTACAGGGTTCATGAAGTTACTTCTGTAGACTCTGTATCTGTCTCCTGAGTAAGCACAGATGCCAAGATTTCATTTAAGATCTCCCCCATTTGTTTTGACTCCACACATGGATAATCATTCTGGTCTTCCAGAGGACCAGTTGTTTCCTATTATGCCTCATCCACCAAAGACCCATTGAAGGACCTACAAATGTTTGTATTATTACCTTCTCAGGCAGCAATGCAATGTTTTCCCCTCCCATCCCCTGTCCAATATTCTTCCCCTCCTCACCCCTTTCCACTCTCTGCACTGATTACTCTTTCTGTTACTCCCTTGTCACTCATTCCTTCCTGCTGATCCCCTCCAGGCACCCATCCCTGCAACCACACCTGTCCCTGGACCTTCTCCTTCACTCTAAACAGTACTTCCAGGTGAGGCAGTCCCTCATATGTGAGTCCATTTATTGTATATGGCCTCCTCTAGTGAGTGGGACATAATGTTTCAGTGAGTGTATGATACGTACAGGTTTAAGTGTAAAACATATAGATTATAAAACAATGCAAGCCAGTGTAGCTGTTATCAAATCATACCTCGGTACTTCTCTGGTTTCTGAAAAATGCTTTCTTCCATAATGCAACTTAGCTTGATCCAACTCTCCTCCCTCTCACATAAAATGTTAATATTCTATTCCCTGCCCGGATAATATCTCAGATTTATCACTGTGATAAATTTGGCATTGGATTTGTTCCCTTAGCCTTAGTTGATTTAAACCTCTGTAGTCATTCCAGAAAAAGTACAAGCAACTTCGCTGTGCTCCTATTTTTGTCAAAGATTTCTTCCGATAATCCACACCATACATATTCATCATCACCCTCCAAGTGCATTGGTTCAGAGGCTTATCAACTGTGCCATTCAAAGACGAGTATTTTCTGATAATTTTCTTCTGTGGAAGCTACTCCACTGGGCTATTTACAACTGTATGTCCAAATCCCCAGCTTTCTGGGCCCTGTACTCACCAGAGTATTTCCATAGCTATCCCCATTACATTCTCACCTCTGCCTTTGACAGCCAAAGTCACAGTAAAAATTTTGTTTTCTTTCACCATGGGAAATTCCCTGACTGATTCCTGATCAACAGCATCCTATGCTCATGGGTCCTAAACATTTATGGCAGATAATAGGTCAGTCATTTGTTACTGCCGAAATTGCTCACGGTCACGGAATATAAAAAAGTCATCAGTGGCTGCTGCCTTCCCCTCCACATAGTCTTCTTCAATCCTCCTGCCTGTTTTACTTCACCCTTATCAAGAACGTGTACGAGGTTTGTGGACTTACACTAAGAAAGAGGCTTTATTTTCAGCTGCGTCCGCCATGCTGGAACAAATATTTTTTTCTTTGTCAAGATTCAAAATGTTTTATTGTCATTTTCCAGTACACAAGTGTAAAGGAGAATGAAATAATTGTTACTCTGGATGTAATACAGCATAAAAAAACACTAAGAATAAAGAACACAATAAAATATACTGTAAGTATAAATACATTAGATTAGCTTATATATAGTACATAGACTGATTCAATGTACATAGTGTGATACTTATGTCCAAGAGTATACAGTATGTATATAAGGTGCCTTTGACAGGAAATGATATTGTAGTGGTTGGTGGTGGTGTGTGCTAATGAGTGGAGATGTTGACCAGCTTTATGGGTTAGGGGAAGTAACTATTTTTGAGTCTGGTGGTCCTGACGTGGATGTTGTTATCCTGATCCAGAATTTAATTCTCTTCATTGTTTCTTACCTATTTATATTTATAACAAAATGGGAAGATAGTAGAAACAAATTGTATTTATGTGGATGAAAGTATTACACAAAATTAATAACCTAACATTTTATCACAAATTAATTAAATCCAGTTGTGTAATTGAAAATCATTATTCTTCCTCTTCACAGCAATTCTGCATTCTGCAGTGACAGGGTAGGCCAGCTTGGATCACTGCTATGACTGCTGAGATATTTTTGGCTGGGATCGTTAGGGTTCTGCTAGTCCCAGTGCAGAGCACTGCATCTGTACGAGACAAGATCAGTTTTTAGAATGTAAAAGACCAAACTGTTGACAGGGGCAGTGGGTGACAGCAACTGAAAAGTGGAAGCATTTTCAGCAAAGCCCTCATCACCATATCCCATCTCTGCACAATTCCCATCATGGCCAAAGCCAGGTGTGTAATTTTAAACTTCATCTTCAACATGTCCATGCCCTCTGCACAGACTAGCTTTGATTTGCAACTGGCCATCATTGAAGATATTCCCACGAAGAACTATGACTATGGGTAGAGCAATGGAACTGCTGTTAGAGCTAATGTTGCCAAGTTATAGAGTCATATGGCGCAGAAACAGGCCCTTTGGCCCATCTGGTCCATGCCAGCCAAGGTGCCCCATCCAAGCTAGTTCTACTTGCTTGCATTTGACCCATAACTTTACAAACCTTACCAATCCATGCACCTGACTAACTGTCTTTTAAAAGTTGTTTCATGTTATTTCACCTGCGGCAACCTCTTCCCCAGCCGCTGATTCCAAATAGATACCACCTTCATGTTAAAATGCTGTCTTTCAAGATCCTCTTAAATCTTTCCCCTCTCACCTTAATCCTATGCCCGCCAGCACTTGAACCCTGGGTAAAAAGACTGAGTGCATTCAATCTATCTATGTCCCTCATGAAGTTATACACCTTTATAAGAACGCCTCTCAGTTTGCTACTCTCTGAGGAATAAAATCCTAGCCTGTCCAGCTGCTCCCTATAACTCAGTCAAGTTTATTGTCATTTCGACCATAAACTGCTGGTACAGTACACAGTAAAAACAAAACAACGTTCCTCCAGGACCCTGATGCTACCTGAAACAACACAAAACTACACTAGACTATGTGAGACAGCACAAGGCTACTACAGGCTATGTAAAACAGCATAAAAACTGCACTAGACTACAAACCTGCACAGGACTACATAAAGTGCACAAAACAGTGTGGGGCACTACAATAATTAATAAACAAGACAATAGGCACAGTAGAGGACAAATTACAATATAATAATAAATGATGTCAATGTCAGTCTAGACTCTGAGTATTGAGGAGTCTGATGGCTTGGGGAAAGAAACTTGCACAGTCTGGTCGTGAGAGCCCGAATGCTTTGGTACCTTTTGCCAGATGGCAGGAGGGAGAAGAGTTTGTGTGAGGGGTGCATGAGAGGGACTCCCTCAAGTCCTTGCAGCATCTTGTAAATCTTTTCATGTACTCTTTCCAGTTTAGTAACATCTTTCATATAGGTAGCAAGACACCTAAAACTGAACACAATACTCCAAGTGCAGCCTCAGCAGCATCCTGTACAATCACACCTTGATCTTCCAACTTTTACACTTAATGCCTTGAATTATGAAGGCCAACATGCCAAAAGTCTACTTCACTCTGTCTACCTGTAGGTGAGTGAACGATCCTGCATCCTACCTGTGCAATCTCTGTCCTTGCCTTCACCATCAGCCTTGATTACCACTTAAAGGTGTGTTATTTGACACATTCCCTCTCTGTACCATGTTTACATTCCCTCTGCCTTCCACACCCCCATATCCCTTTGCTTGCTGTTATTAAATACTCAATCAGACTTACTTACTTCACCTCCATCGTCCCGCTGCCGGATGCTCTCCCAATTCACCATTTACTTCCCCGCTTACAATGTCACTCTCTTTATCTGTCTTTCACAATGCCTAACTGAACCATAGCATTTACAAATGTGAGAATGTAATAATAGAAGATAGACATACAGCATTGTAGGGGTCCTTCAGCCCATGATGTTGTGCTGATCTTTTAACCACTCTTAGAACAATTTACCCATTCCCTCTTGCATTGCCTTCCATTTTTCTATCATCCATATGCCTATCTAAGAGATAAATGCCCCAAATGTACCTGCCTCAGCCACCAGCCCTGGCAGGGCATTACAGCCACCTAACACTGACTGTGTAAAAAATTATCTCTGACATTCCCCAACACATACACAATGGCGGAGGAACTCAGCAGGCCAGGGAGCATCTATGGAAAAGAACATAGTCAATGTTTTGGGCTGAATCATTTCATCAGGACTCTATACTTTCAACCAATCACCTCAAAATTATGTCCCCTCTTATTAGCCATTTCTGTCCTGAAAGATAGAGATTAATTGTTGACAGATCCAGAGAAGTGAGCTGGTTCTTGCTCCATTGGATCGTAGGATGGTACACCCTCAGACTGAGTTATGAATACATGAAATTAGAAGACTCCGTGAATGATCTATGAAATGAATTGGAATTGTTAAGATCAGAATGTTTTGGGTTATCATTATGCACAAGATCATGGCTGCCCTCAAGTCCCTCTGAGTGAATGTGTTTCACAGGAGGCATTGGCAACATTGAAGGAAGACATCATCTAATTCCATGCATTCTAGTTTTCTTCAACAACTGGTCCTCTGCAGGTCTGGTCTGAGATGGCTGAAGAAGAATCTTTGGTCTCTTTCCTGATGCTCTGTTCCATTTCCAATGTATGAAGGAGGAAGTGATATATGGAATGTCTGAGCAGATGGCATATTAGAACTGAACATTCAGCCTATTCTTCTGTGAAACTTAATCTTACCTTCTTCCGCCTATTCTCCTGTTCCATACTCTTTTGTAGTTCCTCAGTGTCTCCAGAAAATTCAACGGTTATCAGGAAGACAAAAGAGGATGTTATTTAACCAAATAGTGTGACATTTTTAACAAAATGTATTAAAGCAAATTTAGAAATATATTTCAGATTGATAAGGAAATTATAACCTCCAATAATTTAGTTTTATGGTATAATGGCTGTGGGTCAGAGATGGCTTTGAAACATTGCAGGCCAAATTCTAAGTGCATCTGCCATCTGGATGATCAAGACTGTAAAATTAACTTACATTTATTTAAATTAATAATTTTGACAACTGAATATATAAGCTATCCAACATCCAGAGCCAAAGTAAAGTCAAACACGTTCATGTCCAGGATTCATTATTCTTTGAACATATCAAGTGGAGTCTACCACATTCTCCAGTTAGTGGGAAGCAAGAAAATAATTGAGAATATCAGTCCAGCCAATCTCTCACAGTTGTTTATTTGTGTGATTTGGCAGAAGATGAACATTGTTGAGAGAGCCAAAATCTGAACTGCAAAAAAAGCATTAAAAGAGGTTTCATGATTGATTTAAAGTATTCCAAGTCATAATTTTAACAAGACATGGAATATGATGCAGTGGTGAATGTTTATTTCTTACAAGGGGGTTCCACAGTAGCATAGCAGTTAGATTATATTATAGTTTGTGATGTCAGAGTTGAGATTTCAATCCTGGTGTCCTCTGTAAGGAGTGTTTGTACTGCATATTTTCACAAATAAAACGGTGGAGGTGTTTTCTGTTTAAGAAGAGCAGTAGCAACTCATTTATTTGAACACCAAAAACTGAACACCACGTGTAATAAAAATCCTTTATGTAATTTTCTCATCATGTCAGACCAGCCTCTTAAAGTGAACCCCAACCCAATGTCAGTGGTTGTGAATTCTGTACGTTTCACCAATTACATTACGCTACACAGGCCACCCCAGAATTCACTAAAACCAGCATTGTGAGCCTATCTGGAGCTCAGGAGAGCCTCCTGGCTCAGGTCCTATATCCCCAGGGTGGAAGAACGACAGGTGCCTCTGGCTCGTCCAGAGGTGTGCTGACACGCTCATGGTCATGTCATGACAACAGGGGCATGGTCGCAGAATCCTCCAAATCTTGGTGGGCTGGTTTAAGGCAATCGACCGAAACACGTTCAGGTGTACCGTCTTATCTATGCAAAAAGTATTTTCTCTCTGTTCCAAAACATGGAACGTGCCATTATAAGGGGGCCTAAAGGAATATTGGTGTACATCAGGTTGGACAATATCTAACGAGATGGAATGTAGGTCAACAGGAACCCAAGCATGCTGTTCGCCATGATGGGAGGTAGGAATAGGTGGAAAGAATTGAATTTAGGAGTTGCAAAGGAGGTCCCATGTGTAACATTGGCCACTGTAGCATAATGTCACCTATCGATCTTGATGCTGTTGGCAGACTCCAGCAAGGTCTCTGTTGTGTCTGTGCAACTACATACAATTAAACAAAGGTACGCATGTGGGAGTAGCTTTAACTGGTGTATTCACATTGCAGAAAGAGAGACTGAGAGAACAAACAGATCAATCTGCATGGATTACAGTCAATAAGTAGCTAAGGGGAGTCATTGTGCTAAAAGAAGTAGATCCATACATTACAGTTCCTCCCCCTTTTAATGTAACATAAAACTCTATATGTAACAAAACATTCCATTTCCCTTTAACAAACCATATTCAAGTAAACATACTTTCACAATAACAGTCCATAACTAACTTCATTATACTACAGGTTCATTTTTTTTGGGTGGCACTCTGTTTCTTTCAGGATAGCACCTATGGACTGGAATCAGGTTTGGCAGATGTCTTGTGAAAGACAACTTTCTCTGTTGCAGGTGTCACATTGCTGTTAGTGACGTGATCATCACCAATAAGTAAGTCTGGTGCCTGTAAAATGTCCATCTTGTTGGATGCATTCAACTCAGGTGTGCTCTTTGGCGGAGCGTCCAGTATCTGGTCCGCATGACATCTCCATGTATGATCTCTAACGTCAGTGGTCCAGTTCTTGTAGCTATCCTACTGGGTGTCCATTTGTCTTCTTGGTAATCAAGCGCTAGGACTTCCTGCCCAATCTCGAAGCTCACGGTGGATCTGTGCATTGTTGCATTCTACGCTCATCAGTAACCTTGAAGCAAATGCAACTGGACATTCAAATCCTTCTTTCATAGTGTATGACAAATAGATAGATAGATAGATAGATAGATAAATGGCACCAGTGCCATAAGGGGACGCATCACATGCCAGTCTGATGAGTAGTGATGGGTCATAATGGGTGAGCAATTCATCTGATATTATTAGTCTCTTTGTTTCCTTGAATGCCCTTTCACATATTTCTGACCATTCCCACTTTGCTCCCATCTGTAAGAGTGCATTCAATGGGTACAGCACTGTAGCAATGTTTGGGAGAAACCACTGGCAGTAGTGTACCAGGCCCAAGTATGACCTGAGTTGTGACACATTTTTTGGTTTGGTTGCCTGCAGCACTGCTTCAATCACCTCTTGAGACTTCTGTAAGCTACGCTTGCCAATGACATGGCCACAATATATGATTTCATTCTTGAAAAACTCACAGTTCTTTCTCTTTGTGTGCAGACCATACTCACTCAGCCTGGTAAGCACTTTATCAAGATTCTGGAGGTGCTCTTCATCATTCTTGCCAATCATGATGATGTCATCAAGGTAACATTATGTTCTTGGGATATCTTGGAGCACTTGGTCCATTGCTCTTTGCCAAATTGCTGGAGCTGATGCGACACCAAAGATGAGATGATTATACTGGAGTAGTCCCTTGTGAGTGTTGATTTTGAGGAACTTCCTGCTTGACTCCTTGAGCTCCATTTGCAGAGAGGCTTGTGACAAGTCAATCTTTGAAAACCTCTCCCTGCCTGCTAAAGATGCAAAAATGTCTTCTATTCATGGCAGGGGTACTGCACAGTACACAGCACAGGGTTGATCCTCACTTTGAAGGTGCCACATATGCAAACAGTTCTGGCCTTCCATTTCTTGATTACCAGGACAATAGGCATGGCCCATTCACTCCGCTCAACCTTGGAAAGAATGCCAGATGCCTCCAAGCTCTGAAGTTCAGCAACCACTTAAGACGCAGTGCGTAAAGCACTGGACGCACTTTATGGAATCGTGTTACTGCTTCATCCAGTTCAATTCCCGTCTTCTTGTCTTTGAGTTTACCAGCACTGTTCTCAAACACCTTTTCTTCATTAGCATTAAGCAGCTGTGACAGTTTCTGGTTAGTGCTGCCATTTGGACTGCCATTGCCTGTTGATGTCGCATTGAGAGCTTTGCTTGTGGGAAAGTTGAGAAACTAATTGAAGAAGCTTATTTGTCCTCCAATTCTTGCCTTTTTAATAAGGAATTAATACATTCAAAATGTATTAATTTGAAATTCAAAATATGAATTTCCCAGATTAAAATTTAAATATTTTCTTCCTAGCTACCGAGCTAAAATGGAGCACAGGAGGTGTATACGTTTGGGTTACCCAGAGACATCGGCGGTAGCAGAGCAATGCATTCACAATGGCCATAGGATTGATTTCAATGGCACAAAACTACTGTGCCATGCCAATAGCTTCTGAGACCTGATGAAGGAAATCACTGAAATAAAACAAGAGAAAATGAATTCTGACAAAGATGAGGACCTCGCTCTAAGTAAGAACTTGAATTTGATTTTAAATAAGGAGGGACAGTGGAAACCTGACTGGATGAGGACTAACCAATGAGGGGTGGATGATGGTTGTATAAATCCCACTGAACTAGACATACCCAGGCATCGTCCTTGATGAAGAAGGCAGAGTTTGTCATTGAGACGTTGGTTAAAATTGGTATCTGTACCTGACTGGAAGCCCGAAAAGAGATTGTTCATCGTATACACTGGGAAAATGTTCGATTCTTTTTATTCTCATATTTATTACATTCTTTCCCTTTGTTTCTGAGAGGTTGAGTCTCATTCTACTGCCCTCTCTTTGCATGTGGTTGAGGCTATGCAGCGAGCCACATAACTTCTCAAAAATCACCTGAGACAGAAACTTCCTTCTTTTTAATAAGATCTCTTTTCTGTGACTTACTCTCACAACCCATGTTAACCAAAGTAGCGCACATGCACAACGCTCCATAACTGTGCAGTGTAAACAAGAGTAAACTCATGGCACAAAGATAAACTTAAAACATAATACTTCCTTTGAAATACATCTATGAAATGTTTGCCAATATCACCAAAAACAAAAGACTCATATATATTGCTACTTCAAGGACAAATAAAGAGTGGAGTGAGGTGCATGTCTTTCAACCATGCACTCTCAGAATAAAAACTAAACTGTGCAGTAAATTATATAAAAACACAGGTTATGAATAGGAATACAGAATGAACTGTGCCTCTAGAGGCCAGAACACTCCCTGACTGTCATCCATAGGATATTAAACTTAACTACTGAAAGTAAAAGTTGAGTGATCACTTAGTCTTTGACAAAAGGATAGTCTCAGAGACTGGTTTTGAAAACATTCTTACTACGCCACCTTTAATCATCCTCACTTCGAAACTGCTGGCCTTGATGTCATACTTGATTTTGGTAATGTCTAAAGAGTAGAGAGGTGAGATGAAGCTCACCCAGAATGACGATTGGATGAGTTACCTCGAGTAAGCTGTGCCTTCTTTCTCCATCCTCCAACTTGCAGTAGCCACTCAGAGGAAAAAAAAGAGACAGAGTTTACGAAGTAAACTTGGTTTTGAGGGAGGTTCCTGCTTTGTAATGTACTGCAGTTCCTCTGCATAAGACTGTCTTTAAACAGCAAGAAGGCTCTTCAAGCCTTTCCTGAACAACAGAACATTAGCTATCCTCTTATCCTCTGGCATCTCATCCATGGCTAAGAAGGCTTTAACTACCTCTGCTAAGGCCTTTGCAATTTCTGCACAAGCCTCCCAGAGGTTCTGAGGGAACACTTTGTTAAGAACTTGGGATTTATCCACCCTAATTTGCCTCAATACAGCAAACATCTCCTCTGGATAGACTTCACTGCTGCTTTGCCTCAATTAGATAGACTCTGTCTCTTGAGTAAATACAGATGCAAAAGGTCCTTTTAAGATCTCCCCCATCTCTTTCAACTCCATGCGTAGATTATCACTCTGATCTTCCAGAGGACCAATTTTGTCCCTTGCTATCCTTTTGCTCCTAATATATCTGGAGACACACTCAGGATTTTCCTTGATGCTGTCTGCTAGAGCAACCTAATGCCTTCTTTTAGCCCTCCTAATTTCCTTATTGGTTGTTCTCTTGCATTTCTCATACTCCTCTTATGCACCTACTTCTTTTTCTTAACCAGGGCCTCAATATCTCTTCACAACTAAAGTTCCCTAAACCTGTTATCTTTGGCTTTTATTCTGACAGGAACATACAAAGTCTGTAGTCTCAAAAGTGGAAGTTCACTTTTGAAGGCCTCACACTTACCAAGTACACCTTTGCCAGAAAACACTTGGCAGAACCTCTCTGATACAATGAAAATTGGCCTTTCTCCAATTTAGAATCTCAGTCCGAGGACCAGACCTATCCTTTTCCATAAATATCCTGAAAATAATGGCATTATGATTACTAGATGCAAAGTGCTCCCCTACACAAACTTCTGTCACCTGCCATTTCTCACTTCCTCATACGAGTTCTAGTATCACACGCTCTCTAGCTGAGACTTCCATTGAGGAAACTCTCCTGAACACATTTGGCAAACTTTCTCCCATCCAGCCCTTTTACAGTATGGGAGTCCCATTCAATATGTGGAAACTTAAATTCACCTGCTATCGCAGCCTTATATTTCTTGTAACAATCTGAGCTCTCTACAAATTTGCCATGTGGACTATTGTGTGGTCTATAACATAATCCCATTAATGTGGCCATACATCTCTTATTCCTTATTTCTACCCATAAGGCTTCACTAGATGAACTCTCAAGTGTCATGACTGTGAACTGCTGTGATATTTCCCCGACTAGTAATGCCACCCCTCTCCCTTTAATCCTTCCCACTCTATCACATCTAAAACAGAACATTGATCTGCCAGTCCTGCCCCTTCTGACATCAAGTCTCACTAAGAGCTTATTATCATCATCAGTATGTACTGTGTTGTATAATTTGTATGTTTGACCATGATTGTTCTCAGCAAATCTTTCTACAGAAATGGTTTGCCATTTGCCTTTACTAATGGCTATAATGTCATAATTCCATGTGCTGATCCATGCCCTAAGCTCATCCACCTTTTTTACAATACTCCTTGCATTGAAATATGCAGCTCAGAATATGAGTCCACCATGGTCAACTTTATGATTCCTGACTTTGCATGTAGGCTTAACAACATCTCTCTCCATAACCACTCCATTATCTGTTCTGGTGCTTTGGTTCCCATTCCCTGCAACTCTAGTTTAAACCCCATTGTGCAACACTAGTAAACCATCCTGTAGGATATTAATCCCCCTCCAGTTCAGATGCAAGCTGTCCCTACTGCACAGATCTCACCTTCCCTGAAAGAGAGCCCAATGATCCAAAAATCGAAGGCCCTCACTCCTGCACCATCTCTTCAGCCACATGGTAAACTGTATGATCTTCCTGCTTCTGGCCTCACCAGCACATGGCATGGGTAGCAACGAGATCACAACCCCGAATGTCCTGTTCTTCAACTTAGCACCTAACTCCCTGAACTCTCTTTGCAGGACCTTGTCACCCCTCCTACCCATGTCATTCATGCTTACATGGACCACACCCTCTGGCTACTCACTCTCCTACTTAAGAATGCTGTGGACTCGATCCAAAATGCCTTTGACCTAGCACCTGGAAAGCAACATCAGAGAATCTCATTGTCATCCACAGAATCTCCTCTCTGTTTCCCGAATCAATGAATACTCTGTCACTACAGTTGGCTTCTTCGCTGCCCCTTCTGGACCACAAAGCCTGACTCAGTGCTAGAGAAATGACCACTGTGACTTTCCTCTGTTAGGTCATCCCCCCCACAACGGTATCCAAAGTGGTATACCTGTGTTGAGGGGAACAATTACTGGGGTACTCTGCACTTGGCTGCCTATCCCCTTTCCCCCTCCTGGCAGTCACCCAGTTACCTGTGTCCCGCACCTTGAATGTAGCTACTTCCTGTATGTCCCATCTAACAATCCCTCAGCCTCCAAAATTATCAGTTGTTCATTCATTTCCAGCTCCAACTCCTTAACACAATCTGTTGGAAACTGCAGCTAGATACACTTCTTGCAGGTGTACTCATCAGGGACACTGGAGGTCTCTCTGCCTTCCCACATCCCACAAGAGGGTCATTCAACCAATCTGCCTCACATCCTCACTGCTCTAAATGTGGAATAAGAAAGAAAGAAAGTCAAATGAACAAAACTTCTACCTATGGCCTACACCTCTCCTCACCATAGCCCCAAGCAGTCAATGCCTCGACTCCCCACTCTAACACTGGCCCACTCAGGCAATGGCCACTCCACTTAGACCTAATTTCTTTTTTATTGTACCATGCCAGGTACCTGATTATGCACAATCCAATGTGTCCTCGGGAACTATGCCATGCAAAATGTGCCAACTGCCCCCACTTGCTTCTTTTAAACTCTCACTCCTTCAACACAATTCAATATCTCCTTTGGAACTGTGTTGCATAATATGCCTGATTCAGTTGTTCAGAACTAAGAGGTTGCTTGCAAATGTGCCAACTATTTGGCTACTCCAGTAAATGAATGAGCAATATGTGAGAGTCAGTCAGATGCTCTGGTAAGCAAATTACAGCTTGAAAACTGCTCAAAGAGTGCACTGCCAAGTTGGAGTACTGATAAATGAAGAACGGCTTCTTCCCCTCTGCCATCAGATTTCTGAATGACCATTGAACCCAAGAACACTGCCTCACTATTTTTTATTTCTTTGAACTACTTACTTAACTTTTAAATATGTAATTTACAGCTTTTATTATTATGTATTTGTAACCCAGGTTAATTAAACCCAACGGTGTAATGCTAGAAAGCTCCACCTGTAGATAAATGAAAACAAGGTTAACAAATTAAAAAAAGAGAGAACTTAGGAAAAAAAAGTTATACGAGAACAAGGGATGGCTGACACAGGCACAGACAAGTGAGAAAAACACAGTAAACTTTTAGAAACTAATGATATAAACTGTTAACAGAGGAATTAATAGTGAGTATCCCTACCCTACTTAATTGAAAACGTCAGGGTGAAACCCCTGGAGGAGAGACGATAGAGATAAAAGATTTATTGAAGCTACAGCTGTAACAAGCAGCAGCTATAACGAGACAATATTGGCAGAGACAAGTGTCCAAGATCTCCACTGTGTAATCGAGAATTAATTCTGTTACATCATACCAAGGGATTTGGTCAGGTTTTTTTGTGTGAATATTGTGAATGGACTTTTTGTCGATGAACCACCAATTCACCCAATGAACCAAGAAACAAGATGGTGAGTCACCCAAGATCAAAGGACCAGCGCAAGAGCAAAATGTTTCATGTCATAGAGGATTTAATATGGTTGCATGTATAAGTTTATTTCCATTCGAAGAATCTGAATTTCATTTTCTGCGAGAACTGATTATCTTTGCCTACACTTTGATAAGTTACTGAATGAGATTTACTTGTTTAGACTAGTTGTAATGTTGGAGAATTTGTCATGAAAGGTATTAAGCTGTGTGTATATACATAAAATTTTTGAATTTGAATTTGTAGACATACAAATTGAACTGAAACTGAAGTTAACCATAATACTTATGAATCAGAATTCAATTAGTTTTCTAACTAACTCGGGATAAATAGAAGGGAAATTGTTAGTCTGTAAATCTTTAAAAAGGGAATAACACTGGATCTTATTGGAGTAACAAAGGTTATTCTGATGAATCTCACTGTTCTAACTAAACAGGAATTTGGTTTTTGTTTGATATCTGAGATTTGGAATGTTGGATTTGGAATTGTTCTTACTCATGTAAATATTTTGTATATATTGCTGATATTTATAAACAAAACTTACTTCCAGAAGTGTGTGTTTTCCATTCACCGCCTCCTTTCGATACCTAGAGCTTCTGATGGCCTACTAGCACCTAGTGTAGTATTATGTAATTTGATTTTCTCATAAAGAGTGTGGCAACCAGTCACACAAGATTAGATAAGCGCTACACAGGTGTTACATATTGCAATGCACTGCTGCCACATAACAACCAACTTCACGACATATGCTCATAATATTATGCCCGATCTTGATCCTGATGTTGGTTGACACTTGAGGATACATTTCTATATCTGCCTCAGGAGTGACTAAGTCAAAGGTTTCCTGCTGACGAGGTTCCTGGTGGGAATCAGCAATAAATGCTGGTTCAGTTAACCACAAGGAGAGGGTGAGCTGATTAGCTTGGACCCCTCTTGTGACATGGTCAGTCAGGTTGAGTTTAATGGAAACATAGTGTCTTTGGCTCTTCTGGTATGTTGGATAAACATAGAATCTCCTTGTTCATTAAATATACAACCTAGCATAACTTTGCTGTCAGTAAAGAACTTGATATCATCTAGTTCTTTCTCCAGTTTTTTGTTTATCATCTCTGCCATCTCAACTATTAGAGCAGCAACACCGGGTTCAGACCGTGATATGGTGATATCTAGTCTGGGAGCAAGCCTTGCCTTGCCTGAGATGAATCCAACTTCACTGTATCCAGCAGTGTATGTGACCTTCAGGTATGCAATATCATTAGGTTTGTTTCCCTTTCATATAGATTCTACTCTTGCAGAGTCTGAAATGTCTTGTGTGCCCAGTCTCCAGGACACTAGTCATAAATCAAGGCAAACTTCAGAATCAGACTTAGGTTTAATATCACTGACTTACTGTATGCCATGAAATGTGTTGTTTTGTGACAGCTGTACATTGCAGCACAAAATCATTAAAAAAACAAATTACCATGAAGAGAGATTATTTGATTGCCTTTGGAGAACCATAGCATTTGTAAACCTGTAGCTGGATAATTAATGTGAACTGCCCTAATCCTTCTTGCATGTTTTATTAACCTCCCGGCAGGCCACCCACAGAGAAGGTCGAGCTCCTCACTAGCTTTGAGACTTCGTCCTTCCTTGGCACTGTGGAAGTTTGACTTTGAGGAGAGATAACTGGCAGACTTGTGGCCAATCGTCTTTAGTCCTCCTGTGACTCGGTTTGGTTGAGCCAGTTACCAAGCCAAATCTAATGCACCTGCGACTCCTGAAGGAGAGCTTTGTGGGGATTGGTTTGCCAAATGTGTTTCCTGGGATGGATGGAATCCAGTCCGTCCATGTCTGTGCAGATGGGATTGGCATCAGTAGCAAGTCTTGATTATTGTCTTTGCTGTGGTCGAACTGCAGAAGTGGGTGTTGTGGGTTTTTCCTACTGTAGACCTTGACTGTCAAAACCTGGCCTGTGTGAAAGAATTGTTGGCTGAGTGGTGTAAGCAGCTTCTCCTTGTAGAGCTGAAGCACTGTACTTTTATAGCCAAAATATATTTGGACATGTTCTTGAGTAAGATGCGTTGTCTGCTGTGATAGCAAAGCATAACTGATTCTGGTGTTAGAGATCACAACTGTCTAAGTCAACTGTGGCTTCATACACATTTACCATTGCTAAGACAGCCTTTGCTTCATGCTCTTCCTTGAGCACACTTAATGTAGCCTCTATACATGCTGTATCCATGACTACGCATGCTTTCTCCATGTCTACATGTGCTTTCACCATCTGCATCTCATTTTCACACAGCATATGCTGCTCTCATTCTTGCTGCTTCATCTTTGGCGTGAGCTCGTGCTACAGCTATGCCAGTGGTGGTTTCACTTGAGACATGGGAGATGTGCCACATTCTGACTTGACGTCCAGGCCTTAACCATCAACATTGCTCAGGACAGAAGCTGACATTATCCTCCACGGCATTCAGATGCGATGTGGAGGCAATGTCATTGAAGACGAGCCATCTTTTCGCCCTACTGCCCTCGCTGTGCTTGTGGACACAGCTATTGAGTGAGCTAAATAACTTCTCAAAAATCACCTCAGACAGAAGCTTTCTTCAGGGTTTTTAATGAGTTTTTTTTTACTGTGTAACTGCAGAGTTAAGTAAACTCAATACAGAATGGTCACTTGCCTGAATATACTGATACTGTTGATTATTCTCACAACTGGTGCCAACCAAGACAGTACACATACATAACACTGCATAGCTGTGCAGTCTAGACAAAAGTAAAGTTGTGGCAGAAAGATAAACATAATATTTCCTTCAAAATATATCTACTAAATCTTCATCAATATTTCCAAAAACTTAAGACTCACAGATATTGCTGTTTCAAGGGCACCCAAAGAGCACATGAAGATCTATGTCTTCCCATCATGAATATAAATTAATCTGTTCAGGAAATAATTTTTAAAAACCACTTACATATAGGAAGTGATCTTCATACAAAATTAGCTGCACCCCTAGAGGCCAAAACAGTAGCTGTCAGCCTGTTTCTGGAACCTGTGACCTTTAAGATCTAAAGAACTCGAGGGGAAAAGTACTCAATTTACTAGATATCTCTAATCATAGAGTTTTGGAAACAGTGTCCACAACAAATTTTATGATGGATTGATTGCTGAGAAGAGGTCAAATAAAATCTCACTGACAGAAATGTTTTTCTGAGTGAGTGAAGCCAGCTTTCACTAACTCCTTAGCCGAATGAATTCACCATCTTAGGTGTACTATTCTGTTGATCCTATGAAGGTCAGATTTGTAATCTTTAGGTTTTGGCACTTGGCACCTTTGAGGTCAATGCACTTAGTCTTATTCAAGTTTACAGTAATTAGTTGTTGGATTATGCTGAAGAATTTGATGGTTGGACAGATTATTTCATAATGTCATTGCCACATTGATGGATGAATTTTGAAATTGAAACACTACTATCTGAAAGTCAATAATTTACTGTACATCTGCTAATTAATATGAGTATAGTTGGAACTTTAAGAAGGCAAAATTTCTTGATCCACTTCAGATGATGGAGGGTAAATGTCAATACACTCCACATCCTTGCCTTTGAAGGTACTGTGATATCAGGATCAAGATCAAGTTAGTTGATTTCAATGAGCTGGAATTTACTGGGAAATGCCAGCATTTGCACATCAGGTTGGTGCAAGAGTAGAAAATTAATTCACTTCAATATAGAGGAATGACTGTCAGAAACCTAGGTAACCTAGGACTATTTACATTGTTAAATTACTTGAGATTACTGAAATATTTGGAATTGTTTTAAAGCACATTGTTAAATTAATGAGGTTACTGAAACTTTTGGAATGGTTTTAAAGTGTTTTCTTTTAACATTCTAAAATCTTAATGACCTTTTAATTCTATTTTCATTTTCTATGAATTTCAATTTTTTTAATTATTTTTTGTTTAGTAATGTTAGGAATATTTGGAAGTTTTCAGTATTTTGACAGTACTCTAAGCCTGAGATTGTAGTTTAGTCAGCTCTCTTCTGACATAGGCTTATTCTAGCTCACCCCTATGAAGATGTTGCTTTGTACAAGGTCCTGACACCATTCAGGCTTCACCATCCTAAAATGGGACAACTTGTGAAACAACGTAGCGCTGTGGGATTGAAATAAAGTGACACGTAGATGAGCAGCAACCAAGGGTTGCTCAGTACCTGCAAACAATCTCTGGCTCCGTATTCCAGTAAACGCCCAGTGTAGTATGGTCACTTGAGACTCAACTAAAAGTAGGAATGGAAAATGATCTTTGAACATAAGGGGCAAGCTAAGTAGAAGATTGTGGCTTTTTCACAGGCAGTTGATACCACCTGTATTATTTTGGAGTGTTTGAGACAAGCAGCCAGGTTGGCATTCTTTAGTTGGGATAACTCAATATCATGAAGGTCTTCTTATTATTGGCTGCATAGGAATGCAATTTGGCGGAAAGTCTGGCAGCTGACCGCATACATTATGATACCTTGTCAACTGTAAAAAAAATCTTTATTCCAGCTTCAGTTTGAAGACATGTAAAACTTATGGAACTGCACTACTAAATTCAGACAGCCCTGACACTGGTGTCAACATCTCTTTGTGTATTCAGGGAATTAATTACTCCCAGTTATTTTCATACTGGCAATATTTGATGAGTTTGTTTAATTTTTGGGATTTGAATGTCAATCTCAAGGCCAGCACTTCCTGCTCATCTCTGGTTGCCTATGAAACTGGCTGTCTTACCAGACAATTTCAGAGGGCATATAAGAGTCAACCACATTAGCTGCTCCGGAATCATGTCACAGTGGGTAAGATGGCAGATTTCTTCCCCTGGGCTGCAGGGTCAGTTTTATATTTTACAACCAATGTTGGTAATGAAGTACTAACATTTATCAGTTTTTAAAGTTCCACTTGTTTTGTTTTGAATTTCAAGTAATCAGTTAATGTGATCTGGATCGTGAATCTGTGCCTCTTAATATTAATGTATCCAATATACCACCAACATAGCTCATACATGCAGCAAATATAATTTTAATGCCATTAGTTTATTAATGGTTTTATTAATGAAACCATCTATTTTCATCGGTCAAACTGTCAAAAGAAATTCCAAAAATCGTAGCAAAAGTACCGCAGCCCAATGTAATTATTGCATTTGCTGATTCAGGATAGGAATATATCCCAGAATCGTCATTAGGTTAATTTCTCTTCTTCCTCGATCTGTCTGTGCATCATCCTAGAAGAGTATTATCATCTTGTAACAAAGCTTTACTTTGTGTAATCCTTCAACTGTTAATAGTCCGTGAACACCTCACAGGATGAGTGCCATTCCCTTGTGTGTCCTATCTGTTGTATTCCAGACTGTGTGAAATGAACTGCACTAATAACTGCCCTGTAAACACAGTGTTGCCAAACCTTGATGAATATAAACACTACAGAAATGTGACCACAGTTTAAAGCTCCCTGGTAGACAACACATTAAAAGCTTGCATTTATTTCTTTAGGTCTCTGCATTTTCTACTTGGGAAAAGGAGTTGCACAAAATAGTGTTTGACCCACGTTATCTCCTTCTAAATCCTGAGGAACGTAAACAGGTATTTCTTTTTATTAATATTAAATGTGCAGAGCATGTTTCAACAAGTGGGATTAATCTTTAATAAGGAATTACATATTTTATAATAGACATGCTGTATATCCTGCTGGAGCAAGCAGAGCCCAAGTTCCCTGTGTTTTTAAGTATTTTCTGAAATAGAAAAATTCAGATAATAAATCTTCAACTACGTTTGTATTAAGGTAGCTGAACAACATTTGAAACAGGGTATTTTAAAGGGTGTGTATTTTTTTTCAGCTGCTGCCCTTACTTATTTTTTCTTAAAATAATGTTATTGTTTCTTTTAAGTAAGCCAGATTGCCAAAATTATTTAAAGCCTACAGTTCTCTGTCTTATTTAACCAAATGCATCCAAAATGGGGTTTTAAATTATTCAATTCTATATTTAAATCCTTCTTTGTAAAATGACACATTATCTCAAGCATTTGGCTTTGAATTTTAAAAAAACATAATTTTGAACAGTCGAGCTACATTTAATTGTAGCATTCTGGCAACCTTTATCTTTTTGCTCAAGCCAAGTGTACCAGACAGATTGCATTGTACAATCAAAGTTTTTCATCGTGAGCAAAAAGAGAGATGGTGTTCTTCAATGTGTACCCCTTAATTTGCACTTGCTATGGTAAAGTAATTAAGAATTATTGATTACAATATTTACTGTATGATAGGTTTATATTGGAACTGCATTTCCAACCTAAAAGAGGAGAATGCAGAACAGGAAGTTTTCCTATGTGCTGTACATATAGCTGATGCATCTCGAGATAAAGCTTCCAGAGAAAAGAAAATATTTATTACTATCATTGCACTGGGGATAATTTCTGAGACACATTACAGCCAGGTTTTGAGATTAACAAAGGGTTGTGTTTGCCATACATTTATCTTACAGATAACCCTAGATTTTTCACAGGGCTTTAAGTGGCAACTTTTGTTATCAGCATCGTGATTTATAGCACGAGCAGAAACAAATCAACGGAGGCCAATGAGATTGAAGATTCCTGCACCCTGCACTTTCCCAAAGAGAAATGGACGTGGAGTAAAGGAGATAAAACCCAGAATAGATAGATTAGTTGGAGGACATCCTTTACAATTTTCTTCTCTCCAGGATTTGCTGCTAACTGTCAGCCAGTGAAAGAATGCAGCAACACAGCAAATTGGGAGAGATCACTCTCCAGCTATTAATATGGGCAAGTCAGAGATCATGGGGATTAAACTCAGCGATGGAACACGCCAGGAGGAAAGGGATAGTTGTCAAGTTGCACACAGTGGTAGGATGTCTGATGCCTCATTCACCCTTGCAAGCCGACTGATAGCCTGTCTTTGGTCATAGGCCGGCCAGTTGTAGTGCAGATGATGCAGCTGACTCACAGCCCCAGTGCCCTGGCTTTGGTTCTGTCCTCTGGTGGGACTTGCATGTTCTTCATTTGGCTATATGGATTTCCCTGAACTGTTCCAGTTTCCTCCCACATAAATATATATATTAAAAAAACATGCTGGTTGCTACATAAATTGGCTACTGCAAATTAATCCTGATGTGTTCCTATGAAATCCCATAGGACTATTAATGGGTCTGTGTGAGCAACTAGATTAGAAGGAAATAAAACTGATTGATAGGATTGGTCTGAGAACTGAGCAAGACTTGATGGGCCAAATGGCCTCATTCTCCATTGTAAGGAAATATGATAAAAATGCCTTTGTTAAAACTGGGTTTTTATTATGTCAAGCTTCTAATTCCACCAGAACAATCATCCTTTTTGAAGGATTGACTTATCCCATAAAAATATGAAGAAATATGAAATAATTATTTGTTAATTTGTGAACAGAAATGACGTAAAGGAGAACTGAAAAGATAGGAGTGAGAGAAAGTGAGAGACATAGCGAAGACAGAAAGAAAAGGTTAATTTTTTTTTCAAAATGATTCAGAAGTACTTAAACCCTAAAGAAGTTAGACTTTAAAGCTGTAAAAATAAAATTTATGGGGCCAAATGACAATTTAGCCATAATTATTATGGAGTTAAAAATTGATTTACACCTAAGTACACCAGTACTTATGTCTCCTGCCTCTTTAGTGGCTTTCCATGAAGTAATTCTTGCAACTTCACGTACCCGGTTGAATTTCAAAACCCATTTATAATGAACAATGATTGTAGCTGCACAGATCATGGAGGACTCAGTCAACAAGATACATATTTCAAATTTTAGCTTTATGTGTGTGAACTCTGGAATCTGCTGTCAGTAATAGTGATGAGCACTATTAGCTTCATCATTATTCTCATTATTAAATATATGACAGTGCCTTGATTGAACTCAATTTGTCCGTATTGATTGCCGCCTTTCTACTGTTTTCCTTCATTAATGGTGAATCTGACATTTTGTTTTATACAATTAATTCAGAATCTATCTAGATATTTATTCTCATTATGGTTTTTCATTTTGCTTGCCACAATGAACTAATTTTTACTTTGAGTTTCTGAATACGTGTTAGCACCTGTTTCTCTAACGTTGAATAATTAGAATCTACAACCAAAAAGGAATGTGCTTGATACAAAATTCCAAATCACATATCAAAGTAACAATATTAATGTCAATATACCCTATATAGATACTGCATTTTAATGTTTTTTTATATTTAATTAATTTAAGTTTAATTTTAACCACTTAAGGAAATAGAAAGTAAAAGGTTAACCCACCCTGGAGTTAGCCATTTCCAGTCACTTGCTTCCTGATGTCTCAATGCCCACATACAGGATACAGAACTGGTGAAGGCCATAAAGAACATTGTAAGCAGCATATCCATTAATAATGAGTAATGTCAAGAACAGTTAATTTTCCATTATCTGTATATTGTTTTTGACTTATAAGACTTTTATTTAAAATGATAGTCTTCATCTTTTCCCTTTGCTTTTGGTTTCCATTGTAGTGTGTCATTAACATACACTGCCTGAACCTTTCCAAATATATATAAATATATAAGATCTGTAGCATTCCAAGAGCTATAAAGTAAATAGATTATTTATTCTTCCTAGTAAATAGCGTAAGAGATAAAATTGGTTCCTACAACTGCCGTATATGATAAATGATTGTTTTAATAGCACCATAAATCATTAAAGTTTTTCTTTTGAAATGAATTATAATGGAATTGAAAACAATATCTATTATGCAACTCATGCTACAATGCTTTTAAATTAAAGATTTTTGAACAATTTATCAAAGCAAGAATAAAAGAAGAATATAAAGAGAAAAAGTGTAAACTACTCCAGGCCAAAGAAGAATTTAGAAAACTCCTAGAAGAATGCAAGCTTACTCCCAGGTATGTTATTTCTAATTATGTAGGTAGACCAAGTGCTGATCTGTTCTCATAAAAAAAAATTTGTTTCACTGTCCTGACTGATGCTGTTTTGTTTTATTAATTGATTAATAACTTGGTTTAAGAGAAATTAAAGTGACATCTGGCAAGATGAGCAGAGAAGCATGGTAGTGATATATACATTCAGTAGCAATGTTCTCTGTAAGGTGTACATTTGTGTGTGCGTTCACACATTTTCTGCTTCCAGCACACAAAAGAATTTAAACCTCACACTAAAGGTTGTCACCCTCTACCTCATTGGCATGTTAAGTATATTTTTGGCGATCGTACATAATCACACCTCCTTTGACTCCTGACGAAGGGTTTCGGCCCGAAATGTTGTCACTACCTCCTCCCATAGGTGCTGTCTGGCCTGCTGAGTTCTGCCAGCATTTTATGTTTTTATCACATTTCCTTTGCCAGTTTCTGATGTGGATGGTGTTGAAAACGTGGAGTTTGTGATGATTTGTCTGCAGATTTTAGAACTGACTTATTTATACTGTCTTTGTTGAAGGAATTATTCAGTGTTGTTGTCATTGTGCAAAATTTGCACAGCACATGATTTTCGCACACACTGGTTATTACACGTTTGAGGTAACATTGCTCAGTGGCCACTTTATTAGGTACAGGAGTGAAACCCAGTGTGGTCTTCTGCTGCTGTAGCCTGTCCACTTCAAAGTTCGATGTGTTGTGTGTTCAGCGATGCACTTCTGGACACCATGTTGCAAAGTGTGATTATTTGAGCTTCTGCTACCTTCACTTTACTGTATAGGCTAGTTAGCCTGACCTCAGTGACTGGGACAATGTTGCTAAGGAGAAGGTTTTGGGGTACTTGGAGGCAGATGATAAAACGGGCCAAAGTCAGCATGGTTCCCTGAGGAGAAAATTTTGCCCAACCAATCTGTTCTAATTCATTGAGACTTCTCCGTGGATTGTCACCTTGTTGTGGTGGAGAAGCTTGTGTGGTCCTGAGATCCCAAGAGTGATGCAGTCTGGAGCTATGCTCCTGGTAGGGTCATCCATGGGGGTGAGGTCCCTGACAAAGAACAATCTAACCAAGACCTCAACGGTGGAACAGGCGGACAAAGTTACTTCAAACTCAACAGCTGTGAAGGCGGATGAAGGCTGTAACAAATCCTTCAGCTCCAATCGTCATGGTTTCCGTGCCATTGGAATCAGTCGGCTGATTTGTGAAGTATCGTGTACTTCTTGGAATGCAACATCAAAAACACGTTAAACAAATACACGCACAGTCGTCTTCACTCTGTGGAAAGGGAATGAAGACCATCATCCTCGACCTCGAGGGATAGCCACGACGACAGGAGTTCATTGAGAAAATAACAAGCAGAATAGACAAAGGAGAATCATTGGACATTGTGTACTTGAATTTTCAGAAGGCTTTTGACAAGGTGCCGCACGTGAGGATGCTTAGCAAGATAAGAGTCCATGGTGTTACAGGAAAGATACTAGCATAGAGAGAGTATTGGCTGACCAGCAGGAGGCAAAGAGTGGAAATAAAGGAGCCTTTTCTGATTGGCTGCTGCTGACTGGTGGTGTCTGTAGGGGTCTATGCTTTTTACGTTGTATGTCAATGATCTGAATGACAGAATTGATGGCTTTGTGGCCAAGTTTACGAAGAGTATAGAGATAGATGTCTATTTACATCCTTTCCCAATTTGAATCAGTATAGGCTGATAATGGGTGGGGATTTTAACTGTTGTTTAAACCCTTCGATGGACAGATCCAAGCCCACACAAGCTCTTCTGAATAAATCGGCTTCTCTTATTAATTCCTTTATGACTGATTCAGCAATTTTCGAAATTTGGCGTTTTTTACACCCCAATGACAAAGAGTTTTCATACTTTTCTCATGTTTATCATAATTATTCAAGAATTGATTACTTTTTCATTGATCACCGTTTACTTACAGATGTTATCGATTGTAAATATGACTCTATTACCATTTCTGATCATGCACCTTTGAAGTTATCTATTAAGATAATGGATTCATCTATTAATGCTAAATCTTGGAGGTTCAACTCTATTTTATTGCAGGACTAGATTTTGTCAATTTTATCAAACAACAAATTGATTTGTTTTTCTCAACAAATTCTGCAGCAGAGATCTCTAGTGGAATTTTATGGGACACTTTTAAAGCATTTATTCGTGGACAGATTATTTCATACTCCGCTGGAGTTAGGAAACAAACTAATTCTAAAATATTAACATTGGTTGATAAAATCAAAGCAATTGATAAGATTTATTCAGTGACTCCCAGCAAAGAACTTTATAAAGAAAGAGTGGAACTTCAAATGGAGCATAGTTCGTTATTATCCTCTTCGATTGAAAATCAGTTAATTAAATCTAGAACCCAGTTTTATGTATATGGAGATAAGTCTGGCAAATTATTGGCTAATCAATTGAAAACTGCTTCGGTTAAATGACAGATTACTAGGATTCGTAAACAAGATGGCACTTTGACGATCGACCATAAAGAGATAAATAAAGCCTTTCAAGATTTTTATAATTCCTTATATCAATCAGAATTTGCTGAGGATTCTTCTATAATAGATGAATTTTTAAGGAAATTGAATATTCCAAAATTAACAGCAGAGGATAGTGTATTCTTAGATACACCTATTATGGAAACTGAAATAAAAAAGGCTATTTTTTCAATGAATTCCGGTAATGCTTCTGGCCCAGATGGTTATACTGCAGAATTTTTAAAATCCTTTTCCTCTATACTTTCTCCTTGGCTTTGTAAAATTTTTAAAGATGCGTTAATTATAGGCAAATTGCCACAATCTTTTTATGAAGCCTCTATTTCTTTAATTCTTAAAAAAGATAAAGACCCTATTGAATGTGTATCCTATCGGCCTATATCCTTGCTGAATACGGATTTTAAGATTTTTAGTAAAATTTTGGCTACTAGATTAGAAAATATATTACCTCGAATCATTTCTGAAGATCAGACTGGATTTATTAAAAATCGCTATTCATCTTTTAACATTAGCAAATTAATTAATATTATTTATACTCCTTCACCCAAAATACCAGAATGTGTCATTTCTTTAGATGCTGAAAAAGCATTTGATAGAGTTGAATGGCCATATTTATCTAATACATTGCAGCATTTTAATTTTAGTTCAAATTTATATCATGGATTAAATTAATATACTATAAACCCTTGGCTTCGGTTTTTACCAATAATGAAAGATCTCCTTTTTTTCAGCTATTTCGTGGTACAAGGCAAGGTTGTCCTTTAAGTCCTTTACCATTTGACATTGCTTTGGAACCTTTGGCTATAGCCATTTGTGAATCACCTAATATTTTGGGTATTACTCGTGGGGAAGGGACGTATAAGTTATCATTATATGCTGATGATTTGTTACTATACATATCTGACCCTGAGAGATCTATTCCTGCTATTTTGTCCTTGCTTGCTCAGTTTAGTAACTTTTCTGGTTATAAATTGAATTTTAATAAGAGCGAACTATTTCCATTAAATATGCAAGTTTCAATTTATAAACATTTACCATTTAAAGTTGTTACAGATTATTTTACTTATTTAGGTATTAAAATTACTAAAAAACATAAAGATTTATTTAAAGCTAATTTTTTACCCTTAATTGACCAAATTAAGCAACTTGCTACCAGGTGGTCTCCACTATCTTTGTCATTGGTTGGTCGAATTAATGCTATTAAGATGATGGTATTACCCAAATTTTTATATTTATTTCAAGCATTACCAATTTTTATTCCTAAATCTTTTTTTGATATTATTGACTCCAAAATATCCTCTTATTTGTGGCAGAATAAAAATCCTAGACTAGGCAAAAAATATTTACAGAAGCCTAAGAAGGAGGGCGGTTTGGCTTTGCCAAACTTGAGATTTTACTATTGGGCAGTTAATATGCGATATTTAACATTTTGAACACAAGAATCGACTATAGTCGCTTGCCCACAATGGGTAAATTTGGAATGTAAATCTGTACAAGACTTTTCATTGTTTTCAATTTTAGAATCTTCACTTCCTTTTTCTTTATCTAAATTGAATAAGCAAATAACTAATCCTATAGTCAAATATACATTGCGAATTTGGTTTCAATTTCGTAAACTTTTTGGTTTGAATAAGCTCATTTTATCATGCCCTATAATATCTAACTACTTTTTTCGGCCCTCTTTTATGGATCAAGCTTTTCTTTTATGGAAAACAAAAGGTATAACATGTTTTCGTGATTTGTTTTTGGATGATAGCTTTATGTCCTTTGAACAGCTATCTAATAAATATAATTTACCTAAAACCCATTTTTTTAGATATTTGCAAGTTAGAAATTTTTTGTATAATGAGTTACAGTCTTTTCCGAAACTATGTCCATTGGACATTATGGAAAGAATTTTAGCTCTGAATCCTTGTCAAAAGGGTTTAGTAGCTGTCATTTATAATATGATCATGAAAATACAGCCAGAAGTATCAGAAAAAATTAAGAAGGAAAGGGAAGAAGAACTTCATTGTCTTATATCCACTGAGCAGTGGGAGAAAATTTTATTATTAGTCAATTCATCCTCTATTTGTGCTAAACATGCCCTAATACAATTTAAGGTTGTACATAGAGCTCATATGTCTAAGGATAAACTTGCTCGATTTTATTCTCATGTTAATCCAACCTGTGACAGATGTCATTCTGATGTTGCTTCATTGACCCATATGTTTTGGTCTTGCCCTTGTTTGCAAAATTACTGGAAAGATATTTTCAGTATTATTTCAAGAGTTTTGAATATCAATTTCCAACCACATCCTTTTACTGCAATTTTTGGTTTACCAATGGTGGATAATAGTCATTTATCCTCTTCATCTCGACAAATGATTGCATTTGTCACATTAATGGCTAGAAGATCTATTTTATTGAACTGGAAAGAAATTAATCCTCCAAATATATTTCAGTGGTTTTCTCAAACTATCTCTTGTTTGAGCTTAGAAAAAATTAGAAGTGTTGTTTTTGATCCTTCAGTTAAATTTGAAGAAACTTGGAGACCATTTATTCAACATTTTCATATGAGTTAAATTGTCTTTTCCTAAACCTCACTTTTATTATCCTTAATTATTTGGATGGAGGTTCGGAGTTACTGGCACTACTGTATATATTTGACATTATGCAATGGCCCATGTTGGTTAGTGTTTTTTTTTTCTTTTTATTTCTTTTGTTCATATATACTATGAGTTTGGGAGGCTACATATATTGATTATTATATATTTGAATGTCTACTTAAATTATCAACTATGTACTCTCAAACACTTTGTATTCATGTTTCATTTATGTTTGCTTAAAAATTAATAAAAAGATTTAAAAAGAAAAAGAAAGAGATAGATGGAGGGGCAGGTAGTACTCAGGAAGCCAGGAACCTGCAGAAGAACATAGATTAGGAGACTGGGCAAAGAAGGAGCAGATGGAACACAGTGTCGGTAAGTCTATGGCAGGCATGGGCAAACTACGGCCCGCGGGCCATATGCGGCCCGTTAAGCTTTTTAATCCGGCCCGCAGAACTTGATGAAATTATATTAATAAACCTTGTTAACACCTCAGATCCATCCTGAGAATCGCCACAACAAAACTAAATCCAGACTTTGATGCGCTGGCTAAAAAGGGAGACCAACAACACTGTTCCCACTGAAATTAAAAATAAGTTTCTTCGTTTTGTAATGTAAAAAATGCATTTGAAAATATTTTTTTCAATAAGCCTTACATGTTACATGTTATTTCTGTTAAGTGATGGACATGAGTAGTGCGCAGGTGCACGTACGTTCTCAAAATAAAAAATGCGCTCCAGATCAAATAACGCGCTCCGCATACTGGCGCGCTGTCACTGTTCTGTCAGTGAACACTGGTCGTTGCTGAGTTTTGGCACAGGGGACAATTGAATAAGAAGGAGCAGGACAAGTAGACCTGCATCTCCTACCGTTTTTGAAATAAAGACAGTCAGGAGGAGAGTGATGATGATAATATCTTGAAGGATAACAGAATTTTCAGTGCTTTAAAATAATAACTGTTACTATTAAAAATAGCTGTATTTTATTCATTTAATTTTCAGTGTTTTAAAAGTCATTTCAATAAATAGCGAAATACCATGGGACTTCAAAGACAGATATTTTGTTGTAATGCATTTGTTCATTTTCAATTGAAATCAAAGCACATGTTTTCTACATATCCCATGATATTTTATTTTCTCTTATGAGGTGTATTACCAAAACACTCCATCCATCTGCTCCTGATCCGGCCCCCCTGTCAAATTTTAGAACCCTTTGTGGCCCACAAGTCAAAAAGTTTGCCCACCCCTGGTCTATGGTCATGCACTTTGGTAGAAGGAATAAAAGCTTAGACTATTTTCTAAATGGGGAGAAAATTCAAAAATCTGTGGTGCATAGGGACTTAGGAGTCCTTGTGCAGCATTCACTAAAAGTTAACTTGCACATTGAGGCAGTGATGAGGAAGGCAAACACAATGTTAGCATTCATTTCGAGAGGACTAGAATATAATGACAAGGATGTAATACTGAGGCTTTGTAAGGTGTTGGCCAGACAGAACTTGAAGTATTGTGAGTAGTTTATTCAAGAAAGGATGTGCTGGCATTGGGGCAAGTTTAATGGAGGTACACCAAAATGATAAACAAGAGAAAATCCAAACAACACAATCCTGCCGAAGGGTTTCAGCCTGAAACGTCAACTGCACTTTTTTCCATAGATGCTGCCTGGCATGCTGTGTTCCTCCAGCATTTTGTGTGTGTTGCAAGCACAAAAATGCTTCTGGGAATGAAAAGCTCATCATGAGAGGAGCGGTTGGTGACTCTGGGTCTGTACTTGCTGGAATTTAGAAGAGCGGCGGGGGGGGGTGGGGGGCGGGGATCTCATTGGAACCTATCAAATGTTGAAACCATCCATAGAGTAGATATGGAGAGGATATTTCCCATAGTGGGGGAGTCTAGGACCAGAGATCACAACCTCAGAATAGAGATGAGGAAGAGTTTCTTTAGCCAGAGGATGCTGTATCAGTGGAATTTGTTGTCACAGGTGGCTGTGGAGTCCAGGTCATCGGGTGTATTTAAGGTGGGGGTTGATAGGTTTGTAGTTACTCAGGACGTGAAAGGCTATGGGGAGAAGGCAGGAGAATGGGGATGAGAGGGAAATGGATCACCTATGATCAAATGGTGGAGCATACTCAATGGACCAAAATGGCCTAATTCTGCTCCTATCTTATGGTTTTCCTATCAGCTTGAGGCCATTCTCCTCTGACCTCTGTCGTTAAGGCATTTTTACCCACCAAATTGCCGTTTACTGATTTGTTTTTCTTTTGTTTCTCACTCTATTCTCTGTAAACTCTAGAGTGCATGAAAATCCTGAGTTTTGGGATACTCAAACCTTTCTGACTGTCACCAAGAATTATTCCACAGTCAAAGTCACTTAGATCATACTTCTTCCCCTTCTGATGTTTGCTATGTTGTTCTGAAATAATATAGGACCAAACATTTTGACTTTAGTTGCGCATATTATATGGAAGTTAACATCTAGCTTGCACCAAGTTGGGGAATTAAAAAAAATTCTCTGTAGTTTAATTTGAGAAGCTGGGAGAAGCCAAACTGAGATGGCATAGTTCTGGAAAGGAGGATGTAATTGCAATATGAATGAAACTGTACCACAGCATAAAAGCCAGGACCTACAGGCTCCAGGACAGCTTCTTCCACCAGGCCATCAGACTGATTAACTCATGCTGATTTGAGTGTATTCCTATGTTACATTGACTGTTCTATTTATTATAAATTATTATAAATTACTATGATTACACATTGCACATTTAAACGGAGACATAACGTAAAGATTTTTACTCCTCGTGTATGTGAAGGATGTAAGAAATAAAGTCAATTCAATTCAATTGTTAAGGTAATTGCTACTGTATATGTAGATATACACTCTGTGGCCACTTTAATAGATAGACTTTACACCTGTTCTTTAATGCAAATATCCAGTTAGCCAAACATATGGCAACAACTCAATGCATAAAAGCATGTAGACATGGCCAAGAGGTTCAGTTGTTGCTCAGAACAAACATCAGATTTGGGAAGAAATGTGATCTAAGTGACTTTGACAAGGGAATTTGGCTTTGACTTCGGCCTGACTTTGACTTTGGCCTGCTGTGTTCCACCAGCATTTTGTGTGTGTTGTTGTTTGAATTTCCAGCATCTGCAGATTTCCTCGTGTTTGACAAGGGAATGTTTTTTGTTGTGCAGGACAGGGTGGTTTGTGTATCTCAGAAACTGCTGATCTCCTGTTATTTTCACACACAACAATATCTAGATTTTGCAGAGATTGGTGTGAAAACAAAAAAAAAAGCATCCAGTGAGTGGCAGCTCTGTGGGCAGAAATGCCTTGATAATGATAGAGCTCAGAGGAAAATGGCCAGACTGGTTCAAAATGACAGGAAGGTGACAGTAACACAAATAATCAGGCATTACAAGAGTAATGTGTAGACTAGCATCTCTGAATGCACAACATATTAAACCTTGAAGCAGATGGGCTACAGCAGCAGGAGACCACAAATATACACCCAGTGGCCACTTTCTTAGTACAGTAGGTATCTAATAATGTGGCCACTGAATGTAAAAGTAGAGTACTCAGGACTTGAACAATGTCAGGGAAGGTAATGGTAAGCTGGTGCATATCCTGACTGAAAATTAAAATTGCAGTATAAACACAGCAGAGCTATCACAATTTTGCGGTCAGCAGTGAAGAGTCTATTCTTGAGAGTGACCTTGAAGTAAGTTGTCTACAAAGATCAAGTGATCTCTGTGGCATGGCCTTCCTTTTATCCAACATCAGTTGCTTCAGGCAGCAGTTCCGGATCCTCCTGCCTAGCAGCAATAATCTCATCAAGTTGGTTGAGCAGCTGATCATTTGGAAAGATTCTCTCTGGCATCAAACTTTGAAATAAAATGTGCCATTTTAAATAGCAATATTAAGAATATTTAGGTTCAAAAATAATAAATTAGGGTTCACAAAACAAAATATAAGGTGGTTATTATTATGATGATTATTATTATTCATTATGCATTTAAATATTTTAAGGTGAATATAATTTACACAAAAGTTTTTATTTTCTCTCAGAACAAATTATTTGGTCATAATACCTCAATACACAGTTGAAAATTCATGAACTTCCAGTACAACAATATTTCCAGAGATTTTACAGCAAATATTGTTTGTAAATTCCTGAAGCTTTTGTCTATATACTTATTTCTAGTGATAATGCTCAGAACAAAATGATACCTTGTGAAGGAGCATGGAATTATTTATATCCACACTTCCATTTCCGTTCTTACCTTTCCGAAAACATCCCGTATAATTTGCTGACAATACTGATGATGAGTACCAACACTTTTAACAATCTGCGAGCTGCAAATTCTGGGTTATTGCTAGGGTTATTGCATCATTAGATTAATTGTATTCAGTGTGTTGTGATAATATACTGTAAGTATCCATTTATGTGTAAAATGGTAATCAATAAACTAATTCCCTATCCCTATTGCTTTCAAGTATACCCCATGTAAAGCTACCAGTTGATTTGAAGACTAGTGGCTAACAAATATATTCACAGGGAAGATTGTTAATTATTGAGATTCATTGAAGAAGCACTTTGAATTAATTGCTTCTTGAAATAACTTTGATTTACTCACAGTATTTCAAACTTTTGTCTTTAGGAAAATAACTAAAGTATATATGATAATATTTCCATATGGAATTACAGAATTGTTATAGCATCGAAGGAGGCCATGAAGCCTGTCAATTTCAGTGTCACCATTTAAGAGCAATGCAACTAGACCACCCCATCATCTTTCCTTCAAACCACTAACAATTCTTTTGGACACTTGAATAGATCTATTTTGAACTGTACAATTTGATTTCCCTCCCACACTATTCTTGCAATGTGTTAAAAAAAACTTCATGCTACTTTTGGTTATTTGCCTCATCACCTTTCTTCTCTATTTCCTAGTTCTTGTTGCCTCTGCCAGTTGGTAAATCTCTTCAGAACAAATCTCTTAGCAAATACTCCAGATGTAGCTAAGTAGCCATTTTGTCATGACCTTGTTCTTGTACTTGACACCGCTGTTTTTAAAGCCCAGAATCAAGTATGTTTTTGCATATGAATAAGTTAGTTACTGCCTGTTAAGCCACTGGCAATTAGGACAGCAATAACTGTCTGCCATCTTTATCTGTCCTTGGCCATCTTCTCTATTTTGCCCTAGGCGTGGTTCAGGGTCCTTATTTCTGCCTCTATGTTACGGCACCAAGTTGCCTTTGGTCTCCCATGATTCCTCCGCCCTTCAGGGGTGAAAAGGAATTCTGTCTTGATGATGGAGTTGCCCTTTCTTCTCATTACCTGCCCAATCCATCTCCAGAATTTCCTCATGATAATGTTGACCATGTCCTCTTGATGACACTAAAGGAGCAATGTGTGGTTGGAGATGTAGTGGCTTGCGGTGTGGAATGACAACAGGTTGGCAAGACCTTTCTCTGTCGTGCACTAGAATTCTGATGAGTACAAGAATGTGGGAGGAACACAGCTCTGGTACTGCTTCACCTTGGTTTGGATGCTGTACTTCTCAATATGAGTAAGAAGCAAGATTATCCCACATCTCCTCAAATCAGTTTGCCAGTCAGTGAGGCTGATCTTATCGTAACCTCAACTCCATTGTTCTGTGAATTCCTTTGCATCTACCTCTTTCTTAAAACTATATGAAGACTTTACTTTCAGCATGTTTTGAGGAAGACATGATATCCTCTGAGAAAAAAGTGTGGGAAACTGGTTCATTTTAAACAAATACCTCATATTCTATATTTCCCACAAGAAGAAACATCCCCTTCACATCCTCTCTATCAAGATCCCTCAGGCCTTTTCAAGTAAGTTTCTCATCAATTTTTAACCAATTTTTTTTTAAACTTGTGACTTCCTACAAATTATGCACATATGCCCCCAGGTTTCAGTGTCCTTGTACCTCTTTTAGAATAATGCCCTTGTTCATACTGTCTCTTTTCATTATTCCCACGAAAATATAACACCTGACAATTCTCAATATTAAATTTCATCAATCACCTATTCCACCAGCCTCTCTGTATCTCATTGAAGTCTGTTACCATCTACCTTACAGTTCATTATTCAGAGTTTTCAAACTTCAAAGTAAATTTATTATCATATGTCACTATACAATTTATTGAGATTTATTTTCTTGTGGGCATACTAAACAAATCCATAATAGAATCAGCGAAAAATTGCCCCATCTTGGACATTCAGCCAGTGTGCAAAAGTCAACAAGCTGTGTAAATAAAAAATGAAATAAATATTATTAATAATAAATAAACAATAAATAACAAGAATTTGAGATGAGGAGTCCTTGAAAGTGAATCCATTAGTTGTGGGAACATTTCACTGATGGGACAAGTGAAGTTGAGTGAAGTTTTCCCCTTTGGCTCAAGAGCCTGATGTTGAGGGGTAACAATTGTTCTTGAGCCTGGTGGTGTAGGTCCTGGGGCTCCTGTACCTTCTTCCTGATGACTGCAGTGAGAAAAGGGCATGTCTTGGGTGGTGGGAATCCCTGATGAAGGATTCTGTAGATGTAGATGTACTCAATAGTACCCCTGATGGACTGGTCTGTATCCACTATTTTTTGTATTATCTGTAGATTTAGAAATTGTGCTGAGTCCAAATCATTAATATGAGAAGTGGCTCTTTGAACTGACACCTCTTGAACACTGCTTTACACTTCCTTCCACTTGGAAAAACAATCCATGACTTGTTTTTTTTCCATTTGTTGATAATTAACTTGTTTACTGTCTATTCCAATTCAGCCAGATTTATCCCTTGCCCTTTAAATATATAACATTCTGAAAAATAATAACATTTTTGTACCTGAGGTGTTTGCATAAAAGTATCCAGCATTACTTCACTGCATGAAAAATTTGTGCTTAAAGGAACAACAAAACAACAGTATGATTTTGTTATATATCACAAGTCTTTAATCCTTAGGGTTTCATCTTTCTCAATAAAACGTAATCGTAAGTGCAGAACACCCAATGAAAAGGAAAAAATTGGTTACTTTCCCTTCAGGTTTTGTTATTGTTTGATCCCAAGGCAACATTTTTTCAATGTCTGAATGACTGAAGTATTCCTGCCTTGCAATTTTGCAGAATTTGGCAAGTACACTTTTGTTCATCACACTATTTGATTTGAGAGTATTTTGCTTGTTGATAATGAATTGTACATTACATTACATTCAGAATACAACTTGGCAAATGCTTGTGATTAATTCCTTACAGCATCTGTGGTTAATACATTAGTCTTGCACTCCTAAACCTTGTATTTCTTGATGCATTCCTCCTTCCCTTTCTCCTATGGTCCATTCTCCTTTCCGATCAGATTCCTTCCTTTCCAGCCCATTATCTTTCCTAGCCACCTGGCCCACCTATTGCCTTCTAGTTATCCTTCTTTCCCTCTCCCCACCTTTTTATTCTGGCATCTTCCCTGTTCCTTTTTCATCCTGAAGAAACGTTGACTGTTTATTTATTTCCATAGATGCTGCCTGACTTGCTGAGTTCCTCTAGCATTTTATGTGCGTTGCTTTAGATTTCCAGAATCTACAGCCTTCCTTGTGTTAATAATTTCGAGACCTGCTGTTCAGATTAGTGAAATAAAATATGTTCTATTGTCATAAGGATGGAATATTTTGGGAACTTGTGCCCAGTTGTTTAGTGGGTATTGATCCATACAGGGAATCTAATTTCGACGTCTGCAAAGTAACTTTTGCATAAAAGCACTCTGGCACAAGTTGAAGGAAAGCGACTTATGTTATATATGGTTTGCAAAGTGTTTGACAATGTCATGATATAGCTTAAAAAGAAAATTGTTCATAAAGAACTGTAAATAAGTAATAAATTCATAAACAAACAAACCATTCATTTTATGGGCTGTTGATTTGCATTAACACATACTCTCAGAGGCCAATTTTGTTAAGCACATGTTAGGGAAATTAATTTGCTAAGGATTCATTTAGAGTCGGTCACTAATAAATTGGACATGGACTTCAAAGTGATGAGAGAATACCTTTATTCATGAATAAGGGAAGAATGACTCACTAACAGTGTAATCATCAAGTCTCCCAAAGAACAACAGTCACAGCCCTTTTTATATATACACACAGAAAGTCAATTACATCAAAGTTTAAAAAAAGTCAAAACTGTGCATCTTCTCAATTCCCTCGAAAATGCCAAAGACAGTCGCTTTTCTGCCCACAACACACAGAGACAGCTTGTTAGAATATCCTTGAAAATAAGTTAGATTATTGCAAGCATGCTGAGCACCCAGGCCAAATGGGGAGTCTTTATTTATGATATAAGGAAGGTTCATTAAATCCTTAGATCCAGTCAGTCATTAAAGTACAAAGGTACAATTTGAATTATGTGTTAGTACCTGACAGGTGAAGGAAAACCAGACAAACTTTTAGCTGTCAGAAAACTGACAGCCCACAGTGTCTTTCCAGTGTCCTTATCACCTTCACTTCCTTCATCTTGTTTATGCAGCTGTGTTAGCACTAAGGCCAGCACAGGCCATATTGCTAATTAAAGGGTGTTAACAACTCACATATTTTAACCCTTTGTTCAGAACTTTCTTCCACAGTACACCTGTTTGTTAATGGAAATATCTCATCGTAGGGTAGGAACTCAATAAATCAAAGTACGTGGACATAGTCAAGAGGTTCAGTTGTTGTTCAGACCAAACATCACAATGGGGAAGATATGTGATCTAGTGATTAAATGGAATGATTGTTGGTGCTAGACGGGGCAGTTTGGGTATCTCAGAAACTGCTGATATCCCAGGATTTTCACACACAACTGTCTCTAAAGTTTACTGAGGATGGTGTGAAAAACAAAAAAAAAGCATCTGGTGTGTGGCAGTTCTGTAGGCAAAATTCCTCGTCAATAAGAGAGGTTAAAGGAGAATGGCTAGACTGGTTCAAGCTGATACATCCTGCTTTATCAACCCAAGAATGCAAAGATGTCAGATACAGTTTTAGTTGGGCGTGGTTTGTGACAGTGAACAAAAATAATGTTTATTATTGTCCCAATATTGTATTGAGGAATTCTCTGTTCCTTCTGTGGGACAAGCACTCTGGAAAATGAGAGACAGAGGAGCACAGAAATATACTTGTGAGACCGAACTACATGTGAAAACTCGTTGTCTGTTTAGCTAATGATGCTGAGGGCTGCATTGTAGAATTGAAGTAGAGGGATCAGTATTGTGGGGAGGCATGAAAGGTTGCAGTGACAGTCAAGGAACAGAAGTGACTGCAGTGATTCTCTGGCTATGAATTGATAGATAAGAATTTGTTTTTTTTTGCAAGGTGGGTTTGTTATTGATGCTCCTGTTACTGTTTGCGTGATATGTTTTTTTGCATGGGGGTGGGTTTGGAGTTTAATATCCTTGTTGCTGTCTGCACGATTTGATTTTTGTACATGGGGATTTGATATTCTGTTGCTGTTTGCGCTCCTTCCTTTCACATGGGAGGTTGATGTTTTTCTTTGAATGGCTTCCAATGTTTTCTTTGTTTCGTGGCTGTCTGTAGAAAATGAATCTCAGATACATACATACTTTGTATATCTGTATACATACTTTGATAATAAATATACCTTGAACATTGAACCTTAAAGTCAACCAAGTGCAGTTCAGTGCATCAAGATAGCAATGGACAGGATTTAGCATTTCTAAGATGTCCAAAAGCATTCAATGGCTGATTATCTATTTTTGAATTTAATTTTAATTTGCACAAAACAAGAGCCTTCAAAAGGACACTGAGATAAATGACCAAATTATTTGTTTTGATGTCCAAGTCTAAATGATATGTTTCCTCAAATACGTTCTGCTTTATATAATGCCAGAGAATGATTTGTAACCAGCATAAATGGCTTAAATGTCCATGAGAACCACAATCATTTTGTGGTTTGGAGGCTTGTGTGCCTTAATGACCCGAAGACCTATGTTGGCTCTTGTTAGGGTCATCCATGCCAAACAGGTCAAAGGGTAGAGGCCAGACTAAGAGTGGTCCATCGGTCCTCCAGGTTTTGGGGTTCAGCTCAGGGATAACAACCCTGGCTGGTTAAGCTAAACCGTTAAGGAAACGGCAATGAAGAATCATTCTACGTCTGAGCTGCAATAGATAAACAAAGATGGAAGGCCTTCATTGCTGCCCTAAACACTAGCAGTGTAACTGGCATTAAGTAAGTATAAATAGCTTACAGGTTCTCTTCAAGTATCTCTCACAATTCAGCACATTCTCAGCAGTGAGCCTAATGTATGGATTTTGTACTGAAATGGGACTTGAACCCTGAAAATTATTTTTCTGTGATAATAATTCCTAATAATACTTTCTACCTCCATTCATTCAGATGTAGTCATACCTGATTTGCCTATTTTAAAGGATGTTTGACAACTTAGGCCGGAAACTAAAATTTACTTACCGTATAATGGCAAACCAAGGTCATAGATTATAGCTTGATATTATCATACAAATGTAAAGAACTATTTGATTCTATTCACCTTCTGGCTTTAATCAATAGCATGTATTTACTACAATCGCCTTACCACTCTAGCAGGTAAGAATATATCTAAATAATTATAAACCAGCCTTGTGTCAGCAATCCGCATTAAAAGCAGAGTCTGCATAAAACATGGAGAAATACTATGGAAATCTAATCCTGCTTAATTATTCAGAAATGGATGAATTAGTAATCTGTGGTCAGTATAATGCTGGATGACAAAACCAGTGAATAAAAGCATATTATTCTTTCACCACCCATGAATTTCCATATTTCATTTGGCTCAGTACCCATTATATTGGGAATAAAAGGGATATCAATTTCTTCAATTTCCGTATATCACCTCTTTGAGTTCTAAACTGACTGACAAGATGACTGGAAAGTCAGCTGATGCATGATATAGGAAACGAGGTGAAAAATTAGGTGAGGTTTTTTCTACTATCATTTTAGTTCAGAAGCCCAGTTCAACACTCTGGGAGGCATTCGTTTGCTTGAGGATTGTTCTTGGGTTATATAACTATTTTTATGCCATAGTGGTTAAGGGTCAAAACACTCTATGAAGGTCGGGCACCAACTGACGACATCTGCTCCTGGCCAAAGGCTATGGATTCTTCATCAGGTAACTGAAGAGAGCACCCTGGTGTACAATGTAAGCTATTACTGTATAACATTGCACTATATCTGCATATCATAGAATTGGATTTGGTAAAAATTATTATCTGTACTCTTTCACCTGCTCTAAGATCAATCTAACACTCCCCTCCAACATAGCCCTCTATTTCTATCTATATATCTATCTAAGAGTCTCTGCGATGTCCCTAATGTATCTGCTTCTAGCACCATCTTTGGCAGTGCATTCCATGCACTCACCGCTCTCTGTGTCAAAGAACTTACCACTGAGATTCCACTATAGATCATAGAACAATATTGGAGTAAGCTTCTCGCTGGACATCCCTGCTTTGTGCCTTTAGACCAATGCTTGTACATATTCATGACATGGTGAGAAAGCTCCTCCATGTACAAACTGCCCCAGATTCAGGTCTAGCTGGGAATACCTCTACTTCTCCTAGTTTACCTGTGAAGAGAACTACATGCATTTTGAGCCATCTATTATTAACTTATTTCTGATAATATTTTGTTTTATGAACTGAATGTGATATATGTTTTATGGATGCTCTGTGGTCTGGAGGAAAATTGTTTCATTTAATTATATACACTGCATGTACAGTCAGGTGACAATAAACTTGAACTTGGACTTGAGAAGGAATTTGGACCTTCCTCAACTCATTACTCTGTGGGGACACCAACATTTGTCACCATTAAAGCAACTTCAAATGTCCTTTATGGGAGGATTCAACCAGATTGTCAAATTTGAAGGGAGTAGGGCAGCTTCATGCTCTACCTGAAACTTCTTTTTCCTCTCCAACTTCAATGCTCACTGATCCTGACAACTGTGCTTTAATCTGCATCTGAGATAACTATGTTTATTTATAATATTTTCACACACTATTGCTAAGGCTTCTAAGATTCTGAATATAATTTGCACGGTTGGTTATTGTGTTATTTTGATCCAGTCACTTGTGTTACGGATTCAGGCAACAACAAATATATGAGTTAGGCAGGGGTTTTTATAACAAATAACACATTTATTAAACACTGAAAACAAACCCCCCAAAAGTAAACAAAACACTAACGTAACCGGAAATCAGCTGCTGTGCGGCAGCCTAAACAGTTCTTAAAGCAATGAAGCTTAAACAGTTCTTAAAGCGATGTTGCAAAAACAGTTCTTCAAAGTAGTATTGCCAAAAGTTCAAAATGCTCACAGTTCATTTAAGGGAGAGACTTTTTAAGATGATTTAAATTCTCTTTCACGTCGTGTTGCTTCGGTTCCCAAGATCGAACTTTTCCCACGAAGAATTTACGTACCGAAACGAAACGGCTTAAAGGCACTGACCTTTCCTTTACAGAACTATTCCCAATCCTTTCTGCTATTTCGCAGGGATTAACACGAGAACAGTCAACGAATTCCTTCCGAATAAGGATCAAACAAGGTCAAACCTGTTTCACCGTCGAAATCGATTCTCCTCGATCTTTAACTCCTGAACTCCGATCTTCACTCTCCACGGATTCTCAACTAGCAGTATTGTAAAGAAACTGCTGGCAATGACCTTTTAAACTTTAGGCATTAGATAAAACTTCATCTTTCAACTAAACTGCGTCATAACATTAAATCACGCAGTGGCATGAAGTCAACATGGCAAATCCAGCCACGAACTTCCCCTCCTCACAGGGAGGGGTCCTCCTTTTATACTCTGTAAAAAAAAACCTGTCACATGACCTCTACTGGCGGGAAAATGATGTCACTCCACCATCATAAGACCATTACCTCAAGTCCAGTATAGCTTCAATCCCAGTCACGTGACAAGGGTACCACTGTCACGTGTCACAAGTACGTAACACTTGCTTGAAGTCAATTTATTGATTTGATAAAGCACTTTTCTACAGTGCCATGCTCCACCTGCTCATTGTTTCATCAAACCTTTGAACCTTTCCATGACATTATGCTTGACTATTCTTAACTGTAAATCACTTACACAATGCTGACAGGGAGTTCATAGCTGGTAATGTGCAACAAATCTGTAGTCTCAGAGAAGCTCATTCCAGTTCAGAGAATGAACTAATTCACACTACCATCAAAGGATGATGGTACTGTTTACTATGAAAGCTGTGACGCTTAAGCTCATTGACTTTTGGAAATGACCTTTGGGAGTGAAATTATAGTTGGCACACTTTATCACTCCTTAGCTTTTGAAGCAACAGGGTGCTGACTTCATTTGTGAAAGGAGAATACTGCAGGATAAATGACAGTTCTGTGTGATGCTGATTACTTGTAATATAGCAGAGTCACTGATATTGAAAGGGAACAGATGATTTGGAAGACATTTTAAAATGGCCATCCTATTCTCAGTCATAATTAACACACAAAGATAGTTTGCTATGTATTTGATAAATCTTCCCAATTCTACTGAGCATTGCAGCCTCAATTAACTTAAGCAGAGATTTTCTCTTCAAGAATTGCAGACTATTTCAACCGGAATTTATTAGGCTAGTTCATTCTCACAAAGCCGGCTGGTGGTGTAGTGGCATCAGCACCAGACTTCAGAGCGAAGGCTCCCAAGTTCAAATCCAGCCGGCTCCCTTGCACGCTTTCCATCTGTGCTGGGTTGAGCCTTGAGCTAGCAACTTGGTCTTGTAAAAATAAGAAAGCCTGCTAGAAAAAGTACACCATCATGATGGCGTCCCGATGACTCCACTCGGAGTTAAGGGCTTTCTTCTTCTCTTCTTCATTCTCACATCCCCGATACGTTTGACATCTTAAAAAGAACGATGTAACTATGTTTTGTAATATGGAGCCATAAACCATGGCCCATGGTAGCATAGTGGTTAGTGCGATGCTATAACAGATGGGGACATCAGAGTTCAATTCTGTCGTCATCTGTAAGAAATTTGTACATCCTTCCCATGAGCACATGGGTTTCCACCAGGTGTTCCGGTTTTCTCCCACAGTCCAAAGGCGTACCAGTTGGTAGGTTAGTTAGTTATTGTAAATTGTCCTGTGATTAAAGGGTTAAATAGGTGGGTTTCTAGGCAGTGTGGCTCGTTGGGCTGGAAGGGCCTGTTCTACACTGTTTCTCTAAATAAAAATAAATGCATAAGTAAGCCTTGTATGACGTTTTACAACCATATGTAGATTAACTGATGTTCACCAGTTGTATCATTATATTTGGCTCCATGTACGCATGAAATATCGAGCTGTCTAATGATGTAGCGCTTGTTCATTTACTCATTCCAAGCAGGGCTCTCCCTCTCTATGTGGTCTGTCTTTGAGGTGACAACATCATTAATTCTTCCTTTAATACATGCCATATTTGGCAGTTTAAGATTGACTAGAATTCAAAATGCTATTGGTTCAACAAAAAAAAGTAATTTTGTTGCTTAATTTCAGACATTTAAAATATATATCTGGGTGGAATTCTTGCCAATCCTTTATTCTTATTTAAGGATTTCATTGGCATACATGACAGTTTTCTAATTAGATTTGGGTCACCTTGTGGATTGATTCTGTAGGCAATTTTTGGATCATTGTATCCCTGAATTGAGATTTTTAAATATTACTAAACCTTGAGTGATTTTATCTGCTATAGCAGGGGTTCATTTAGCACTCTAGAGCAGTTGTGCTGATGATTTTAGCTTTGGGCAGTGAAAAAGTTAATTACAGTGAGGAACTGGAGAGAGATATCTGAGACAAGTTCAAATCAGTATAGAAAATGAAGATGGCTATATAATGTTTTCCACATCAGAAAATGGTCTTTATCCCATTTAGTAGGGCTGATTATAAGCCCTTCCAACTCTTATTTAAACAGAAAGTTTAAAGAGCCTGCAACTTGCGTTTAATTGGTACTGTAAACAGAGGCACTTCACTGGAACATTATCAAACACATTCCAGCATCAAGCCACACAAGTGTATAATGGAACAGAAGACTGTTTAAGGAACATCTTGAAGGATGTTCAAGGTTAGCATGTTCAACTTAGCCATTAGATTTTTGCATACCAAGATAATGTGACGTTATAGGGATCAGGTGGAAAAGTAAATCTGGACAGCACCACCTACAAACTTAATGAAGGGTGAAGCAGACCAAGGATTTATGTGAACTAATCCTGTTCATATTTCTTATTTTCTTGAAAGAAACACAGAGTGGCTTCTGAATTGAACCTTGGGGCTTATGGAACAGCTATATGACGACATAGCAGTAAATGGCAAAGTGATAAAATTTGGAAAAGCCAGAGCTGGAGTACAAAGAAAGCAATCTCTGTATGATTGGAAAAAAGGCTATGGATATCAGAGGAGTACAGCAATGAAGGGAAGTAATTTTCATTGCTGGACTGAAGTTTGTATAGGTCAACATGCACATGCTTAATAAGTGAACCAGAGTCAGTATTTTAAGAAATAAGGTTTATGTAGCATGAGGAATATACCAGGGTTCTGCTGGAATAGCCAAGATTATAGACAACAAAGACATGGATTAGGGTTTCAGCAGCTGATGTCCCAAGGCAAAACAGAGTTGGAGAATTTTAATAAATTGGTTTTAGTGATGAAGTAAATCTTGGTGTTCATAGGCTATCCTGATCATTTATGACACCAAGTTTACAAGCTCAATCTCAGACAGTTTCCAATGAAAAGCTTGTAGTCAGTGGATACGGAGCACAGGTTCTGGCTTCAGTTTACCCAGCATTTGTTGGAGGTAATATCTTCTCATCCTGAACTTGATATTGAACAGACATCATGACAAATAAAAGAGAAATGGAGGCATTAAAAGACCTGGTGATGAATTAGGGTTCATTTTCATTCAGATATTTGAGGAACTCAGTATGTCTTTTGTTAGTTACATTGAAAGTTGGCATGAATGTGAAAAATAACTAAAACAAAACTTCTTTGAGAGACAAGAACAAACAAGATGGCAGAAGCCAGTGGAAGATTCTTTGACTGCAGTTGGATAGTTACCAATGTGACCTGGCAAGTTCCACCTGATAGCTTACAGGGAGTGGTGTTCATTGGCCATAGTGTAATCAATCATGTCAAAGTCTTTATGCACGTCAAGAAGGTTGAGAAAGGCAGGCTTATCCAATGGACCATTGGATTTCCCCGCATCCGAAGATGATGAGGCCAGATCACCAGATATACTTAAGATGGATATTGATACATATTCGAAAGATCAAGGAATGGAAGGTTTTGGGGAACTGGCACAGACGAGGAGTTAATGCCAACATAGGGCAACCATGATCATGTTGAATGGTGGGGCAAGCTTCAGGATCCCAGATATCCATTTCTACTCTTACACTGTGATCTGGATGTTGACTAGGCCAGAGCTATGGCCAAAATGCTTAAATTAAGAGCACATTCAAAGAGTCTTTCTACTGGATGTTGGAAAGTGGCATCATTTTAATTGATTATGGAAGATTGCCAGGTGAAATTGTAACTTAGTTGCCCACTTTTGCTGGTTGTGGTCCCTGTTTTGTGTTTTGGTGTGCAAGCTTATCTGTTTCACAAACAAGAGAAAATCTGCAGATGATGGAAATCCAATCATCAGGACTGGTGAAGAGTCCCGGCCTGAAATGTTGACTGTTTACTCTTTTCCATAGATACGGCCTGACCTGCTGAGCTCCTCCAGCATTTTGTATGTGAAGCTTTTCTGTTTGATTACTACTTAGCAAATTAGCCAAAGGCTCTGTAAAATATTCCACTTAAGCATTCATATAAGGCCAAAGATATGCATATAAACAACATACAACCATATCACCAAACCCTCACATTTTATCTGTCAAAATTTTAATTTTGTTTTTATTGCTACTGACATCCAGCATTAACAATTGTGATCATTAATCTGACAGAAACCTGTTTAAAAATGATTGAAGGAGGTTGGTAATTTGGTTGAGAAAAGATACATTTACTTGCCTGATAATGTGAGGTCAATTTTTGTTACTCTGTGAAAGAGAGATTCATGAAAGTTTTCCTTTGTGTTTTGCTAATGTTGGACTAGTGGTATTTGGAAGAGAACATCATTGAACAGTTGGGATTTGTGCATCATTGGATATATAATGTAGCATTTTGGTTTCTTTAAAAAGATAAATGATATGTTATTTTTATTTTGGGGAAAAAAGAGCAAGCTATTCAGAGAGAAAATGTGAAAAGGGAAGTTGGTTTGATAAAAAAAACAAACAAGACTGTGATTTATGGTTGAGCAGCATAGATTTGTTCGTTACCAAGCAGTCATTCATTTTAATGTGCTATATGACAAACTCATAGTCATCAGTTCTCAGGATGTGCTATTAGATTTGCCATGTTTACAGCTTATGTACCCAACTAAGCCCCATATGGCATCTGTAAGAATGATACTTTTTAAGTACCATTTAGATCATAGCTAATGCCTCAGTAATTACTTTGAAATGTCTTCCCTGCAGGATTATTATGGTATTAATGAGCATTGCTGCATACTTTATGCCAGAATAAAGGACTTTTAGTTGATTAATGCACAAGGTCCCTTATTTTAACATGAAATATGTTTGAATCTTTATTATACTCATTCATAAATAATGTAAGTTTTGAAGACTGAAGCATGGAGTCATAAATGGTTATGGCACAGAATGAGACCATTTGGTGAAATATCCCCACATTAGCTTTCTTTCTCCAGCAGCTAGTCCTTTCTCCATAGACTTGCAACATTTTCTCCACCATACATTTATCCATTTCACACTTTAAGGTCATAATCTGTAGGACCTGCATTTTTCTTCATATCATTTATGATTATTTTCACCTTTATCTTATACCTGTGATCTCCAGCACTCAATACTTTCACCATTCAGACTGTTCTTCCACTCCCCACTCTGCCCAGAATCCTAATCTTTTCTTATCTTTTATCAAATATCCCCTCGGTCTTCTCTTCAGAAAACAGCCCCAGACCCTCTGATTTATCCAGGTTACTGTGGTTCTTCATCCCAGGAACCATTTTTTATAACTCCTCACCACCATCTCAAATAGCTTCATACCCTTCCTATCATATGTGATCAGAATTGAACCTAATGTTCCAGTTGAGACTAGACCTGCCTCGGATATCTAAAATGCATAATCTGCTGTTGTATTTTAATGGGAGAGAAATTCAACTCACATTGTTCTGTTCTAACTTTAGACTGTATCTTTTCCTGTAATGACAATGCCTCACCAAATGTGCGAGCTGGCTGAACAAGCATCCATTTAGAATTTACCCTTACAACAGAACTTGTAGGACAGGTAGAACAAGTATCTCCCCTCTCTGCTGAATTTACCTTCTTGTTTTCCCCTTTTCTGTCCACACAAAATCATACATGTTACTGAACAGGAATTCTTCTCCTACCAATCTTCTCATGGAGGCAGACATCAGTTGAAGCCTGTTCCCTTCTTTTGTGCTGTTTAATTCAAAGATAATGCTGTCAATCAGGAAGACTTCTAGCTGGAGATCATGGCAAAAAAATGTGCACAGTATGGGGTCAAAATTCGGATCCTTTCAAGTTTCCTGTTAGGAGATCTGCTAACCACAACCACAACCAACTCACCTCAAATCCTAATACTGACCTGCCAAACAATCTATTATATCATGATCAAGTCTGTATATCGTAGTCTGTAATAATTATTTGGTGTCTATTTCATAGGGGTCTAGCATAGAGAAGTAGATAGTTATGTTGAATCTTTTAGAAGTACTTAGGACACAGTTGTGTCAATCTTATCACCACACTTTGAAAGTTACAACGACAGTACAGAAGTTACTTATTTGAAAGGTTGCAGGGATGAGAGATTTCCTCTACACTAGGCTGCATTAGAAACTGATGCACCATCAATAGCTCTCGGAGACATGAGGCGAGATATAGGCCCACACTACATCCTGGAGACTGAGACCGGGGCTGTGTCTCCAATCGCCTTTATACCGGGGTCCATGGGAGGAGCCACGGTCAGTGGGAGGAGCCACAGAAGCAGTCAGCGGGGGGGCGTGTCCAGACAGGTATATGTAGTTCACCACAGGAACTAAGTTGGAGAAGCTGGGTTCGCTGTTGGACCAAATAAATTTGAGAAGAGATTTGAAAGTCTTGTGCACAATCATGGCAAGTTTAGAAAAGGCAAATGGGGGAACATGTTTCTATCAGCAAATGATTCGTGGGTCAATGACCACATTTATAATAGGTGTAAATGATATGAGAGGAATGTGTAGAGCATTATTTTCTGCAGAGAGTGGTATTAATCTTGAACTCACTGCTGCCCTGGTTTTCAAAAGAAAATTGGGTGAGTTCAAGTAATTTACAAGATTCGAGGGAAAAAGCAGAGAATAACACAATGGACTACAGGTAAACTGGTTTAAAATAGATAGGCTGAATGGATTCTTCTAAGCCATAATGATTCTATCATTGATTCCAATGCAGAAAAATATCTCAAGTTCTAGATTGTTGAAGTACCAAAAAGAAATTAAAACTTAATGAGCAAATTGATTCCCAAAAAATGGATGAAATGTGTGATATACAGATATTGGAATGCTGACAAACATGAAAGGTTGGTTTATCAGATATGACTCTCATTATTAAAATGGTATCTGAAGTAATCTGTAAGTAATCATTAAGTACAACAAATGGCAAAAGACAAGATTAGTTATATGACAAACAGCTTAATAACAGCAGGTACAGTAAGAATGGCTCTGATATTGACCAGCACTAGAATATGTAATCAATGCCAAAATGTGACCATATTTGCCATTGATTGCAGAAGTCAGTATGAGACAATACAAACATATCTATATGCCGCACTTATATTTAAGTCACTTTTCTAAGTCTTGTTTGGATGATTGCTAACGGTAAAATAGATCAACATCCTATTCAGTTTGTACCAATAATTTTCCTTTTATTTAGGGATTTCTTAAATGCATGGGTTTGGGTCAGAAGTGAGTTAAGATTTAATATCTCACAACCTAGCCATATTTAGTTTTAAACTAGGCCAGCCAAGGCTGGGTGAACACTGTGACTCCTTGAAGGCAGATAGCTTATTTAATGTTTCATTAAACCACACACTCCATATTTCATCTCTTTCAGGTTAAACCACTTCACCAGTCCCCCATTTCATCTCGAGGAACCCCAGCAGTTAAAATGGGGTGTAGTGAGGGAGGTACAGACTGCTAACATGCTCCTTCTATACCGCGTGCACATCTGAATGTGTAGGGGTGTTTTGCCATGGCCCTCAACCTAACCTGTTTCTCTGCCGACCACATTGAGAATCGCTGTTCCATGATAAAACCGCAATTTGTTATCAGCCCAACATGATGACCCCTGATACTATTAGCCACGGACCGTAACACCTTGTAATTTGTACATCCTATTTACGTCCTTCCACATTTCCCACACAAAAAGTAAGCTAAGGGACAATCCACAGAGAAATAGATCTAAGAAGGTGTATGTTGTGTTGTTAGACTGGAATTTCTCCTCTTCCATTGGATATACACAGTATCGACTGTGGTCAATGCGAACAACTGCAGGCACTGGAATCTGGAACAATAGGAAATCTGTTGGAGGATCTCAGCAGGCTGGGCAACATCTGTGGGAGGAAAGGAATTGTCAATTGTTTCATATCAAAACTCTGTATCAGGACCCCTGTGGTCTATGTAGGAAGTCTTGCAGGGCGAAAGGAGAGAACAGAAATATGAATTGTAACTTCCTTCGTCCAGCAAACAAAAAAAATTAGCAAAAATGAAATGAAACCAACGAACCAACCGTCTGTCACATTCCAAGACTGTCTCTGTGCAGTCACCTTTTGTAACTGGAACATGAGCTTGCTTTGCTCTGTAAAACCTGCTAGTAAAAGATGAAGATGACCTCAAAAATATGTCTAATGTTATTTTCTGAGTTGGGAAGAGCAGAGGGTAATTGTTATCCTGGAAGCGCACAATCAGGGCTACTTTCGGTTCTATATTAAGACAGGTTTGGATGCCTGCCAGCCAGTCAGGATCATAGACTAATACAGTGTGGAAACAGTATCTTTGGCCCAATTCCTCCATGCCAAACACGGTACCCATCAGGCTGGACCCATTGTCTGTGTTTGGACCATATCCCTTTAAGCTATAAGACATAGAAGCAGAATTAGACCATTCAGCTCATTGAATCTGCTCTACCATTCAAACAGGGCTGCCACTCTAAACCCTATTTTCCTGACTTCTCCCTGTAACCTTTGAACCCTTACTCATCAGATCAAACCAACCGACACTTTAAGTATATCTGATGACTTGGCATCCACAGCCCTCTGTGAGAATGAATTTCACAGATTCACCACCTTCTGGATCAAGAAATTTGTCCTCGTCTCTGCAAAAAGGAGTGTCATTTTATTCTGAGGCAGTGCTCCCTTGTCCTATACCTTTTCACTATTAGAAACATCCTTCCCACTTCCACTCTATATAGGTCCTTCAATATTCAGTAGGTTTCAGTGAGAATTCCTCACTCCCCCCCCACCCCCCCATTTGTCCAGTGAATACAGTCTCAAAACCATCAAATGCTCCTCATATATTAACCCTTTTATTTTTGGGTCATTCTTGTAAACCTCTTCTGGACCCTCTCCAATGCTAACACATCATTTCTCAGATATGGGGCCCAAAATGCTTAGAATACTCCAAAACTCCTCTTATCAACTTTTCTTTTCAATGTTTTTCTTAATGTTATTGCTGTACCTGTCCCAACCTCTTCCTCTGTGTATCATGCATTGTTGCAAGAAGTACCAGACCCTAAATTGGATAAACTTCTCTGATGTTCTTGGGGTAGCACCATATCTACATGGCAAGTGTAATGGGTGGAGTACATAGAACCCTACAGGAAATGGCCCTTCAGCCCACAATGATTTTGCTGACCTATGTGCCTGCAAAATAATCCTTATCTCTCCACACCTTGCATTTTCACCATGCCTGTCTAAATTCTTCTTTAAGTACCTCTTACAGCCCAGTCAGTGCATTCCAGGTCCCTACCATTCTCTATGTAAAAAAAAAACTTACTCTGGGCTCTAGACTCCTCCAAACTTTTTCCCTTTCATCTTAAAGCTAATGCCATCTATCCAAAATTGGATAAGCTTCCTACCCGTGATGTTGAAAGAATTGCAAACTCTCTTAGCATCTGGTAAAAGGCTCGAGTAGCTAAATTTCTGGCCTGAAATGTCTTGCAATTAATATTTAAAATCCCCACTCAAGGCATATTTAAAATTTTGACAAACATATATAACCATTGCCCAAAGTTTCAAGCTAACACTTTATACTGTATTAATAATGTACCTAATGTCAAAATAATGCCGTTGTTTGCATTTATTCTGCATGTTTAATGTCAGTATGTAATTGAAATGGTTTTATTTGGTCCAGTCCAATTCTTAGTCTCTGGCTGTGAGGCTCCAGTGTTCACTGCACACAAAACCCAAAAGCCCTTAGTAGCAAAATTTCCTTCACTATTTCCTTCATTACAGAGATCAAAGAGGAGGTGAGTTGAAGGGAAAGATTATTGCAGGAAATGCTCAGAAGGAAGAACGCTGGGTGATGAGTAAGGACAAATGCCCAGAGAGAGACTGGAACATTGGGAGGGGAGGGATGTAGGATGTGTGGATCATAAGAGAATCACTAAGAAGGTCGAGGTGTCATACAGAAGATCACTGGAAAAATGGGGATGGTATGGGAAGATTACCAGGAGACGGGTGAGGTTAGCTAGGACATCTCTGATGAAGTGGTGAGATTTGTGAGAAGATTGAGATGTAGGAGTTTCATAAAGGGAGGGGCATGGGCTGAGGAAAGGATTGATAGGAGGAAGGTGAGGCTCAAGGAGAAAAACACTGGTAAGGATTAACAAAACATGGCTAGGTGAAGACTAAAGTAAGAGGAAAGATCAGAGGGAGAGTGCAGGGGTCACAGGAGAATCATAGGTAGAGGGACAAGATCACAGGATCATGGTTAGGAGAGAGGCAGGACCATGGGAAGGACCTTTTGGGAGGGAAAAAGTCACAGGAAGAAGGAACCATTGGGGATGGGTGAGATCATAGGGTAAGATACTTTGAAGAGGGCCTGGTCACCTGGAGGATTGGTGGAAGAGGGGCAGGGGCATGAAAAAGATCCCCAGGCAAGGGAAGTTGTTGAGAAGTTTATCATCAGATATGGAGGGGATATTGTTGTGAAAATGGCTAGGAGTTACAGGGAAGATCACCGCGAGAATGTCTAGAATCAAGTAGGACTCTTAAGTGAGGAGTAGCAATTAGAGGAAAGAAAAATTGATGTTGAACAAATGTTGGGTGTGTGGGGATCACGTGGTCCAATAGATGAATGACAGGGTGCGAAAACATTGTACTAGTGAGGATAGAATATGACCTGAGGAATCAAGACCTACATCAATCTTCTCACAGGAAACAAGTGTTTAGTTGAATTTTGTTCAAGAGACATGAAAAAAGAATTAATATATTTTGACATTAATGAGCACTCCCAGCGGCCTCTGTTCCCTCGCAGGACATGCTCACTGATGTAACAGCAACAATACCAACCTGTATTCTATTCCTCTGGTTTAAAAAAATTGGACCTTTGAGCCCGTAAATGTGTGGTTGCTACGTTATTTACCTAGCCTGCAGTCGGCATCCACGTTCCTGTTATTTTGTCAGCACTGCAGGCTGGACGTGTGCAGAGTTAATGAAAAACAGAGATATGCATCTGCTTGAGTGCATTGAATTTCAGAAAGTGTGAACTTTTAGTCGGTTAAGTTCGCAATAAAAATATTTTTTCTCTTTTTCACTAACTATCTGCTTACGCATTAGGTTCTAACCCTCTATTATTGTTGACCGTGCACAAGTATGCCCAAAAATCATTTAAAACCTTCACTGTAAACAGACTGTGGTCTCCATCAGCAAACAAATTGCTCCCAAGTATTCAGAAAACATATACATGAAAATGAAACATATTTTACGAACTTGAACGTGTACCACCTCACCCTTCAATGATGATCTGATAATTTTATTTTGTGCTTCATTTATTTTTCAAGTGCTTAAAATGCACACAAGATTTAAAAAGGCTGAACATCAAGTTGACTAAAATTAATGTACAGTAGCAGTTGTCACTCTAATTGATTAGTGTAGCGTGATTCTATAACCAACTGAGACTTTGATTAACATGTGATCAATAAGCTACTTGGTTTTCTCAAAATATCTCAAAAAAAAGCAAAAACCGTCAGTTTACGTTGAATATCCTTTCAGAACATGTCAAATGCTAGATTATTCTTTTCATCTTGGAATATGATTTTTATGAGCATGTAAATGTGGGAGTCAAAGATTCTAAATCAAGTGTTTTGTGCCTCTAGAAATGATTTTGTATTGTAATCAGAAGAGCTTTTTGCTGAGTTCCATAGTTCTACATTCTAAGAAAAATCATCTTTGTCTTTTAAAAATGCAAATGTGTTTCACTACTAAGTGAATTTTCTAGCAATGCTCTTAATAATAGCAGTGATTTAAAAGAGGACAACTTACTATCACTTTTGGATAAAAACTTAAGTGTGGATAATAAATATTGCTGACATCATCTACATTCTGATATTTCCATTCAAAACTACAGCCCTGAACACAAAGATTGCAACAGAGAGTGGCCAGGATCAGAGAAGGAATTATAGTTTAAAAAGCCGTAAGGTTTGAGATGAGGGTTTGGTCAATTAGGTTAGTAGCTGTAGAAATGTTATGGAAATGAGAGGACCAAAGGCTACACTGCTCAAAATGCAGTCATAAACAAACAGAGAAAGCTTCTTTCAAGGACTGACAGAGGAAGTAGGGAAGGAAACACTGTTTTTCATGAAATCTTAAGTTATGCTAACTACGCCTGTGGATCTGTTAATTTACTAATTTCATTACTTTGTAACTGGTGCAGGTCAGATTATATCTGATATATTGTCAGCATTAAATAGAAATGATGTCAAACTAGGAAACTGATCTTTGTACCCACGTACACTTCTGTTCAGTTATCTATATAATTGTTTCTTCCAATTTTTCCCCTGAAAATACAGACTAATGCTGATCATAATTTCAAACTGTGCTCTTTAAGCCTTTGACTACATCGGTTTGTTTAAGTAATTTTCTCAAAAGCCGCAGTTCCACACAGTGTTTGTCGGCTCAGTAGTGTAGTGGTTAACTTAACGCTTTGGCAGCACCTGCAATCTGGATTCAATTCCACCACTGCCTGTAAAGAGTTTGTATATTCTCCCCATGACCGCACGGGTTTTCTCCCAGCACGCTGGTTCCCTCACACTTTTCAAAGACGCAAGGCTAAGGTTAGTAAGTTGTGGACATGCTATGTTGCCATTGGGACCATGGCAACACTTGTAGGCTGCCCAGTCCAATCTTCATTGATTGGACACAAATAATGCATTTCACTAAATGTTTCAATATTTCGATATACATACGACAAACAATACTAATCTCAATATTGGACTTAATAAGATTTATTACATTTAATACCCCGAAGGGTTTCGGCCCGAAATGTCGTCACTACCTCCTCCCATAGATGCTGTCTGGCCTGCTGAGTTCTGCCAGCATTTTGTGTTTTTAATTATTTCCAGCATCTGCAGATTCACTTGTGTTGTCTTTTATTACATTTCTGTTTGTTTATTGGATATAGTTTGATTAATAAAATGTTGAAGTCTAATACAGTTCCCTTTATGCTATGGATCCTTAATAAATACTGCTCATTTCATAATTAGTATCACATTGTAACTGAGTCTTGTCATGTAGCAAAATGTGCAAGATATTGTACTTAGATGCATCACATAGATGTACAACAGTTGGAGCCACCATCCAAAACGTCTCAAGTAAAACTGAATCACCTACAGTATATTAAAAAAGGGTGAATTTTGCGTCAAAATATTTTTCCAGTTCCTAACTGTAAAATCCAAAATTCTATCAATAATTATATTTACATATGAATAAATAATGTACAGATAAAATCCTGTCCTCTTCATAATTATTGAAGAAAAGCAATATTGTTGAATTGCTGTCTTTCAGATGGGATAGTGATCCTAAGCACCAGTTGCTTTCACAGTGGGTGTAAAACAACCCACAACACTAGCAGGTAAACTATGCTGACTGAAACTTTGTTGAGCCAAAGTTACAAAAATTGGGCCAGTTAGCAGTAATAGCAAGTCATTGGTTCATTTGAGGGACAACAGAAACTATGATGTGTAAGGCAGTAGACTCTGAACTGCTAATACTTGAGAGGGTATCCATTTGGGAGAGTTACAGCAAGATGTGGGAAAGGAGGAAAACTTACAACCCTTAAGTTGTCACTGAGCTCAGAGAAAGAAGTTTAACTCCAACATTGCCTCAGAATTGATGAATCAATGGATCCAATGGACTCTCCCCAACTGAACCATTGACTCTGCCATGGAGTCTGATGTGCTAGGTATCATCTTGAGCTTAGGAGCCTCATAATTGGCTCCTGAGTTCTACAGGAGCCAGTGTCGGGATATCTGCTGTGGCTTCAATAACCTGAATGTGGTTGACAATTTTCACCAGAAGATAAGTTGCGATTTTCTTTTACTTTAACGTTTTAAATTAATCTTTGAAACATAAAAGCATCTTAAGTAAACATATTTTAACTTCTTGTTGATAAATTTTACATATTATATGATTTACATGTTTCTCTATTATTTCCAAATGTTCTGATATTCAGAGATATTAAGAAACAGGGTAAAAGGCCTTTCTCAGTACAAAGTGTCAGAAAGTTATCAGGTGAGTGCCTGGCTGTGGCCGTAGTTCCTGCTGCCTATGAATTTCTTGCTGCCAAGGCCTTCTGTGTTTCAAGGATTGTGGCAGGGAAACTGGGAGAGTATTAGAATCTGTTTAGCTGGAGAAGTACTGTCTGATAGCAAGACCAGCATAGATTGAGATGTGAGGATGGAGGAATGGGAAGGAAGAATTTTATACATAGACCAGATTCAGTGATGTTGTCCATTACTACATTTTTTGTTACCTGGTACCTTTATTTCATTGAACCACCCGGCATCATAACTGAGAGCCCTTCAGTTTGCTCAGCTGGATGTTAAACAACCCATCTTGCTATTTTGAAGAATGGGTGAATATCCTGCCCAAAACTTATCCTTCAGTTAATTGGTCAGATTTGATAAGATTGTATGTATTGTTCGTGAACAGTTCGATGGAGCTTAACTGATAAGTGCCGTTGTGTGTGTGCATACCAGCCACATTTTAGATTTCTGCACCAGTGTCTTCTAGAAATGAGAAAGGTGCAATATATGTAAATCCATTTTTTTTTTTCGCTCTACATTAGCTCTAAGCTATTTCTGCTGAACAACACTAATCATTTCCCGCAATTCTACAAGAATTATAAAAGCACTGTGGCAAATATATTTATGAAGTAGACTTTATCTAGTTTCTCTTTATTAACAGAAAACAGAAATTGCAAGAAGTTGGCATATCTGAGGGGGTGAAGGAAATAGAGCTGATGCTTTACCCTTCACTTGAACCTGAAAACCAGTCTGTTTCTCTCCTCATTATGTTGCTCAATTTTCTGTGTGTGTCTGGTATGTGGATTTCTAGCATTCACAATTTTCTTTTGCTTGTCTCTCCTTGCTTGTGCACCCTCACACGTGGACCCCATCAGCAATTTCCATGTAGTGTAAAGCTGTTCTTGGTTTGGAACTTCTTCCGTGACAGGAACACAAATAATTTATCTTCAACTTCCCATGCCCAAACCCATAACAACCCCTGCAGTTTGCATAAATGAAATCAAGAATGGGAATTTGCAGACCATGTATTGTATATGCCAAACAGAAACTTTTCCTGGACAAAATATGGGCTGGATCTGTTGATGTCAATGATTGGAAAAAACAGTCATGGAATCACATCATTTGATTGTGGGTCCAGATTAGTCAAAATTACTTCCTTAGTTACTGCAATCAATGTTGAGGTATAACAGTGGCATTGCTGTTCCCTAGCTGCTTACAACTTGTTACACTGGTCATTGCTTGCTGGAAGCAAATTGCATTGATACCAATTTGACTGAGGTAATCAAAAAGAGCTGTATAATGTATACAGCCATTTAACTGAATTTTCAGTCTGAAATTATGTAGAGTTACTCCCTCATAATGGGTGTACCGATCTCTACATTCCTCTCTCTGCCTGCCGTCTTTTCTAACTGTCACTGGATATATTCTAATCCCTACTATTATGGGAGGTTTTGCCACCTCTAAAGTCAGAATGACCAACCTGAACATTTGTTTACTTCTCAACTTTTTCACAAGACACTGCCTAAAAAGCAATGTACCATGTGAGTTTCCCCAGATGTAGAATTTAAATCATGTGGAATTTCTAATCAGAGCAACTGAACATCTAGTGAGAGATATCCCTTGGGATAGCTGTGAAGCTCTGTATAATATATGGAAAGAGTCTAGATTACTCCATGAGAACGATACATATTTCCGTGAACCTTTATTAAACCTGCAATCCTGACAAATCCTGGTTCTAAAATTTTCTGGTTTTTATTCTTACCCAACAAACTCCCATTTATGCTAATCACATTTTACACTCTTGACATGCAAGCAACCTCCACCCTAACCACCCCCCCCCCTTCGGATTCTACCCACTCAGCTTCACATAACGTGCAATTTACAATGGCCAATCAACCTACCAACCTGTATGTTTGGTATTTTGGGAAAAAATGGATTACTTGGTACTACTTGAGACAGAGAGTGGAAAAACATAGACTTGTTAGGGAAAGGGTCTGGCTTTGTGTGGACAAGATGCTGTTTTGCAAATTTAGTTGAGTTTTTATTTGAAGGGGTTACAATGATGATTGGTGACAATTGAATATGAATGTTGTTATCATGGACTTTAATAAGGTACTTGGCAAGGTCCCCATAGTAGGCTGGCTCAGAAGATTAAATCACATGGGATCCATAGTAATTTGGTAAATAGGATCCCAAATTAGTGGTGATGTTCTACAAATTTCAGTGCTGAGAACTCTGTTTATAGCATTCTGTATATTAGGGATTCGGATAAAAATTGGGGACTAAGGAATAATGAGGAAGATTGTCAAAGGACGCAGCAGGAAAAACATTGGTTGGAAATTTGGGCAGAGAAATGACAGATGGAGTTTAAACAGGACAAGTGTGAGATGGTCTATTTTGGGAGGTTAGATGCAAGAGGAAAGTATACAGTAATTGTCAGTACCTTTATCTGGAGGATCAGAGACTGATAAAGGTATATAAAACTGTAAGAAGCATAGGTAGGATGCAGAGTCAGAGTCCTTTTATCTGGGTGGAAATGTCAAATACCAGAAGGCATATGTTTAAGATGAAAGGGGGCAAGATTAAAGGAGATTTACCATGTTTTTTACGTAGATAGTGTTAGGTGTCTCTGGAATGCACTCCCATAGAAGGAGATGGTAACAGACACGTTACGATAGCACCCTTTAAGAATCACTTATACTGACAAATGTATACCCTTAATTTTTCAACCACTTTGTTAAATCAGGTATCAACTGTGCTCTGGTGTCCTGTGTGTCCAGGCTTAATTCACTAATCATAAGATTTTCTTTCACTTTTCTTCTTCAGTATTTTTCTTTGTAACTTCTGAAATATTGCTAACCTGAAGAAATATGTAATCGTTCAAAAAATACCAAACTCCTCCTATGTTCTGTCATATTTACCAAGTTTGCTGATGTCTGCCAATAATATTCTTATTATATTATACTGTATTACATAAGCTCATCTGTTTGTCATGGCAACCAACTATCGATTGGGAAGAAGTTGTGATGAACAATGGGACATAGTTTCATTAAAGAAGCAACCATTATACTTAATGCATAGCAAAATAGATACAACACTAGTGTGTAAGTTGGATAATTAAATCAATGTAATATCAGGTATAGGTTGTGTTGGCACGTGGCCAAATGGTTAAGACATTCATCTAGTAATCTGAAGGTCGCTAGTTCGAACCTTGGCTCAGGCTGCGTGAGTGTCCTTGAGCAAGGCACTTAACCACACATTGCTCTGCGACAACACTGGTGCCAAGCTGTATGGGTTCTAATGCCCTTCCCTTGGGCAACATCGGTGGTGTGGAGAGGGGAGACTTGCAGCTTGACCAACTGCTGGTCTCCCATAAAAAAAACCCTGCCCAGGCTTGCGCCCTAGAAACTTTCCAAGGCACAAATCCATGGTCTATCAAGACTAACGGAGGCCTACTACTACTACTACTACTATAGGAAGTAAAGTGCAGGGAAGCAAAGAGTAATTAAACATTAAACATTTTTGGACTTCTGGTGAGGCACGAGGCAAGATGGCAGCACAGCACTGAGCGCTGACATATGTCCCTCCTTTTTCACGTTCTTTAGGGCTCGTAGATGGTCTTAATACAAGGTTGAGTTGGAGAAAGATCTAACTAGAGAAATGACCTCAAAAAAAGATCCAAATTCAACCAAGAAACAAGATACTAGCAGACGACACCAAGCTACTGATTCATCCGAGGAAATAGCTATGCTAATTAAGCAAACAATGGCAACAGAGATGGAAGCTCTGCAAGTAACAGTAGCCCACTTGCTAAAGAAGTTGCTGGAAAAGGCTCTTGACCCCATACAGAAGCATATGGCAGAGAATGGCAACATTCTCCGGTCATTAAGGGAGTGAACGGACATTCATGCTAAAAAATTTAGCACAGTCTTCAACAAAACAGACAACATTCAGGTTAGCTTACACAAGAATGAGAAAGATACTAGCTGTTGTCTCGCTGAGGTGACTAAGAAGTTAAACGACTTGGAGGATAGATCCAGGAGAAACAATGTACAGCTCGTCAGCCTACCGACAGGCACTGAGGGTGACGATCCGAGAGGCTACCTCCAGGAGATACTGCCTAATTAGATTCCAGCAATCAAGAACTCCCACAGCACTCCATTGGAGATCGATAGAGCACATAGGATCTTTTCCAACAACGTCTCAATACCGCGGACCATGGTCTTTAGGCTTCTACAGTACACCAACCAGCAGGCTATCCTGGAGGGCTCGAGGAAAGCCAAACCTACTCTCCCTGATGACACCCAGCTGCAGTTCTTCGCTGACTACAGCCCCAGCACAATGCAGGAATGGCAGGGATACAAGGAGATTTGCGCTAAGCTCCAACAGAAGGGGATCAGCTCATTCCTCATATCCTCGGCGATTTTGAGAGTGAATATCAAGGGCATGAAGATGTCGTTTAACTTGGCAGAGGAAGCGAAAGAAGCCCTGAAGTCATTGGTGCTGGGAGATATGGAAGAAGACCCTGGGCAAAGTCCACATGCCCCTCAGGAGGAGATGGAACTGCATTAAGAGCTCTGACCAGCCTGTATGCGCAATCTAACAGGCATGGACACGTTAACGTCCTAGGTGTGAAGTTTTCTGGTTATTCTTTTATTGGAAAGTCATTCGATGCACTTTTGTATTTAGTTAATTAAGGGGCCAGTTTGTTTCTGAGTATTGCAGGTCAGAGTTTTAAGGCAATGGCTCAGTTAACTTGTACAAGGATAACATGGTAATGTGATAAAAGTCCGCCTAGAATATACATTTTATCTTTTACTTTCTAAGGTGATATTCAACACACCCATATATTATACTTCATTAAGAATGAAGCTGAAAAACAGCAGTTTGTTCTGAATAACTTGTAGTTGTACACGTTATGTCTCCAGTAGACTTGTTTACATTCCTGGGCACGAGATAAGACATCACTGGCGTCATCGCTAAGCGACGGTCTATTAAAGCAACAGTCTCCCGCAAGGGAGCTGTTGGGGTCTTGATTATGTGTTATACTATATTTGAGACGGGAATGGTTTTAATTATATAGATTAATTGGTTTGACCAGGTTTCTTGCTTCTTGTTTCTTTGATATGATTGTCTATGAGAACTGCTTTGCCTTTCTAATTTGTTGGTGCTAGAGGGGAGTGGTTAATGTTCGGTGTCAGACATTGCTAAGTGACACTCACAGATGTTACAAAGTAAAGGGTTGAAAGGGCGGGGTGATGGGAAGGGGGGTGGGAAGGGGGTAAGTCAGGGCTCCACCACCAACTTAAAACAACAGATCCAGGGGAAGATGAGCAACACAGATAAATTAGAAAATCTTCCTATTGTATCATTTAATGTTGGAGGATTAAACTCTCCCTACAAGCGATCAAAGGTTTTAGGTTCCTTACACAGAAAGAAATTAGATATCGCGCTGTTAGGGATGAAAGCCTGGGATTGGGACATATCTGAATTGGGACAAGACTTAGACTGGGATGCAATTTGGGATAATGCTGCCTGTGCTTTGAAAAACTCAAATCATCGGTATATACACTTGAAATTTTGTCATAGAGCATATCTGACACTGAGAATTAGACATCAAATGGGACTGGTTCCTGACCCATATTGCTCATTTTGCCCGCACGGAACTGTTGGCTCTTTTATACATGTTGTATGGGAATGTCCAAGGGTTTTTGGCTTGCGTGGGAAGGTTATCAGTGCTCTTACAGAACTAACGGGGGTACATTTACCAATGGATCCCGCTGTACATCTTCTAACTGATGACTCCCACTTTCCCTTATGGAAAAAACACGCAAAATCTGGCTGGCAGGCCTGACTGCAGCTAAGAAGGTTATAGTCCAGCGTTGGAAACCTCCCCGTGATATTTCAACTACTCACTGTATTCAGAGCTTTCTGGACATTTCTTACCTGGAATTATCATCAGCAAGAGTAAATGATGCATGACCAAACACAATCTTAATGTGGACTAATTTGATATCTAACTCAAAAGATCTTCTGTTAGGAATGCTCTGTCTGTGTATGCACAACTATTCAGTTGGTTGGTGGAGGGGAGAGAGAGGGGTGGAGAGGGGGGGAAGGGTGGAGAGGTGGTGGGGATGAGGATTGGTGGGTGGCTGGGTTAAACAGTCAACATGTATTCGGCAACTGGTTGTATTGAATGTAATTTGTTGGTGTTGCAATAAAAGATAGTGATAAATAAATTAAACATTTTCAAAATACTTATTATTTTAAAAACCTACTGCAGTAAGTTCTGAGCAATGAGCCTCTACTCTTCAAAGAAAGTTTGTTTGTGATTATTTTTAGCAGTAATTAATATCTATTGTACATTTAAAAATGACTAACCTAGGTTTTTTCACATGAGTATACTCAGTATGTTTTGCACCCTCCCTTTGAATTTCACTCTTAAGTTTAGATGTAGGTATATAACAATCTGGAAGTGCTAGGCAGTTTCCAGACATCCACATCTAAATATTCATCACCAGTTGCAGAAACAGGTGTCTCATTTATCTTTTGACAATGTGAGTGCTTGACAGTCATGCTATTGTTTTTGCTGCAAATACTGGGCAAATATCAATGTCTAGTCTTTAAATAGGTTTTAGTATTTAAAAGAACTGCATTCAAAACAAAGACAAAAGGTATCTGGAATCTTGATGTTTATTTGAAGATGGTTTAATCCTGCTCTGAAACACCCGTATCTAATTTTTGGTTTGATAATGGGTGATGCAAATTGCATCTTGTTTCCCTCTACTTCTTCCTATTTTGCTTTGAGGTTATTGATCATATTTTGAATACATCAAATTCATTACATCTCAGTAGGAAATCGAAGGGAGATTACCAACTTTTAATTCTGAGACTTCTAGCTGAATCATTTCAGCAGGGTTACTGAATCCTAAGACTGTGATGATTTTGCCCTGAATATGTATTGCGTTTCACAGGGTGAAAGCCAGTCAGATACTAATTGATTCCATTCCTCCCAACTTCTTATGAACTAAAACTGGCATCAACATTAATGCCTCCAAACTATCATTATGTTAATCATATTGTGTCCTACTAAATCTAACCACCAGAAATCTGGTTTTGATTTAAGCCTGTTTATCTTATGGTCAAAGCAAAGCAAGCTCACTTACTCATGTCGTTTCCTTCAGTCCAGATGAAGGGTTTTGGTTTGAAATGCCAACTGTCCATCTCTTTCTATAGATACTCCCTGTCCTGCTGAGTTCCTCCATCTTTTTGTGTATTGCTCCATATTCCAGCATCAGCAGCCCCTTGTGTTCCAGCTGATTTCGGGTATCAATTATAATGCATTCATGGATTATTGCTGCTGCAAAGGCTGACATGTTAATACCGCTTGTGATAAAATCCCACCGGTGATCAACATCAGACAAGTTTGCTTTGGGATTATGACCATAAGAAACCAGTAAGCAATCCATTTGCTTTGCATTCATATCAGGAACATGACGGACCATGGCTTCCAGTGGGACTGCAGCTTACAGGGGCACAAGTGGCACCTGCAACACTGGACCTTCAGTGTTACCAGAAATTCTGGTACTTTGGTGTTATCATATGAAACATGGCAGTACGTTAACTTATTCCAGAAGAACCCAAGAAATAGGAGTGGAATAGACCAATTGTAGGTCTGGCCTTCCATTAAATGTGATTATGGGTGATCTGATATCCATCCTGGACTCTATATATTTAATGACACAGTAGTACAGAATTACAAAGTCTTTCAATCCTCAGAGAGGAAAAAACACCTCCTCTTCTCATTTGACCAGATACCCCAGTTCATCCTGGTCCCCGTCAAATTGTTGGCCCCTCAATTGATTCTTTGCTTGCATTGCAACAAGAGGGCACCAGAAAAGTCCTGAAAGTTTGATTTTGTCAAGTAGTCAGCAAGGATAATTTCATTTCTGTGGTAGAATCGTGCTCAGAACCAAGCAAGTGTTTAAGAGAATACACGCACATTATTTCCCCACTTCTCCAGTTTTCAATCCTGACGAGTATGACATTACCAAGCCACATCCAATAGAAATATGGGATTATAAAATCAGTAAATTATATACTGTCTTGGAATAGTAACATACTTGAGGAGCATGATATTGTTTAATTAGATTAAATAACAGCACATGAATGTAGGCATTTGATCTAGCAACAAAATACAATTCCCTGCAGATAAGAACTGGTTTTTGCTCACTTCGACTCTTCATTAATCATCTTTCAAGGTTATAGTGAAACAAAGCTAGCTCATATCTTGTATAGTGGAGCAACAATCTATGTGACAATTTAGGAAAAATATGTTGACATTGTTTCTATCTCACCCAATTTATCTAAGGGAATCTTCAGTTCAATTCTCAGTCTCTGATGAATTGGCTGACATGAGCCAAGGTGGCCTCAAGGAAAAGGAAATGTCAGAATTCTTATGACTGCTTGTTATGTAATAACCTTTTGCAAATGATGGTGTAATGATTCCTGGCCAGTTCAGGATTTGCCACATCTACCATATAATATTCACTGGGTCAAATATCCTGCCAACCCATTGTCGAGTATTACAAATAGTTTGAATTGTATTGAATTGACTTTATTTCTTACATTCTTCACATACGTAAAATCTTTACGATGCATCTCCGCCTAAGTGTGCTATGTACAATCATAGTAATTTATAATCATTTATAATAAATAGAACAGTCAATGTGACATAGAAATACACTGAAATCAGCGTGAGTTAATCAGTCTGATGGCCTGGTGGAAGAAGCTGTCCCAGAGCCTGTTGGTCCTGGCTTTTGTGCTGCGGTACCATTTCTTGGATGATAGCAGCTGGAATAGATTGTGGTTGGAGTGACTTGGGTTCCCAATGATCCTACGGGCCCTTTGTCTTTGTAAGTGTCCTAAATCATGGGAAGTTCAGAACTACAGATGAGCTGGGCTGTCTGCACCACTCTCTGCAGAGTCCTGCGATTAAGGGAGGTACAGTTCCCATACCAGGCACTGATGTAGTCAGTCAGGATGCTCTCAATTGTGCCCCTGTAGAAATTTCATAGGATTTGGGGGCCTGTACCAAACTTTTTCAACCATCTGAGGTGAAATAGGCGTTGAGATTACCAACAATATATTTTAAACTACAAGTACTTTTGCCCAGTACAAACTTGGCCGGGAGAAACATTCGGTTAACAAAGAAGAGAAACTATTTAGAAAACTCCCCAGACACTTTGTACAGTTATTTTAAGGGGAAAAAAACATCACAAAGTTATTGAATAAATAAAAAATGATTTATAGATCTGTAAACCTTCTTATTAAGTTTTTTTTGTATAAACCACTAATCTTTGGATTTAGTTGGAAAACAGAAGAATCAACACATAGCAGCAGTATTGATTTGTGTAGAATCTTTGACAATAATGTTTCAGGCCACTTCATGAGAACAAACACTTTTACCAAATATCATGATCAAATACTGGAAGAGTGTTAAGGTCAATTTTAAGGGGCTTCTTCAAGCATGAGAGAGAATTGAGGAGGTTACCCCGTAATCTAAAACAAAAGCCTTCTGAAGGCAGAACAGATAGTGTTGGGATAACAAGAGTACCAATTGTTTTGCTCATCCCAGTGAAAATGAATGGGTGACATCTCAGATTTGGAGATTAGTAAGAGTGTCTGCTTTAATTCACTCCAAGGACATAATCCAAAATGTTTACATCAAGTCATTAAACTAGAAGCACTGTTATATATCTTCCTTTCCTTGTCTTAATCAAATGCTTCGATGTTCTGGAATTTGAATGCTGTGTGTTCTTTACAAATGTAGCTCTTGCTTAGATAGGAAATGTGTGTCACTTTAGAAAATAACTTGTATTTATCATTATTTCTTTGATCAAAATCCCACTTCCCATTAGAGAAGTGAGATTTTCTATTATTCACTGTGCTTCTTCAAATTGAAGATACATCTGAAGACTCTCATTATCTTTTTAGGCCTCTTAAACACATATTTAATAAATATAAAACCAGATACCATGATGTGTTTACTGTCTCTGGGATTGTACTAATTTCATTGTATTGAGATCCAAAGCTGCTTGTCATTGCACCCTTAAATATTACAGGCAACATTTCATTTGTTCTTAACTTAAGACTGCCTAACAAAGAAGCAAACAAATCATGGAGGAGACATCCAGAAATCAAAATTATAGGGCAGATAGTCAAAATCCACAAGAAAATTGGTGTAATTCTTCCTTAGAAGAAAACACTAATCAATAAGCTCCAAGATCTAGGCCTCAATACCTCCTTGTGCAACTGGATCCTTGATTTCCTCTCGTGCAGTCCCCAGTGAGTTTGGAATGGCAGCAACGTCTGCTCCACAATCACCATCAGCACAGGTGCATCACAAGTCTGCATTCTTAGCCCCCAGCTCTACTTGCTTTGTACTTGTGACTGTGAGGCTCAAATGCCATATTTAAGTTTGCTGTCAACAACACTATCATGGGGCGAATCAAAGGTGGTGATGAATAGGTGTGTGTAGTGTGTAAGCCTCCGTTAGTCTTGATAGACCATAGATTTGCACCTTGGAAAGGTACATAGGAGTGAAATAGAAAAACTGGCTGAACGGGACCAAAACAACGTCGTCTCACTCATTGCCAGCAAAACCAAAGTGCTGATAATTGACTACAGGGGGAGGAGACTGGAGGCCTATGAGTAACTTTCAGGATCAGTAACTTTACATCCCTCACTATTATCAATTCAGAGATCTTCCTGGGTCCAGCACATAACTGCTAATACTGAGAAGTCAGTGAAGATTTGGCATTTCATCTCAAACTTTGACAAAGCTCTATAGATGCACGATGGGGAATACACTGGCAGGTTGCATGGTGGCCTGATATGGAAACACGAATCCCCTTGAACAGAAAAGGTAGTGGATGCAGCTCAGTCATCCCTCCTCACCATTGAGCACGGTCTACAAGAAACACGGTGGCAGGAAAGCAGCATCCATCATCAAGGACCCCCTCTATCCACTCTCTCACTGCTGCCATCAGGAAAGAGGTACAGGGGTCTCATGTCCCACACCACCAAGGTCAGGAAGAGTTATTACCCCTCAACCATTAGGCTATTGAACCGGAGTGGATAATTTCACATGACTTCACTCACCCCAACACTGAACTGATTCCACAACCTATGGAATAACTTTCAAGGACCCTAGAATCTCATGTTCTCAACATTTAGTGCTTATTTATTATTATCACTTTGTTTTATTTTCTTATCTGCACAGTTTGTTGACTTCTGCACTTTGGTTGTTTCCATTCTTTGTTCTGTGTGGTTTTTCATTGATTCTGTTGTGCTTATATTTACTGTGAATGCCCACAAGAAAATGAATCTCAGGGTAGTACATGGTGACGTATATGTACCTTGATAGTAAATTTACTTTGAACTTTGAACTTTGAAATCACAATTGCCTAACGGGATTATTAGGAGAGGTCTAATAATAACCTGCTAATCAAATCATATTCTTAGAAATTCTTTGTTTTAAAATCATAAGATCCTACGATCTCAATAGAAAGCCCTTAGCATTTCAGAAAAGAAGTATTCCTTGTGTTTTTAATTTTTTTAAGCTGTTCCCTGAGAAGAGATGTAACATTCTCATTTCCAATGTTAAAGAATGATTCTTGATTACAAGTAGATACTGTTCCAATTTTCAGAAAAGTAATTAAAGTGAATGATGGAATATTATTCCAACACATCCAACATTTATCACATTATATTTAATAATACTGTGAAACTATGAAATTTATATTAGGATCTGCACATTTGCCATTATTCTGCTAGAAGTACAAGAGACACCACATCTCTGACATTTGTTCAAATTTAGAAAGAAACAAAGAATCAATAAACCTGCACCATGCAAAGATAATATCCGCTCCCTTTGTTGACCAAAGATATTGGCATTTTAGAAATTTATCTCTCAATTATAAACAGATCAGATTCCTGTAGATGGGCTGGAACGATGGTCATTTTACAGCTTTTTCTAACTTTATCTACCATTCAAATTCCTTGAAGTTTAGTAATTCTCATTGTGATTTTTTGATATTTGCTGATATAAAATCAGTTTTCAACAGCACCGAAACTTGAAGTCTTTATCCCTGGATGATGGTAATAGAACAAAATGTCTCTGAGATAAAAAAAAATAGCAGTAGTATGTGTTAATAAGAGCCAATAAATGCCTTTGGAAGAAAATATGGTTAGCTATTCAGCCCATCGACTGTATTTATTCAGGAATCAGGATTATTTGCACTTTGTGTATGAGTATGCAGATGGCTAATAACGTTAGTGAGATTCTTGTATAGAAGAGGGAGTTTTAATTGTGACATCTTGTTGAAGAGTGAATGGATGCTGAAAATCAGCCGAGAATGCTTAAAACTATCTTGTGATCCAGTTTTCAATCTGACTACTTTCCTAATAACACGTGCTTTAAGGAAGATAGTCCTTTTTATTAAATTAATTTCTCCTGGAGCAGGGGTTCCCAACCTGGGGTCTGCGGACTCCTCAGTTAATAGTAAGTTTCCATGGCATGAAAAAGGTTGTGAACCTGATGCACCATCAATAACTCTCTCTGAGACGTGAAGGCGAGTTATCGGCTTTTATTGACTGGAAGAAAGAACAAGCAGTAGTTGACCACCATACTACATCCTGGAGACTGAGGGCCGGGCTCAGGCCTCAATCGCCTTTATACCGGGGTCTGTGGGAGGAGCCACGGTCAGTGGGAGGGGCCACAGGAGCAGTCAGCAGGGGGCATGTCCAGACTAGTAGCAATGCCCCTAACCAGCAGGTACTGGCGCAGCTCGTCACTCATAAAGGAGGACCCTCTATCACTGTGGATATAGCAGGGATATATATATATGCTGAAGATGTTCTATAGGTCAGTTGTGGAGAGCGCCCTCTTCTTTGTGGTGGCGTGTTGGGGAGGAAGCATTAAGAAGAGGGACGCCTCACGTCTTAATAAGCTGGTAAGGAAGGCGGGCTCTGTCGTGGGCAAAGTACTGGAGAGTTTAACATTGGTAGCTGAGCGAAGGGCGCTGAGTAGGCTACGGTCAATTATGGATAACTCTGAACATCCTCTACATAGCACCATCCAGAGACAGAGAAGCAGTTTCAGCGACAGGTTACTATCGATACAATGCTCCTCAGACAGGATGAAGAGGTCAATACTCCCCAATGCCATTAGGCTTTACAATTCTACCGCCAGGACTTAAGAACTTTTTAAAAGCTATTATTAATGCTTTTTGAGATAGTGATTTAGATGCATATCATATTTTTTACTGAGTTAAGTATTGTATGTAATTAGTTTTGCTACAACAAGTGTATGGGACATTGGAAAAAAAGTTGAATTTCCCCATGGGGATGAATAAAGTATCTATCTATCTATCTATCTATCATCTATCTATCCAAACAGAGTGAAGAGCTGGCGCAGGGCTTTTATGACGGATGTGGTAGTGGTGTCGGGGCAGGGGATGGCAAAGGGGAACCGCGAGTACTCGTCATTAATGTTGAGAAAGTAGACATTGTGGTCAGTGGAGGGAAGGGGGCCCTTAAAGTCAACACTCAGTTGCTCAAAGGGGCGGGTGGCCTTGATAAGTTGCGCCTTGTCAGGAAGGTAGAAGTGCAGTTTGCACTCAGCGCAGACTTGGCGGTCCCTGGTCATCATCCTGATGTCCTCAAGGGAGTAACACAGGTTCCGGGCTTTCACGAAATGGTAAAATCGGGTGACCCCCGGGTGGCAAAGATGTGCATGGAGGGCGTATAGCTGGTCGAGCTGTGCGCTGGCACACGCTCCCCAGAATAGGGCATCAGGGGGCTCATTAAGCCTTCCAGGCCAGTACAGGATATCATAGTTGTAGGTGGAGAGTTCTATTCTCCACTGCAAAATTTTATCATTTTTGATTTTGCCCCGCTGTTGGTTGCTGAACATGAACGCAACTGAGCACTGGTCGGTCAGCAAGGTGAACCTTTTGCCAGCGAGATAGTGCCTCCAGTGCCTAATAGCTTCCACTATGGCCTGGGCTTTGAGGGTGGTGAGAAGAGGGAGTTCTAACAGGGGGTGCATACGGTCGGGATCAGGGCCAATGACCCCGTTTTCCACAACATACCCAAGGATAGCAAGTCGGGTGGTTCCGAACACACACTTGTCCCTATTATAAGTAAGGTTCAGGGCTTTGGCCACTTGGAAAAATCATTGGAGGTTGGCGTTGTGATCCAGACAGTCGTGACCACAGATGGTGATATTATCCAGATAGGGAAATGTGGCCTTCAGTTGGCACTGGTCCACCATCCGGTCCATTTCCCTCTGGAAGACCAAGACACCATTTGTGACACCGAATGGGACGCGCAGGAAGTGATAGAGCCTGCCGCCCACCTCGAAGGCGGTGTAGGGGTGGTCCTCTGGGTGGATGGGGAGCTGGTGATAAGCGGATTTCAGATCTATTGTCGAGTACACCTTGCACTGAGCTATCTGGTTGACTATATCCGCGATGCGGGGCAGGGGGTACGCGTCAAGCTGCGTGAACCTATTGGTGGTTTGACTATAGTCCACGACCATCCTATTTTTCTGCCCGGTCCGAACAACAACCACCTGGCTTGTGCTTGGTGGTTGGCTCAATGATCCCCTCCCCGAACAGCCGCTGCACCTCTGACTGAATGAAGGCCCTGTCCCCCACGCTGTACCTCCTGCTTTTAGTTGCCACAGGTTTACAGTCGGGGGTCAGGTTGGCGAACAGTGGTGGGGGAGGGATCTTGAGGGTGGAGAGGCTGCAAGTGGTGTCAGTAGCGCGGCTGTCGGCATGGTGCTGGGTGGGATGTGTGGTTCAGTGTGTGTGTGTGTGTGGTCAGTAGCGGGGTATATGGCGAAGTCCCACAAAACTGAGGATTCCTGACAGTGAGTGGTGGGAGGGGCCCGTCATATGCCATAGTCACACTTTCGAGGTGGCTCTGGAAGTCCAGCCCCAATAGTACAGGCACGCACAGTTGAGGCATGACCAGTAGCGCAAAGTTCCGATATTCTGTGCCCTGCACCACCAATGTCGCTACACAACCCACCCGGATGTCTGTGGAATACAACCCAGAAGCCAAGGTGACCCTCTGGCTTATCAGCCGTGTCAAGAGTCTGCAGCGTTGCACTGTGTCCGGGTCAATAAAACTCTCAGTGCTGCCCGTGTCAAACAGGGAGCTAGTCCTGTGCCCCTCCACCAGGATGTCCAACACTGACCTTGCAAGCTGGGTGTGGGGCGCTTTGGTCGAGGGTTACAGAGGCCAGAGTTGAACTGCCGTCTTGGTGCGTGGTAGGCACCGGTGGGTCGGGGCGGGGCATGTTGGCACCGACAAAGATGGCCGCCCCCATCCCGGCATGCAAGATGGCGGCCCCCATGCCTCACACGCAGCGCTGCCCGACCCCGCTCGTGGTTTAGACTTACAGGCCTTGGCGAAGTGGCCCTTCTTCCCGCAGCCGGAACAGGTTGCTTCTCGGGCCGGGCAGCGTTTTCGGGGGTGCTTTTCGAGTCCGCAGAAGTAACACTGCACGGGCTTGCGACTGGCAGCAGCTGTGGTCGGGTTCAGGGAGTTCGTGGAATCGCGACTGGCAGCAGCGTTGGCGAATTCGCTCGCGGGAACCGGCAGCAGCGGGGTCGGCAGTGTCCACGGGACTGGTGGGGGATTGCACGGCAGGACAGCGTCAGCGTTGTGCAGAGTAGCCTCCTGCATGTCGGCCATCTCGATTGCCAAGCGTAAGGTAAGATCGGCATTTTCCAGCAGCCGCTGGCACACGTACACTGACCTGATCCCTGTAACAAAGGTGTCTCATACAAGGAGCTCCGCATGCTGTTCTGCCGTGAGAGTTTTGCAGTCGCAAGTTCACACGAGTGTCTGTAGGGCTTGGAGAAACTCAGCGCTCAACTCTCCAGGCCGCTGTCGTCGCGTAGCTAAGCGATGTCTTGCGTAGACGGTGTTCACCGGCCGCAGGTACTGTCTTTTGAGGGCGTCCAGTGCCCCTTGGTAGGTTGACAGGTCTCTGATAAGTGAGTAAACTTTCTGGGTGACCCTCGAGAGGAGAATTCGGTGCATAACAGCGGGTTCAGTTGCACTAACCTCTTCCAAGTATGATTGGAAGCATGCAAGCCAGAGTTCAAAGACAAGAGCTGCTTCAGGGGCTTGGGGGTCCAAATCCAATTTTTCCGGACGTAAAATACTTTCCATGTTTTAAACTTCCAGTCAATAAAATTGATGCACCATCAATAACTCTCTCTGAGACGTGAAGGCGAGATATCGGCTTTTATTGTTTGGAAGAAAGAACAAGCAGTAGTTGACCACCATACTACATCCTGGAGACTGAGGGCAGGGCTCAGGCCTCAATCACCTTTATACCGGGGTCTGTGGGAGGAGCCACGGTCAGTGGGAGGGGCCACAGGAGCAGTCAGCAGGGGGCGTGTCCAGACAGGTATATGTAGTTCACCACAGAACCCCTATTCTAGAGCCTTATCAATACCAAATAATAAGGGCACACTGCATTGTCAGTGTACCAATGAAATTAAATCTGTTGTTTGATATATTTCCCTCATTTACATAAAACTTAATAGTTGGAGCCTTATTTGTGAAGTGGGAAATGCACTTACCATGAACTCAGTTAGAATTTCTAAAAGGTAAGTGTGCCTGGTACTGATACAAAATTCCAACCTGTCTCATTCCCCTAGCTTATTTCATTTTTTTAATGCTCTTGAAGCACTTCAGTTATTATTCTCTTCTCTTCTTGAAACCTCATTTTGATTGATTTCCATTCTCTTCCAGCACCATTTGTTACTCAACTGTCACAGCATTGAATATGGGGCCATAGGTCCTGTGTTCAAAACTAGATTCTCTGTGAGATTTCTGGAAGTTAACTGCCAGTGAAATCTCATCTGTTATCCCCTTAGACCAACAATTTTGATCAATGACTGCAGTATGTCCTGCTTCAGTTATTCTCCAAGCCTCTGAGAATTATGGCATACATCAATCCAATGCAATGAACATCCATCTTTGCTCACAACTCTCTTTATTCTTGCTTTGGAATCACTTATATTATCCAGCTTGACAGTTAAAAGTATAAGTATTGATGCCCTTGCTTGCAAATCGTATTACACACCAAGCCTACAAGTCTGCATTTAACGAACCCCCGATTTACTGCTGCTTATCATCAAAACAACATAAGGAGAAGAGAGTAAATTGGGAGAGATTGCAAGGGATCACTTTTTGGATATTTTGCAGTGCAAAAAATTGAAAGTTAATATTCAGCAAGCAATTAGGCAAACAATATGTTGGCCTTTATTGCAAGATGATTTGAGTACGAAAGTAGAGATTTCTTGCTCTCATTATTCAGGGTAATGGTATCACTACATCTGAAGTGTATAGATTTGGTCTTGCAGTGTAAGAAAGCATGTATTTTTACCTCAGGAAGTGCAGCCAAGGTTTACTAGACTGGCTCCATGGGTAAAGGGTTTATCCTGTGAAGAGGAATTTAAATATACTGGGTTTTGCAGAATTAGAGTTGATACAAAATCCAAAGAGATCTTAACCCTTACATACTGTTCGGGTCAAATTTGACAGCAGTAAAAACATCCTAAATGCCATTTTTTTTAGCCAAAATATGATGACTTTTCTTAATGTGACCCAAAATGCACAAAAATGAAAATATTTAAAAATTTTATACTTTTGTACATGTGCTACAAATTTTTGTACATTGAGGCTGTTCCGGCTGAAATTTGACCCGTATCTATTGAAATGGATTTTAGATCTCTGAAACATTAATTAAGGATTAATCACCCATTTATTAATTTCAGATAGGCTATTCATACATTTCAAATAGATCTGTGGTTCAAAATTTGGTGTAGAAACAATGTTATGAGGGGAATCTTGGGCCGGATCAAAATTGACCCTGACCATACTGTGAAGGTATAGAACATGAACAGGTTGCCTGGGTTAATGTTGTTGATGCATTAATGATGTTTCTCTCAGCTTGGGTGCCAAGGACCAGGGGTCATGGTTTCACAATAAGGGATTGGCCATTTAGAGCAGAGAAGAAAACAAATTTCTTTTGAGGGATTGGTGGACTGCTGGACAGCAAGGCTCAATGGGCCAGAAGAGCCTATTCTGTGCAGTATCTCAATAAAAATAAAATGAAGTAAAATTTCTTAATTAAGAGTGTTCTGAATCTTTAGAATTCTGTATTCGTGGAAGATATGGGAGCTCACAATTCAAGACTTTTTATTCTGTGTAAATTAAGTCTTGTGATTAATAAAAAACAAGATTTATTTTGCTGTGGGCAAACACGAGGAAATCTGCAGATTCTGGAAATTCAAACAGCACACACAAAATGCTGGTGGAACACAGCAGGCCAGGCAGCATCTATAAGGAGAAGCACTGTCGACGTTTCGGGCTGACCCAGCATTTTGTGTGTGTTGTTTTTATTTTGCTGTAGAGGAATTGTAGCAAAGATGCAATCCTGGGAGAGGAGCTGCCTTGTAAAGAGAGTAAAGTACATATTTACCCTTGCAGATTTAAAGGAATAGGAAGTGATGTGGAAACTTCAAAATTCTCCCTGGACTCATCAGGGTGGATGCAAAGAGGGTGATCAATTTTTGTGGCTGTTCACCTCAGGAGGCTGCAGAGGCTCTGCTTTGAATGATCTCAATGACAAAACATCATTCAGTTCATTCAAATCAGAGATCCAAGGAGATCAATAGTAAGGGAAACATGGGATATGGTGACAGGAAGGGAAATAGTGCTGATGTAGATGATCAGCCATAAATTTGAGGAATTACAGAGAAAACCGAAAGGGCCTATGTCTCTGCTACTAATTATCATATAAAGATGGTGTAGAATTAAAACAGCAGCTGTGATGATAATGGTGGAACAAGCATGAGGAGCAGCAGTATTTAATCCAGCTTCTTGTTTTTAGCCACTTTTGTTCCTATGTTACTTCACCAGTAAAATCCAGCTTTATCCTCATGACCAGATAATGCATTGACATATTATTAGCATATCTTGCTAATAACCACAGAGGATTAAGATTTGCTTTGACTGAATTATGCTGGATTTTCCTACTACCATAAGTACTAATTGTGATCAAGAGATGACAACTCATATTTAAGGTTGAATGTTATTTTAAGTGAAAAAACATCTTCAAATGACCCAGTTAATTTGAGGGAAAGCTGTCATTTTGATAACATTAATTAATATCCACCTCTCATGGGAAAATAGAAGCTGTAGGCAAAGATTTTTCTGATTAATGATTCCTGAATACTTGCAATGAAGCTTTCAGACTCTGTAGTGGCTCATGTATGTATTACCATCATAATCATTCCATGGCAAATGTGAAACTTTGGGGGATGTTCTTTTCTAAATAATGGAAATAATTTCCATCTGGAACCTCAAATAGCTGGAAATTCACAGCAAACAAGGTAGCATTTTTGGAAAGAAAATAGCCAGATGATACTCTGTGGCTGCACTGTAAAGTTAATTCTGTTGTAAAGCATTTTAAGCATCAGTAAAGCATTTTCTATTTCTGTTTCTTGAATGTGTTGGTTGACAGATGTTTTAAGTAATTTTTTCCAGAATCAGACATACAGTATATTCTACCTTGTCTAAATGGAAGTTTATTGCTCATTATGCAATCAACAATTATTTTGCCTAAGTCTCTGAATATATAATTAACTATTCCAATCCATAAGCAAACTGAATATAAACCTTGTTACATTCATTAAAGCTAAGTTAAAAGCATAATTAGTTGAAGCTATAATTAAACCATATATTTATCACCTTTCTATATCTCCAGACATTACCAATTCCCAAGCAAAATGTTTGCCATTTAATTGTAATTAACTAGTAATTGTAAAATTGAATTAATTCATAACATACTCATATAAATCACCCAGTATTAGATTAAAATCATACTACATTTAATAACAAAATGGTTAATGAAGCTTTCATAAATATAATGTTCAGGCAAAAAAGGATAAATTAAAATATAATTGAGAATTAGAAAATCATCTTTATCATCATGAAAGTGCAAATTGGAATTATGTAAAGTAAATAAAGAATCACATTTAATTATTAGATACAATATTGCTTATTATTGCATGAAGATTAAATATAAAATACATTTTGTATTACAATATTGGAATTAGTGTGAAGTCCATAGAATATTCATGGCTGAGCCTTCATTAAATTAAATCTTCTGATACTAATTGTACTCCTTGAGGGAAGATCAGTACATTTCAGCATTAGTATTGTAAAGAAGCAAGTATAGTTTCCCCATCAAGTCTAGAGTCAGATATGATTGTCCACTCTCCTTTCTCTTGTTTGTGTGTTGCATAGACCTCTGCCAAATCCACCAGGAAGGACTGGTTCTCATTTATGCTTGTGTGCAGGAACTGACGTTAAATTATCTTGCATGTTGAACATGAGAGTGGTGACATTGCCAGGCAATGGATGCACCCAGGACAAAATCTCCCTGTATGTGGATGATGTCACTATCTTCTGCTTGGATCAATGATCAGTTTTCAGGTTGATTAGCATCTGTGACTAATTTGAGTTGGCATTGGGAGCGAGAGTCAGTTGTGTTAAAAGCAAGGCTAAGTGCTTCAGTAATAGCCCAACCAATCCAATTTCTTCTTCATCATCGGGTCTGAAGGTTCAGAGAGACTGGGATGTGCAACAAGAACTGGTTGGAGTGGATTGGAAAGACCAAATAAAGAGTGGGTCTGTGGAAATGATGCTGACAATGATTGAGTAGAACTTGGTCATCAGATTCTACAAGGTATATGCTGCTAGGGTTGCAGTACTTGATGCAGGTTTGGCCCATTGCCTGCTCCTTCACTTTGATAATAATCTAAACCATCTTCCAGTTGATCTACGAGTCCAGGATAGAGGGAGTCTGATAGGTTATGATGCACAAATCCACTGAAAATAGGTGCAAGAGTGCATCGAACATGGCAGTCATCCTGAAGACCACATTCCTATGTGGGCTGCAGCAAGCTGTGTGTAGAAACAAAGTATATAGACACCAAGTGTCACCACCTGTTCCTGGTGTTGCAAAGGAAAGGTCTGTCCCCATTGCCATTCAACCTCACAGACAGATTGATCCTCCTTGGCTGGTGTTAAGAGGGCCCTTACACTCAGACCTTTCCTGTACAGACAACATATTGTCCTTAATGCCCTCCAGATAGTTGTAGTGGGGAAGAGATGGTTACTCGTGTGCTTTCAGACTGTGGATTTGCTACGAGGATGCATGGGCCCACGTTTTAATTCACCCCGAACAAGTGTAACAAATAGTTTTCTTCATATTCTTCTCTTTGCAGTCATAGTCAACACAGAATAGTTTTTGAATTTCCTTCTCATATGTCGCTTTAAAAAATTGTCATTGTTCTCACAACCACATCCTTTCAAACTCACTTGCAGCATCTTCTTAACAAATTGCACCCTTCCTGCAGTAAATGTGTGCTCACAGTAGGATAAGCAGAAGAGCAAGAGAACTAGATGAATCACAAACTGTGGCACTAAGCAGAACATAGGTAGGTACTCGAGGTATCCAGTCTTTATAAGGAAGTTTCCAATGGCACCAGTAATAATGTAATGTATTGGACTATCTGCAAAGAGCTACACTTCCTTGTCAGAGAGTAAGTAAAAAACCATTACCAATTGTTATGGGAATTTCGGCAGACAATGAAATGCTCTGTGGAATATATGTCTATGATCCTAGCAACAGCATCACTGATATAATGCAATCTCTACCAAAGTTGAACTGGCTGGAAAATAAAATGCACCAGAACTTAGTTAGGTCACTGCTGTCCTCCATTTCAAAGGGAGGCTGATCCATAAGCTGATAACAGCAGCATTCATGGAGAGGCACTAGAGGATGTCAATACCTCATTAGAATAGTAGCATATATCATTACTTCCCTTAACCTGTGCTCATTTTTTTTGGAAAATCTATGCAAACAGACTGTTCTGACAAACACTCTGTTGATGCTGTTGAGATACAGTTCATTCAGGTCTGTTTTTTCTAAGAACATCTCCAAAGATTTCCATTCTGTCCATCCCCAGAAACAGAGGAAGCCTTGTATAAAAACCAAACTGCTGGCAAAACTCGCCGCGTCAGGCAGCATCTGTGGAAGCAAAGGGACTGTTGACATTCCAGTTTGAGATCCTGCATTAGGACTGAGGGTCTAGAGGGAAGCTAGCCAGTGATGAGGAGGAGGGGTGAGGCAGGAGCTGGCACGTTATAGGTGGAATGAGGTGGAGAGGGGAATGAAGGGCAGGTAGGGGCAGGAGAGGATAGAAGTAGAGACTGGACAGTAGTAATTGGAGATAACAAAGGAATGTAGATTCTGAAATCTAATAAGGAACATGAAAAGTGGAACTGGATGAGGGAAGGATGATGGGTAGATTGGAGTTGAGGATGGAATAAGATAATGAATGGTTAAGTGAGTGATAGGTAGATGTAACTAGGTGAGGGGAAATGGACTGGTGGGAGCAGGATTATTTGAAAGAAGCGGGTGAGAGATCCTGGGTAGACTAGAAGGATACCACCTATGAGGAACAGGAGTTGCTGTTCTTCTGGTTTTTGCTTAGCCTCACCATGGCAGTGAGAAGGTGGAGAACATAGAGATTGATGTGGAACGATATGCAGCCAGGAACTCACGGTGGCCATTGCAGACAAAACACAAGTGCTTAGCAAACTGGTCACCCTGACTACCAACGTAGAGAAGGGCACATCTTCAGCACCAAATGCAAGGTTGAAGGAGGTTCACATGAATCTCAGTCTCAGCTGGAAGGGCTGCTTAGATCTCTGGATGGAGGTGAGGGAAGAAATGTAGGGACAGGTGCTGCATCTCCTACAGCTGTAGGGATAAGTGCCAGGGTATGGGAAGGATGGGTGGGAAGGATAAGTCACTGAGAGAATGGTCCCTACAGAAAGCTGGTGATGGGTTTGTGTCGCAGGTGGTGGAAATGATAAAGAATGTCATGCTGGATACAGAGCCTGGTAGAATGAAAGCAGACCGCTCTGTCTCTGAGGGGGAATAGAGGTGTGAGAAGTGGAGCTGGTTCAGAAGAGGGCTCCAGCAAATACATTAGAGGGATAATTACATTTCCTGAAAAAGGAAACCACTTCAGAAGCCCTGAAACTCTAAGCGCCTTTTTGAGAACAAATGAAATGGAGATGGAGAAATTGAGAAAAAGGATGGCATCCTTACAAGAGCTACGGTGGGAAGAGGTATAATTTAGGCAGCTGTGGGAGTTAGACAGTTTATAGTGAATGTTGGATTGATTTTCCCCTGCAAGGGTAGAGAGATGACAGAAATGGCCCATATCATGTGAGGGTAAAGTGGCAAAGTTGATAAAATTGACAAGTTTCACACGAGTGTGGAAGGCAGAACCAGTCGTCAATGTGTGGTGAAAATGTTGTGGAGTGATGCCAGATAAGGTTAGGAATAAGGACTGTTCGAAGTAGCCAGTGAAAGGCAGGAATAGTTAGTGTCCATGGCCACACTTTTCATTCATAATATTTAAGAGGCATCAAATGAGATGTTGTTCTGGGTAAGAACAAAACAGGTAAGAATGTTAGTAGAGGGGAACTTGCTAGATGTATGTTCCAGAAAAAAAATGGCAAGTCCAAAGACCTTCCTGATGAAAAGATGAAGATGCATACAGGCAGAACTTCAATGGTGTAGATGAAGCAATGGAAGTTAGGAAACTGGAGTTGTTAAAATGGCCAAGGGAATGTGAAATATCCCAGATGTTGGTGGGAAAGGATTAGACAAGAGGGGATAAGATAGAGTTGAGATATGAGGAGAAAAGATCAGTGGGGAGTGAACCTACAGGGATAATGGAGTAGTAAGAAGAGCTTTTAATGTAAGAATTAGGAACCTTAGCAGGTTTATAAATGGTTTGTAAGGCTTGCATATGCCAATAAATTTTAAAAAACCTTTCAAGCTCTATAAATGCAGGAAATATTCACATAATAGTAACTGGAAACCCTTTGACGTACATTGATTTGAATAGTGATGTTCTTCTTTGAGTGTAGTTCAATTGAGGGTACAAACATTAAGAAGGTGCTGAACATTTTTGTTGAAGTCCTAGATTGACTGTAGAGACAAACATAATTATTGCTAGAAGCCTGTCAATATTCAGAACATTATTTCATCTCAAAATCATGGAATTTGCTACGGCATGTGTATTTTATTTTAATCCCTGTCAATGATAATTTTCTATTTGGACAGTCCACTTTATAACCACATGCAGAAGGATCTGAGTTTCTCAGCCTCCAACAGCCACATATAATTTAGTCATATACAATAACAGTGCACCAGAATACAGAAGTCCGATGATCAAAGTAACATCATCCATGAGCCCCATCGAATAAACTGAGCAAATTCCTTGGTATTCCTTTGAACACAGAAGATTGAGGAATGACCTTACTTAAGTGTATAATATAACAAGGGGAATGGACAGGATGTGTGCAAGTCTTTGCTCGGGGATTAAAATGAGAGGGAACAGATTTAAAAGGAACCAGAAGGGCACCTTCTTCAGACAGAGAGTGATGTGTATCTGGAATGACCTTCCAGAAATATGGCAGACAGCGTGACACTAATACAGCCCTGGGCATCAGAATTTGGAGTTAAATTTCTGTACCATCTGTAAGGAATTTGTACATTCTCCTTGTGGGTTTCCTCCAGGAGCTCTTGTTTCCTCCACAGTCCAAGGAAGTACTGGTTAGTAGGTAAATTGGTCATTGTAAATTGGTCTGTGATTGGGCTAGTGTTAAATAGTTGGGTTGCTGGGTGGAGTGGCTCATTGGGCTGCAAAGGCCTGTTGCCAGCTGTATCACTAAATAAAATAAAATAAAATTGAAGTGATTGAAATAAATACATTAACAACATTTAACAGACCTTTGGATAATTATATGGATAGGAGGGCTTTAGGGGGAAATACACCAGACATGGGCAAATGTGTTTAGCTTAGGGGACACCATGGTCAACATGGACAAGTTCAGCCGGAGGCCCTGTTTCGATACTCTACTACTCTGTGACTCCAGGACTCTAAATTAAATGTGACTTAGCCAGCTTTAGAGGTCTTACCATTTCTCCACGTGCTGAGTCATGAAGGTAAATGCGGAGCAAAGAATCAGAGGAGAGTGCGCAGATTTCCTAAAGTCGAGATGGTGTGGCATAGAAGGGCAGTCCACCACTCCATCATCCCCACATCCTACCAATCACAGCACATGCTGGGACTCAGTGGAGTTGATCATAGAACAGTGCTACAGGAACTGAAACAATACTGCACCACTTGCACTGGCAGCTCGTTCCACATTCTCACGACCTTCTGAGTGAAGTTTCTCCTCACATTCTCCTTAAATTTTTCACCTTTCACTCTTAACCCATGACCTCTAGTTGTAGTCCCACCGAACCTCAGTGGAAAAAGCCTGCTTGCACTTACCCTGTCTATTCCCCTTATAATTTTGTATACGTCTATCAAATCCCCCCTCAATCTTCTGCCTTCCAAGGAATAAAGTCCCTTTCTGTTCAATGTTTCCACATAACGCAGCCCAGCAAAATCCTTATATATTTAAATAAAAGAAAATTAAAAAACTAAAAAATTAAGCGACTGACATTTGGTTAAATGCATGGATATGAGGGTTTTATAACCTGTAGTGAATTATTTAAACAAGCAACATATTTACAAGATTACTCAGACATTACTGAAGTGTTCAATACACGAAACTTATCTGATTCAATATTTCAAGGACAGGGAAAGCCAAGTGGTTGCTGATACAGTGAAAAACTTATTGAAAAGTCTACATCTGTGTTATGTAATGCTGTGTTATTTCAGTAAAATATTGAATTCACACCTGCAACAGCAGCTAACGGTGCTGCCATAATTAACAAAGTAAATATTTCAATATTTAATCCATTAGGATGCTATGCAGCATGTTACTTCATAAAAAAAATATTTTTATGCCATTATTAGGATGCTGCCACCAGTGTGTTATCCTTGCTTAGAATCTCTGTAACTTTTGTCATCTCCAGTGGGATCCCACCACCAAGCACATCTTCAGCACCCCCCCCCTCCCCCACACTTTCTACCTTCCACAAGGATCGCTCTCTATGCAAGTCCCTTGTCTATTCATCACTCCCCACTGATCTCCCTTCTGGCACTTACCCTTGCAAGCGGAACAAGTGCTACACCTGCCCCTACACCTCCTCCCTCACTATCCTTCAGGGCCCCAAATAGTCCTTCCAGGTGAGGCAACACTTCACCTGAAGGTCTGTTGGAGTCATTTACTGTGTGTGTTTGGTGCTCCCAGTGTGGCCTCCTGTATATCAGTGAGACCCTATGTTGATTGGGAGACTGCTTTGCCGAGCACCTACACTCTATCCACCAGAAAAAGTGGGATCTCTCAGTGGTCACCTATTTTACTTCCACTTCCCATTCCCATTCCAATATGTCTATAGAACAACACCTTATATTCTGTCTGGGTAGCTTCCAACCTAATGGCATGAACGTTGATTTCTCGAACTTCTGGTAATAGTTCCCCTCCCACCCTTCCCCATCCCCTTTTCCCTCTCTCACCTTATCTCCTTGCCTGCCTATCACCTTCCTCTGGTGCTCCTCACCCACCCTTTTCTTTCTTCCATAGCCTTCTATCTTCTCCTGTCAGATTCCCCACTCTCCAGCCATGTATCTCTTCCAGGAATCAACTTCCCCGCTCTTAATTTCACCCCTCCTCCTCCCAGTTCCCCCTCCCCTCCCTCCACCTTTTAATTCTTCTCCTCATGTTCTTTGCTCCAGTCCTGCTGAAGGGTCTCAGCCCAAAATGTCGACTGTACTCTTCCCATAGATGCTTCCTGGCCTTCTGAGTTCCTCCAGCGTTTTGTGTGTGTTGCTTAAAATGCAGGGAGACTGCTAACATGGCATTCTATTCGGGCCTGCTGTTATTCAACATTGCAATTGACATATACAAGGCATGTCCTTAAAATAATCTTAGTACTCTTTAAAACATCAAGAAACCTATTGGGTACTTTTTATATTTTCTGCCTAGATTTGATTTTACTATAGAGTTAAAAGAAACTGCAGATGTCCTGACGAAGAGTCTCGGCCAGAAACATCGACAGTGCTTCTTCCTATAGATGCTGCCTGGCCTGCTGTGTTCCACCAGCATTTTGTGTATGTTGCAGATGTTGCAATCTTCTTTTCATTTCTGGAGAAACCCAGCTGCTCAGGCAGCAGAGGAATGTTCAAACCTTTGAGCTGGAGACCATGCAGTAGGACACCACCTTTATTCAGTGATGGAACATAAGTAGAAGCACAAAGAAGCTAACCTTTCAAAAAAAGTTCTGATGCAGGGTCTCAACATCAGCCATCTCTCCACCCCCACAGATGCTGCCTGTGCCACTGAGTTCCTCCAGCCATTTTGATTTTAGCAATCTTGCACTGGAATTCTATTACATATTCTGCACAGTTATGCAGCAGAAGTAATTTGCATGGATCCTAAATATGCTTTTTTTTCCCTGTAGATGTCAAGTCTAAGCTATTGTACATTTTGGTTTTGTGTGCTAGTTATAAGAATAAAATCTGAATGGTCTCAGTGGGAGTATGCAGGCAATGAGTAATGTGCTGGGATTTTTCATTCTGAAGATTAGTTAAATTCAGAATAGGCCAGAGGAGTATAGAGACAAGCATGATATAAACATGAAGTCAATACGTCTGTACACCCGTGAGAAAAGGAACAGCCAATAATGAAGTTTCAAGTGCAGTTGAAATGGATAGAAGTTCTAACTGTATCCAGACTGGAGCAGAACATTAATAGAAAATAAATTAACTTCATGGTTACCTTTGAAATTCTTTTAACTCTCAGAAGTAATGTAATCTCTTCACCTCATTGTTCAGGTCTCAAATACAGCTATTAGAAAGCATTTGGGGCAAATGTCAGTTTGAATTTCTTTTCAGCTAGAATTATTGGGTTAAATCTTGACCATGTGAACTTGTATAAAGTAGGTGAGAGTGCATCAGCAGTTCATTTCCATACTTAGTTTTTATTTTCATTGAAGGTGAGAAGTAAATTATTTTCCTGTTTTGCTATCACACATTTTCCCCAATTCATAATAAACAATATACCCTGTAGGTGGTGACAGATTATGTTTAGTATTGAAATTTATTAACATTGGAAACTAGTTGATTGTTTTCTTGTATAGGATTTTGGGGATTGCTGTGAAAATACAGCACTACATTTTATCCCTGCTCTATAGAAATGAGTGAACAGCTGAGATTCTCAATTTGAGACATCTCAAAATTCAACTTCTCTTACACACCTTTAGATAACTTCAGGATCTTTGAACATTGATCTGTTTATCTATTTTGTAAGAGATGGAATGAAAATAAGTCAATTTATTTGTTATAAATGTTTGGTTATATATTGTTGATTTGTATTAAATTAGAGGTACCCCTGACTCATGAACCGAAGTACAATGGAAAACTTGTTTTACATACTGTTCATACATTATTCATTACAATGGTGCATTAAGATAAAACAATAATACAGCGCAGAATACGATGTTACAATTACAGAACTAGTGCAGTACTGGTAAATAATAAGGTGTAAAGTCAGTAAAAGGTAGGATAGGTAGAATACAGGGTGGAAAGAAAGAGAAACTATCTAGACAAGAATAAGTGATTAGATTTGGAGGAAACATATGGAGCATGTACTCTGGCACCCAGGGGAACAAACAGGTGGAGGAAGGACTGATCGAAGACAGAGAAATTGAGTCAACTGGTCTGATTCTTTTCCCACATTATCTCTCTCTGGAGGTTACACTTACAGCTTCCATTCAGTCATTGACCAGTTAACTTGGCATACAATTTATCCCCATTTTACTCAAGCCCCTACATTCCCTGCAGGTTAACAAGTTTCTTTTAGCTCAATCCCTCTTCTGAGAAAGTAAGGAGGCATGGGATCGAAGGGGACATTGCTTTGTGAATCCAGAAATGGCTTGCCCACAGAAGGCAAAGAGTGGTTGTAGACAAGTTATAATCTGCATGGAGGCCGGTGACCTGTGGTGTGCCTCTGGGATCTGTTCTGGGACCTCCTACTCTTTGTGGTTTTTATAAATGACCTGGATGAGGAAGTGGAGGGTTGGGTTAGTAAATCTGCTGATGACACAAAGGTTGGGTGTGTTGTGGATAGTGTGGAGGGCTGACAGAGGTTAGAATTACCTAAAAATGTTAGCTTGGAGGACAATTTCAGTTAAGGGCAGAAGATCATGGGCCACAGAGAGATGCAGTGCCCACGTCATTAGGCTCCAATACCTAATAAAGTGGTCACTACATGACTTTGTGATCTTCTGCTGCTGTAGCCCATCCACTTCAAGGTTTGATGTGTTCAGAGATGCTCCTTTGCACACCATTATTTTCTTTCTTTCTTTTTACAATATTTTTATTCAGAAGAAAAAAAAGATTTACAGAGTGCAACACATAGATACATCTCAACATAACTTGTGTACATTCATATATTGTAATAAAATTGATCAAAATGTTATAGCATAACACATAAAGGTATACCACTCTGTAATCAAAAATTTAAAGATAGGTCATACATCATAAAAGACTTTTTTTTATATATTAAAAAAGTCAACCCCCTACCAACTACCAAAGAAAAAAGCTGATGGATGACAATGGATAATTAGAAAAAAAACTATATTCACTTAAGAAGAGAAGATAAAAAATATACATAAAAGTCTGCACTGTTAAACTTTATAGATTGGAAAAGTAATTTAGGAAAGGTCCCCAAATATCATAAAAAGATTGTTTTGAATTTAAGACTGAGCAGCGGATCTTTTCTAAATTTAAATACGACTTAATATCACGTAGCCATTGAAGATGTGTAGGAGGGGTAGACTCCTTCCATTTAAGCAAGATTGCTCTTCTTGCTAAAAGAGAGGTAAAAACTAAAACCTGTAGGTTAGGAGTATTTAAAGTTATATCTTCATTTGCAATAATACCAAACAAGACAGTAAGGGGATTTGGGTCAAATTGGACCCTAAAAAGTTGAGAGAAGTTGTGAAATACTTCCCGCACACCATTATTTTAACATGTGTTTTTTTGAGTTACTATCACCTTCCAGACAGCTTGAACCAGTCTGGAATTCTCCTCTAACCTGTCTTATTAACAAGGTGTTTATGTGCACAGAACTGCCACTCACTGGATCCTTTTTATTTGTGTGTTTCACACCATTCTCTGTAAACTCTAGAGAGTGTAGTGCGTGAACATCCCAGGACATCAACTGGTTCTCAGATATTCAAACCACCCATCTGGCACCAGCAATCATTCTACAGTCAAAGTCACTTAGATCACATTTCTTTCCCATTCTGATGCTTGGTCTGAACAACTATACATCTCTTGACTATGTCTGAATGCTTTTATGCATTGAATTGCTCCCACATGATTGGTTGATTAGGTATTTATATTAACAAGCAGGTGTACCTAATAAAGTGTCACTGAGTGCAAATGAAAGGTTTCTTTTCTTTTGAATGATGAATTGCAGCACTTTATGTAACTATTTAAAGATTTTACTCTTCCTGAGTTAATTATTTAATTTAACACCATGTAACGGTATTTCACAGAGCCACAAAGCTAGAGAAGTCCACTATATTGAGAAAGGTATTCATTTTACAGTAAAATGGCCACTGAATGTACATAGCTCAAATGATGTCACATCCCATGTTTAAAGGCTTGTGACAACATTGAATTAGTTCTTGTACAACCTAGACAGCTACTTCCATGATAATTGAAAAGTTTCATACTACCTGGAACATTGAAGGAGAGTCCAATTTTTCCCCAAGTGCATGCCTTCTTTAACCTTCTACTGTTCTTGATTGCCCTCCCAAAAATCTGACTATCGCCAACCTGCCACCACCCTTTTCCTAACATGTATCATAAATCATGATCCTTCCTCTGTCCTTATCCACAACAATTCTATTATGGTTATGATTCTATGGAGTTATTGAATATTCCTGCAAGGAAATGAATCTCTGGGCTGTATATGGTGACATAAAAGTACTTTGATAATAAATCTATTTTGAACTTTGAACTCTCCTGATCACCCTGATCCTCTCCCTAGTTCTCTTCCTCCATTATCTCTCCTTTCTCAGGTACATAGAGGTCAGTGAAGAATGGCCTCTTTAACCGTGGAAAACATGTTATCTTCAAGCAGTACAGAGCAGCAGTACCTCATCTCCAGTAATGCTTCCACTTTGTGGCTACGCCAACCTGACTTGAATATTGGAGTATAAACATTGCACTTGCTGGGTATCTGAAACAAAGAAACAAAAATGAAAGAAATAATCAAGCAGAGGGAGGAATAGTGCGTAGATGTAAGAGACTAAAGGTTCTGGAATTTAAAGCAATAAATAAAATGTTGGTGAAAATTGGTAGGTCAGGCCAATGAAGGAAATGAATGGTCAGTGTCGAGGTCAACACCCATCATCTGAACTATTTGAGTGATGTTTTCATTGAAAATTCCTTCACTGGAAAATTCTAGGTTCACGGAGATTGCATGATTCAACACTGACCTGAATGCTTGGCGAATTTTCTGATATTGCTTCTCACCTAAAAGATTGCTGTTTCCTAATTTCCTCTTAGGAAGTACATGAAGGCTTGACATCATATTCAACTTACAGCAAAGCTGAATCCAATACTCCATGGCACAATGCAATAAAGCTCTAATTCTGTGTGCCCCAAAGGCACACATTCTGCCTATCCTAAACTTAACAAATAATATCTTTGGTTTGCAATCATCAATTAAGATAAACTGAATGTATGAAAAATAAAGAACACCAATCTTTGGAATAAACAAATTTCTTCATTTCTATGATTATATATTCAAATCTGAAATAAAGCTGCAGTTGATTTTCTTTTTAATTTAGTTGGTTTTCATATGTACTTGAAATATATATATTTCAGATATGTACCTTTGATCCATCAACTGTAATTTTGAATCTAAATATTTTCTATATATTATAATGATTGCTTCATTAATCTTATATTCTGTTTAATGGTGGTAATAGATTTCCTTCCCAGAGAAGCATACTGATGAGATGGTATCTTATTCTTTTAATCTAAATCTTCATTTGAATTTCAGCCTAAGGTCTCCATTGTAGCCATTACCTTCATACAAATGTACAAGTAAATTTAACCCTGCTTACCAATTTAATTTTTGGATATCATTGCTCAGCAATTGGATGTTATGCATTTTGCTGTGCTAAATTGGAAGATGTTAAAATTAGTACATACTTGCTTTTGAAAAGTCAATTGCTTACTGAGGAGCTGAGAAAGAATGGAGTTGTGGGGTGAGGGTGAGGGAAAGGGGAGATGGACATTGTACAGGGCAAGGAATGGAATGGAGTGCAGAGCAGACGATCACACTTTGTAGCTCTAGCTGGCCCCAAGCCTCCATAATTGACAAATAACATCTGGTGCACTGACTGATCTTTACAGATGGTTGTCAAACACTGACTTTTTAAGTGGAAATTATGGGAGAGATCTTCTTTTATATATACAAAATCAATGTTTTGGTGGAGTAAAGGTTGGGGTCTGTTTAATTCACTCACAGGTCCCTACTTTCAATGGTGTGATGATTGTTTTATTTTAAATTAGTAACAAAAGTTTCTGTTGTTAAGTAAGAACAGATTGCTGGTGCCAACCAGAGTGCAAAATACACTTTGGGAAATAAAATCCGAATCAAGACAAATTATGACAGGAAGATGCATCTTAAGAGCTCAACCATTAGAAAAAAGCGGATCTAACAAAGAACTAACAAAACAATATCAAAAGCCACATGCTGTATTCTAACTGTAATTTCTGACCTGAAATGTTCATGCTTGCCATAATCAACATAAGCAAAATGTTCTATAGGGAGTCTTACATCAGGATGGGCAAGCTAATGGAGAGGATACTTAGGACAGGAATTACACACATTTGGAGAATTATGATCACATTAAGGACAGTCAGCATGGCTTTGTGAAGGGTACATCATGAATCACAAGTCTGATTGACTTTGTTGAGGAAGTGATGAAACAAGTGAGATGCTGTGTGGGTTGTAGTAACGAGTATAACAATGTTCCCCATGAATGAATGAATTTATTTCTTACATCCTTCATATACATGAGTAAAAATCTTTACATTATGTCTCCATCCAAATGTTCAATGTGCAATCATAGTAATTTATAATAATTTATAATAAATAGAACAGTCAATGTAACATAGAAATACACTCAAATCAGTGTGAGTTAATCAGTCTGATGGCCTGGTGGAAAAAGCTGTCCTGGAGCCTGTTGGTCCTGGCTTTTATGCTGCCGTATCGTTTCCCGGATTGTGGTTGGGATGACTCAGGCCCCCAGTGATCCTTTGGACCCTTTTTATACACTTGTCTTTATAAATGTCTGGAATCATGGGAAGTTCACAACTACAGATGCGTTGAGCTGTCCACACCACTCTCTGCAGAATCCTGTGATTAAGGGAGGTACGGTTCCCATACCAGGCAGTGATGCAGCCAGTCAGGATGCTCTCAGTTGTGCCCTTGTAGAAAGTTCTTTGGATTTGGGGGCCCATACAAAACTTCCTCAATCGTCTGAGGTGAAAGAGGCACTATTGTGCCTTTTGCACCACACAGCTCATGGAAGGCTCATTCAGAAAGTCATGCAGAATGGGATCCCATGGAAGCTTGGCAATGTGGATGTGGAAGTGGTCTAACCACAGAAGGAAGAGGGTGGTAATGTATGGAGCATATTCTGCATGAAGGTTTGTGACTAGTGGCGTTCCACGGGGATCTGTTGAAGACAGAAATGGGTGAATTTATTATGGGGAACAAGGAAATGGCAGACAAGTTCAACAGGTACTTTGGATCTGTCTTCACTAGGGAAGATACAGATAATCTCACAGATGTAATAGTGGCCAGAGGACCCAGGGTAATGGAAGAACTGAAGGAAATTCATATTAGCCAGAAAATGGTGTTGGGTAGACTAATGGGACTGAAGGCTGATAAATCCCCAGGGCATGATGGTCTGCATCCCAGGGTACTTAAGGAGGTGGCTCTACAAATCGTAGACACAATGGTAATCATTTTCCAATGTTCTATAGATTCAGGATCAGTTCCTGAGGATTGGAGGGTAGCTAATGTTATCCCACTTTTTAATAAAGGAGGGAGAGAGAAAACAGGGAATTATAGACCAGTTAGCCTGACGTCAGTGGTGGGAAAGATGCTGGAGTCAATTATAAAAGATGAAATAGCAGCATATTTGGATAGCAGTAACAGGATCAGTCTGAGTCAGCATGGATTTACAAAGGGGAAATCATGCTTGACTAATCTTCTGGAATTTTTTGAGGATGTAACTATGAAAATGGACAAGGGAGAGAGAGCCAGTGGATGTAGTGTACCTGGACTTTCAGAAAGCCTTTGATAAGGTCCCACATAGGAGATTAGTGGGCAAAATTAGAGCACATGGTATTGGGGGTAGGATACTGACATGGATAGAAAATAGGTTGGCAGACAGGAAACAAAGAGTAGGGATTAACGGATCCTTTTCAAAATGGCAGGCAGTGACTAGTGGGGTACCGCAAGGTTCGGTGCTGGGACCGCAGCTATTTACAATATACATTAATGATTTAGATGAAGGGATTAAAAGTAACATTAACAAATTTGCAGATGACACAAAGCTGGGTGGCAGTGTGAAATTATGAGGAGGATGTTAGGAGAATGTAGGGTGACTTGGACAGGTTGGGTGAGTGGGCAGATGCATGGCAGATGCAGTTTAATGTGGATAAATGTGAGGTTATCCACTTTGGTGGCAAGAACAGGAAGGCAGATTACTATCTGAATAGTGTCAAATTAGGAAAAGGGGAAGTACAACGAGATCTAGGTGTCCTTGTTCATCAGTCACTGAAAGTAAGCATGCAGGTACAGCAGGCAGTGAAGAAAACTAATGGAATGTTGGCTTTCATAATAAGGGGAGTTGAGTATAGGAGCAAAAAGGTACTTCTGCAGTTGTACAGGGCCTTGGTGAGACCACACCTGGAGTATTGTGTTCAGTTTTGGTCTCCAAATTTGAGGAAGGACATTCTTGCTATTGAGGGAGTGTAGTGTAGGTTCACGAGGTTAATTCCCAGGATGACGGGACAGTCATATGTTGAAGGATTGGAGCAACTGGGCTTATATACACTGGAATTTAGAAGGATGAGAGGGGATCTGATTGAAACATATAAGATTATTAAGGGATTGGACATGCTAGAGGCAGGAAACATGTTCCCGATGTTGGAGGAATCCAGAACCAAAGGCCACAGTTTAAGAATAAGGGGTAGGCCATTTAGAACAGAGTTAAGGAAAAACTTTTTCACCCAGAGAGTTGTGGATCTATGGAATGCTCTGCCTCAGAAGGCAGTGGAGGCCAATTCTCTGGACGCTTTCAAGAAAGAGTTAGATAGAGCTCTTAAGGATAGCGGAATCAAAGGATATGGGGAGAAGGCAGGAACGGGGTACTGATTGTAGATGATCAGCCATGATCGCAATGAATGGTGGTGCTGGCTGGAAGGGCCGAATGGCCTACTCCTGCATCTATTGTCTATTGTCTATGCCTCCCACCCTACTTTGTGATTTTTGTAAATGACTAGGATGAGAATGTGGCAGATCTGTAAGGTTGCAGATGACGTGAAGGTTTGTTGGTGCTATGGATAGAGTAGAAGGTTATCAGTGTGACGTAGACAGGATACAGAGCTGGGTAGAGAATCAGCTAATTGAAAAGTGTGAAGTGATACATTTTGGCAGGTCAAGCTCAAAGGCAGAGTACAATTTTAATGGCAAGATTCTTAGCAGTGTCGAGGGATAGAGGGATCTTGGGTGCGTCCATCAATCCCTCAAAGTTCCTACACAATTTGACAGGGTGGTTAAGAAGGTGTATGGTTTATCGGCCTTCGTTAGTTGTGGAATTGATTTCAAGAGCTTCAAGATAATGTTGCAGCTCTACAAAACTCTGGTTAAACCACACTTGGAGTGTTATGTTCACTTGTTGTCATCTCATTATAGGAAGAATGTGGAGGTTTATGGTCACCTCATTATAATAAGGATGTAGAGTTCAGAGAAGATTCACCAAAATGCTGCCTGGACTAAAGAGCACGTCTTGTGAGGGAAGTTTGAGCAAGCTAGTGTTTTTAAGATGATAAGAGGCATAAATAGAGTGGACAGCCAATGCATTTTTCCTAGGGCGGCAATGACTAATACTGAAGGACATAATTTTAAAATAAGTGAAAGGAAGTTTAGGGGAGATATCACAGGTAGGGTTTTAACAAAGATAAGTGCCTGGAATGCACAGCTGAGGATGATTGTGAAGGCAGATTGTGGTACAATAGGAAGATTTAAGATACTCTTAGATAGGCACATGGATGAGAGTAAAATGTAATGATAACGGCTCTTTAGGAAGGAGGAGTTAGATTGATCAACAAATAGATTTATATAGTTCGACACATCATGGACTGAAGCGCCAGTACTGTACTGTGCTGTACTGTTCTGTGTTCTACTGTATGTTGTATTTCCTAATTAGGGTTCAATCAAAATGTCTCCTTCCTCCCTAATTTTAAAAGATGAATGTACTAATTTACTGTAATTCCTGTCATGACCCAAAACAGATCATAGTCAATGAAGTATTTTCGAAGTGTGGTCACAATGATAATGTAAGGAATATTGAGCTAGTCCCTTGTCCAAAAATGAAATGCTGCTACAGGTTGAGTACTCCTTATCTGAAAGGCCTGGGATGGGAAGTGCTTCAGATTTCATATTTTTTTTATTTTGGAATATATAATGAGATAGCTTGGGAACACCATCATTTCCAACTCTAAGTTTATGTGCTACCGATAAGCAGTCTTTCTTTTACACTTGTTCATCACAGATATGGAATTAAGAGTAAAATCTATTACATACAATTAATATAATAACAATGCAAAGTGAGCAGGGTAACAGAAGCAGCACAGCAGCATCAGGAGAATACCTGAATCAGCTGTTGAACAACGACAAACAATGGCAGGCTTTCAGTCTCCACCTATGATGTTGTGTTTTGATTACAGCACACTGCACTTGAATTATAATTGTTTTGGTGGTGTATCTAGTGTTTTATGTAAGATGTAAAAGCAATCAGCATTGTAGACTTGTTCTGGAGTTAATTTTCATCAGCAAAAATCTTGGCAAACTCTGCTGCTTTGTGATCAGCAGAGACTTTAAAAAAATAATGCCATGCCTTTTCTTAAATTTCTGCAGCCAGCCAGCTAAATATTCATAATTATCTTAAATTTGCAGTTTGTCCTAATTGACCTTTGCCTGTTTCATGATCAGAATACCATTAAGGCCATATGTTCAGACCAACGCTGACGAGTCCACTCTTTCAATACACAATTTAAGATTTATGCAGTGTTTTTTTCTATTTTTCATTAACTTCTGTTCAGTACATATGTGAGGTCACTTCTCAGAACTGTGGTAAACAGTGACCTGCGCATCACCTGGGAGCCTTCCCAGCGCATGGTAGATTTTTGTGACATTGTGTCCGTGCTCAAAACATTCCAGATCTCAGGGGTTTTTAGATTTTGGATTTTCGGACAAGGGGTACTCAACCTGTAGTGAGATAACTATTTTCCTGTACTTTCTTAAGAATGTGTCATTGAATCTATTACAGGACTGTGCAAACATCTTAGGCACACAGAGATATAAATAGTCAGCATGTCTCAGACCTTCGCACAGCAGTACGTTTATCAATGTGGAGCAGAGAGTGAGTTTGTAAATCTGGTGGAAGCATAGGATTTTGGGAATGGTGAGGGTGGAAAGCTTCAGGAGGGGTGTGGGACAAGAGGCAGAGAATCAATAGGTGGTGTCTCAAGGCTGGCTGTATCTGCACCGGGGGAGGCAGCGTGGTGCAGACGCAGCCAGCCTTCAGACTCCAGGCAAGGTCAATTGATTCCGAAGAATTTGTTTATTGATCATTACAGTATGTCTCTCTGGTGCTTCCCGCTCCTCCCCTTTCCCTTAAAGATTTTCCCTTTCCCTTCTCCCTTCCCACTTTCAGTCCACAATAGAGACCTATATCAGAATCAGGTTTATTATTACTCATGTGTATCATGAAATTTGGTTTTTCTTGTGTGTGTGGACAGCAGTACAGTGCAATACATTAAATTACTACAGTACTGTTCAAAGGTTTTAACCATATATATGTAGCTAGGGTGCCTGAGACTTTTGCACAGTATTGCAGGTGCTTTTAAAAATGGATGTTAAGGAATCACTTATCGTCTGTTCCACTTCACTTAGTACCAGGTATAGACTTCATGTAACACTTAGTTTTCTAAAGAGAATGAATCCCGATGCCTGCAGCGTTAAACTATTGAAGAATATCCTCCTCGTTTTCATATCATTCTGCTGAAAGTGGCCACAGGAATGTGCGCTTGGATCTAAGCACTATAGATTAGTTCAGCGGTCCTACTTAGCTGCTGCAGGGGCTTTCATCCAGATAAAAGTACATGGACTTGAGCCTTATGGAGGGATAAAGGAAATGAGCTAACAACACACTGGGCAGAAATATTCTTGTGCTTCATATTGAAGTTACGTTGAATGCCTGCCGGATGAGAACAAATGGACCTATCATGACTTAATCCTTTTCATTACACTAGGAAGCTCAGAGTTTGCCTGAGATGTGGCCAGTGGCAGCTGGCAAACCCCACTGAAAAGAGTATATTTTGATCCCACTTCAATCAAAAAGAGAAAAAGAGCAGAAATAACAAGTCACAGGATAGGTCATCCCTTTCTGCTTTCAGGGACAGGCATTATCACCTGAAATCTTGCTGCTGTTTCAGAATATAACCAACAGTTGCCAATTTTGTCTGCTGTTCTCACAGCCTGTGCGGAGACTGCACATTCTCCCAGTGATTGCGTACATTTCTTACGGGTGCTCTGATTTCCTCCTGCATTCTAAAAATGACTGGTAAATTAATTAGTCTCAGTTAATATTGCCCCTAGTATTTAGATGAGTGGTCCAATCTATAGCAAAGTTATTGAGGATGTGGGGGGAAAATAAATGGCTTAGGGTAGGATTAATGTTGTAATCAGTGCTTGATGATCAGCATAGAATTGAATGGGCTGAATGGCCTATTTCTGCGCTATATCCTTCTGTGACTCTGTAATTTAAACAAAGCTCTGCTTTAGAATGTACTATCTGCTGTAATGAGTCATGGACCACTACTTGTACAAGGAGACCAGGTGCTTGGGACAGTCTTTCACTGACTCAGTGAATCAGTTGGTACTTGACCCCAGTTCTGTCCATTATGAGAACACCACACAGAGTCTTGAATCACTCAGCGGTACACGTCGCACTGCATTCCTTTCTTTGCAGACACACATTCCAGAAGAAGATAGATTGCGGTCTCACTCCTAGTGCACAGCCTTGAAGTTAAAGAATTGTAGAATTGCGATTCCATATATGTACTAAGGATCTAACACTCAAGATCCCGCCTATTACCAGCAAATTTAGATCTTGGTGCTTGCTTGAAGTTTTGGTGAATAACCATTTTACCAAATGATTTTTGCCAGATCAAGGCATCACCAAACAAGCTCTACCACTTTTTCCCATGGCATCATGGCTGGATTAATATTAATACAGAAAAAATGCTTAGCATCTAGTGATGCTTAATGTTTTCTTACCTGAGGTCCATTACAGCATAATCCAGCCCATTGCTATGGCAGCTATTAAGATAAGAGCCATATCGGGTTCACTTAGCTCACCACCTCGTTTCTCTGGAGCTTTCATATCACTATATGCCCATGGCTTCCCTGAGCTACATTTCCAGCAGCTCCAAGCAAGCTGACTTGACAGTGGAAGAGGCAAAATATCAGTCGACCCAGTCAAGAAAGAAGTCATCCTCACTTCTGCACTGACTTGCCCTGTCCAAATTTGTCACAGATACTCCTTAATCTGTGGAACAGCAATGAAACCAAGCAGAAGATGGCAACGTTAGCCATGCACAGGGAGCTTTAATTCTGTAGGCCTTATTACCTACGATTATTGCCTCACGTTTGCCCACATCCTTCCTGATGGGCTTGGCCAAACAAGGGAGAGCATGAAAGTCGCAAAGGAAACTGCAGATGTAGGAAATCTGATAGTAAAACAGAAAATGTTGGAGCCGCTCAGCAGGTGAGGCAACTGTGGAGAGGAAAATGCTGGTTTCCAGGAGATGGAGTGCTTCGGTGCTCTTATTTCCAACACTTCGTTACCTGTCTCAGATCGCATTGCCTGATGTGCAGTGGATCTCCATGCATTTTTCAATGCCCAACTGTTTCCTTTTCTAATTTAGTTGGTCTTAGGCAGAGGATGCCCATTGTTAAATGAGCATCCAAAAGATCTCTGAAGTACATCTTGTAATTCCATGAACATTGGCCTTTCTAGATTTCCAAGTATTCCAAATTACTCCCATATGTCATCCAGGCCACTTTCTATCCACACTGTGACTGAGCTTGTTGGTAGTTGTCATCTGTCAATTGCATTCCTTTTCCATGTGATCTTGTGGTTCTAACATTCCCTTACCCCTTCTTCAAATGGCCCCCTAATCTATCCAACGAACCATGTTGACACGTTTCCCTTCTAATGTTGCTTGTATGCCTTTCTGGCTAGATAACAAAGCAGATGACATTAGGTCTTCTCCTATTGTTGCTGCTTGCTTGCTCAAGTCTAAGTGTGTATGTAAATCTATTTGAAATTTGTCTGCCAGCCTGCCTTCTTTGCACAACAGTGCACAATGACAACATCATTTGTAAGTGAGGCTCCAGAAAACATGCGCCACTTTCCAGAGCTGAAATGGTTTCAGCAGGGAACGCAAGGCACTGGAAAAATACAACAAGTTCTAACTTTTTTAAGTCCTCCAATTCATTGTAAGGATAAGCAAGTTAACATCAGTATCGCCTAGGCCATCTTTCTTTCTCAATGTTAAGGAATTTCACTCACTTGGTCTTTTAGGCAGGCAATATCACCTGTGTGCCCAACACTTGACCCTGAAACTATCTCCCTTCTGATTCAGCCAGGCCCTCTCACACTCATCCTTCTTTCTCAACCCACCACTCATTCCTCATTACCCAGTTTCTCTTTCCTCCCACACCCACTCCTGTTTTCATCTGCTTATTATCCACACACTCAGCCTATTAAGTTCCTATCCCCTCCCTATATTGTTCCCATCTGTGTACCATTCCTCCTTATATGGTTCTACTGATCATCATCCTTTCTAATCAGAATCCATAACCTGCGGTTTTTTGTTGTCTCACATCACCTCCCAGCCTCTCTTGCTATCTCCACCCCTCCATCTGATTCCTTTGCCTATCAACCTCTCTTCACCCGAATCCTTGCCAGCTCCTGCTTTGCTCCCCTACCCCCAAGCCTCTTTATTCTGACTACTACCCACTATATCTTCAGGCTTAATGCAAGATGTTGACCCAAGATGCTGACTGTCCCTCTACCTCCACAGATGTTGCTCGACCTGTGGTGTTCCTCCAGGAACTTGTATTTTGCCCCTTAAAAGGAAGCTCGATTCTGAGCTGTTATGAGAAGAGGTTATCAGATGGACAATGGAAAAAAAAAATCAAGAATGCTTTCAAGCTAATTCGAAGAACTGTAAGATCCCATTGACTCCTCAAAATGCAAGGTCCATGACTATATAATGTGTGGAAGGAGCATTCTGAAATTAAAACAGAAAATGCAGGAAACAGCAGGCCAGGCAATATCTATGGAATAAAAAAAAGCGGAGCTAATGTTTCAGGTCAAAGACTATTTGGCAAAGGGACCAGAGAGAAGCCCAACACCACATCACACAAGCTATGTACCCAGCCGTCCTTTAGGCCAAGTCCTGTCCCATCTCTGGAAGAGTCTGTACCCCCTATATTGGTTGGAATATCCATAAAACGGAGTTGAATCAAATAAACCTTCATCCTGAAGGATAGTCTGAGTGGAAAGCAAAATCCAGAAAAAAAACTACAGATATTGGAAATCTGAAGTTAAACCAAAAACAGCAGACCAGGCAACATCATTGCAAAGAAAGAAAGAGTTAATGTTACAGGTCAAAAACTATTTGGCAGGAAAAGAAGCTAAGTAAGTTAGTTTTAGGTTGCAGAGATGTGGATAGTTAAAGGATACAAGTGAGGCCAAGATTCTGTAAGTACTCTAGTATTTTTAAATTAGTAGTTTAATAAAATATCTTAATTCTGCTCAGTTAATATCTAACAAAAGATATCCTATTGGCATTGGAGTTTTAGGCTTATAGACATTCTAAGAGATTGGTAAATGGGCTTCATTCAAATAAGGACCTTAATGCTAGTTTTCAAAAACATAATAGAAAGGGTAAAGATTTTGTAGGCTCGGTCACTACCTGCTGTGCATATTTGCAAATTTCATTAACAGCCTGATCCTCAAGGTTCAACAGTCAGCTAATTTGAACAAACTAATGTCACTATATGGTGTAATTTAAAAGAAAGCTACTTCAAGAATTATGTTACTGGAATAATTGGGAAGATTATAAAGTTGCTCTGTAAGATGTAATTTGGGACTTAGATGATTCTTATGCACTGCCATTTATCCTTACAATCTCAAGGTACATGCATTAATAAGAAATAAATACAGAGGTTGACTATATGGCCCCCATGAGCCTGTTCAAATATGATCATCACTAATCTTGAATTACAAGTACACCTTCCCATCTGATACTTTTTCACTAATTTCTGTAGTGTCTTACCCCTTCTCACCTACCTATCACCTCCACTGTTGCCTCTCCTTCTTGCCTTTCTCCCATGGTCCACACTCCTCTCCTATCAGATGCCTTTTTCTCCAGCGCTTTACCTTTCCCTCCAGCGCTTTACCTTTCCCAACCACCTAGCTTAACCTGTAACCTTCTAGTTGGAATTCTTCCCCCCCCCCTCTTTTTATTCTGGCATCTTCAACCTTTCTTTCCAGTCCTGAAGAAGGGTCTCAGCTTGGAACATTGACTGTTAATTCATTTCCATAGATGCTGCCTGACCTGCTGAGTTCCTTAGCATTTTGTATGTGTTGCTGACCAATATTGGCAAAATATTACTTCAAAATAAACTAGTAGATGGCGATATGAGGGAAACGACACACTAAAACAGAAGGTTATATTTACATTTATGGACAGGGAGAGGGGAAAAGGGAGTGGATAACAAAAATTGTGAATTCAATGTTAAATCCTGAGAACTGCAACATACCCAAATGGAACATCATGGACTGTTTCTAAAGGTTACTTTAGCCTTGTTGGAATAATGTAGAAGGTTGAAGACAGCGAGATTAGTATCACTGGAAAATCAAGTTCAGCTGTTGATGGAAAAGAGGGTTTCTACAAATTGGTCATCCAATATGTATTTGGCTTTACCAATATAGAGTAGAAGAGATCATATCTAGAGCATAGAATTCAATATACTAAGTTGAAAGATGTGCTTTGACCTGAAATAACAATTTTGTTTTTCTCTTCACATTTCCACCAAAAGCAGTTCTTTTTACATTATTACATTATTTCATTTCTTTATTAAATGTTTCCCTGGGGAGCAGATTAATGGGCTGATTCTGGGCCTATGTCCAGTCTTTTATAACATTCTGCTGGAAGATGATTTTTAATGCAGAAATATGATCTATTATTGTTGGAGCAAAGCATACAAAATGCTGGAAGAACTCAGCAGGTTTCATATATCCATTGAATTGAATAGTCGACATTTCGGATTGAGGCCATTCTTCAGGACTAGAAAAGAAGGGGGAAGACACCAGAGTAGAAAGGAGAGGAGAGGGAAAGGAGGACTATAGAAACTTGAACAGAGAACAATTCCTTGAAGAACCACATATAAGATGCTAGATTTCCAGCATCTGCAGAAACTCTTCTATTCTTCACTTCCTTAAAGAGAGTAGAATAGAGTAAAACTGTTGTTCCACAGAGCATCATTGCTCACACAACAAGATTGCGATGCTACTCCAGTCCATTGCAAATCAGATATATACAATGCACGCAGTACGGTTTAATTAAAGCAAAATCCCATCTTTACATGCAACAAGTGATCCGAAAGTCCATTATGCTCAAAGCCCATTGGCAAGCTGGGGTGTAACATTATTCACCTACATAACAGTGTGCTTGGGATCTCTTACCTTCCTGAAGTCAGTTATCATTTGAGTGTTTGACTATGCAATTTTACAGGTGACTTGCACACCTTACTCCTGGTAACATATTTTTATTTTCTGCATGACAACATTGATATATACAACAATACAAATAAGAAACAGAAATGACACAGCAAATGGGGAAACCAGTGACATAAAAATTGTATATTAATTAATTTAAACAATTTTGTATTTTTTATGCTGTAAGCTTTTGCAAAGTATGTTTTTTTCATGATTTTAGTTAACAAGATAATGTCAAAGGTAATTATCATTCCAAAGCTGAAATCTGATGTTGAAGAACATGAAATGATAACTTGCCCCTTAAATTTTTCAACTTTAAATTGAAGCCATTAGCTCTCAGTTACCTGGGTTTTGGTCAGATGAAGTTATTGCTATTCATATTTTCCTAAACCAACTCTGTCAATGCAAGGCATGATTTTCACATTCTGTAATTTTGATTTAAAGGAAAAAACATGAAGCATTAAGTAATACCCATGTTTTGTACTGTTGGAAAGAAAACCAGCTTTTCTCGAGCATCTCAAATAAAAGGTGAACATGTCTGGAAATGTTGGTAGGAATGGAAACATTCCTCAAGCAGGCATTGCTTTGATTCATTACAAAGCATACCTCTGCTTTTGATTCATGACTGTAGCAAGAAGTTGTTCCTGGACTCAGTAAAATGAATTGCATTATGAGGACTCAAGTCTTTTAGCACATTGGGAAATACAGTTCTGCTCTGTGTATAATATCATAACTGGACCAGCATGATAAAGACCAGTTGAAAAGTATGACCATCTTCCAGGAACTTATCACATTAAGATAATCCAAACAAAATGACCCTTTTCCATATCATGCAACTTTTTTTCCAGCTATTATTAACATTTTTTTTCCATTTTTCTACTTTTGAATGTTTTATACTTGACACTTAGATCCAATAATATAGACCAATTCTATATTTTCCTGATTACAGATAAGTACACCTTTATTAAGCTATATCAAAGTAAGTGCAGCATGTATAAATGTGAATAGAGAACTCTTACCATTTCAACTTTGGATGAGTAAAACATAGAAACTCTTTTAGATAGTGATGCAGGCTAGAGAGTACGAGAATGGTTTAATGCTGGATTTCTTCTTTCTTGCTACGTTATCATTTTAATCTGAAGAAGTGTCTCAGCCCGAAATGTCGACAGTTAATTATTTTCATAGATGCTGCCTGATCTGCTGAGTTCCTCCAGCATTTTGTGTGTGTTGCTCTAGATTTCCAGCATCTACAGAATTTCTCATGTTTATCATTTTCGTGTTAGCCATAAAGGATATTTGATATATGACAACAGTGGTGCCAATAGGCTTTAAGCTTGAAAAAAACAGCACGTAAAGGTATGAGATAATTAGTCAATGGTGATTACTTGAACAGAAATGGGTGACACTAGCCTGTCATGTTCAATTGCAACTCAATGAAATGTTATATGTCAACTCTAATAGATCATTAATATTCATCTTTAAATGTTCAGCACTCTCAACTGGAGACACCACTTACATCATTTTGTGTCTCTTATTCTCTTATTTATCACAGACATTCCCTTTTTCTCTCCACTTCTTCACCCCCCCCCCCACACTCGTCTCAGCAACTCCCAGCAAGTATAAGAAATAAGGTGGATGATCTTGTTGCACTATTACAGATGGTCAGGTATGATGTTGTGGCCATCATTGAATCATGGCTGAAGGATGGATGTAGTTGGGAGCTGAATGTTGTATCAAAGGGATAGTGAATTAGTTAAAGGGGACAGCATGGCTCTGCTGGTAAAGAATGGCATCAAATCAGTACAAAGATGTAATGAAAGATCAAAAGATGTTAACTACTTGTGGATTGAGTTAAGAAACTATTAGGGTTAAAGGATCCTTATGACAGTTATATACAGAGTTCCAAACAGCATCTGGGATGTGGACCACCAATTACAATGGGAAAGAGAAAAGGCGCGGCAAAAGAGCAATGTTATGATAGTCATGGAAAATGTCAAGATGCAGGTCGACTGGGAAAATTAGGTTGGTAATGGATCTCAAAAGACTGAGTTTGTTAAATGTCTGAGAAATAGCTTTTAGAGTAGTTTGTCATTGAGCCTACTAGGGAATCAGCTATACTGGATTGTGTATTATGGAATGAACCAGAGGCAATTAGGGAGCTTAAGGTAAAGGAACCCATAGGAGGCAGTGGTCACAATATGATAGAGTTAAACTTGAAATTTGATAGGGAGAAAGTGAAGTCTGATATAGCAGTATTTTAGTGAAGTAAAGGAAATTACAGTGGTATGGGAGAAAAGTTGGCCAAGGCAAATTGGAAGGAGATGCTGGGAGGGATGACAGCAGAGCAGCAAATGTGTGAGTTTCTGGGGAAAATGAAGAAGATGCAGGGTAGATGTATTCCAAAAATAAAGAATTACTCAAATAGCAATATAGTACAACTATGGCTGACAAGGAAAGTCAAAGTTAATGTAAAATCAAAAGACAGGGCATACAACAAAGGCAAAATTAGTGGGAAGATAGAGAATTGGGAAGCTTTTAAAAACCTACAGAGAGTAACTAACAAACATGTGAAGGGTGTGTGAAGGAAGAGAAGTGTGTGCAGGTACTATTACAAGGGAGAAAGTGCTCAAAACACTGAAAGACCTAAGGGTACATAAGTCACCTGGACCAGATTAACTGCACCAGATGAAGACTCAGGGTTCTGAAAGAGGTGGTGACAGAGATTGTGGAGGCATTAGTAATGATCTTTCAAAAATCATTGGCCTTTGGCATGGTGCCAGAGGACTGAAAAATTGCAAATGTCGCTTCACTCTTTAAGAAATGAGGAAGGCAGCTTGACCTCAGTGGTTGGAAGATGTTGGAGTCAATTGTTAAGTTATGGAGTACTTGGTGACACAAGACAAGGAACGAGAAAGTCAGCATGGATTCCTTAAGGGAAAATCTTGCCTGATGAACCTGTTGGAATTCTTTGAGGAGATTACAGGTAGGATAGATAAAGGGGATGCAGTGGATGTTGTATATATGGACTTTCAGAAGGCACTTGACAAGTTGCCACACATGAGTCTGCTTACCAAGTTAAAAGCCAATGGTATTACAGAAAAGATACAGGCCTGATTACAGCCACACACACAAAATGCTGGTGGAACGCAGCAGGCCAGGCAGCATCTATAGGAAGAAGTCGATGTTTCAGGTTGAGACCCTTCATCAGGACTAACGGAAAAAAAAGAGATAGTAAGAGATTTGAAAGTGGGAGGGGAACGGAGAGACCCAAAATGATAGGACAAGACAGAAGGGGGAGGGATGAAGCTAAGAGCTGGGAAGTTGATTGGCAAAAGGGGTACAAGGCTGGAGAAGGGGGAGTATCATAGGATGGAAGGCCTTGGAAGAAAGAAAGGGGGAGGAGAGCACCAAAGGAAGATGGAGAACAGGCAAGGAGTTATTGTGAGAGGGAAAGAGAGAGAATTTTTTTTTACTTAAAAATTAGGGATGGGGTAAGAAGGGGAGGAGGAGCATTAACAGAAGTTACAGAAATCAATGTTCATGCCATCAGGTTGGAGGCTACCCGGACAGAATATAAGGTGTTGTTCCTCCAACCTCAGTGTGGCTTTATCTCAACAGTACAGGAGCCCATGGATTGACATATCAGAATGGAAATGGAACATGGAATTAAAATGTGTGACCACTGGGAGATCCTGCTTTCTTTGGCAGACAGGACGTAGGTGTTCAGCGAAACGGTCTCCCAGTCTGCGTCGGGTCTCACCAATATATAGAAGCCACACTGGGAGCACCAAACACAGAATATCACACCAGCAGACTCAGGGTGAAGTGTCACCTCACCTGGAAGGACTGTCTGGGGCCCTGAATGATGGTGAGGGAGGAAGTGTAAGGGCAGGTGTAGCACTTATTCCGCTTACAAGGCTAAGTGCCAGGAGGGAGATTGGTGGGAAGGGATGGTGGGGACGAATGGACAAGGGAGTCACATAGGGAGCGATCCCTGCAGAAAGCAGAAAGGGGGGGAGGGAAATATGTGCTTGGTGGTGGGATCCAATTGGAACTAGCAGAAGTTATGGAGAATTATATGTTGGACACGGAGGCTGGTGGGGTGATAGGTGAGGACAAGAGGAACCCTATCCCTAGTGGAATGGTGGGAGGATGGGGTGAGAGTAGATGTGCGTGAAATGGGAGAGCTGCGTTTGAGGCAGAGTTGATGGTGGAGGAAGGGAAGCCCCTTTCTTTAAAAAAAGGAAGACATCTCCTTCGTCCTGGAATGAAAAGCCTCATTCTGAGAGCAGATGCGATGGAGGTGGAGGAATTGAGAGAAGGGGATGGCATTTTTACAAGTAACAGGGTGGGAAGAAGAATAGTCCAGGTAGCTGTGAGAGTCCGTGGGGTTATAGTAGACATCAGTAGATAAGCCGTCTGTAGAGATAGAGACAGAGAGATCAAGGAAGGGGAGGGAGGTGTCGGAAATGGACCAGATAAATTTGAGGGCAGGGTGGAAGTTGGAGGCAAAGTTGATGAAGTCTACAAGCTCAGCATGTGTGCAGGAGGCAGTACCAATGCAGTCCTTGATGTAACGAAGGAAAAGTGGGTGATGGATACCAGTATAGGTTTGGAACATGGGCTGTTCCACATAGCCAACAAAAAGGCAGGCATAGATGGGACCCATATGGATGCCTATGGCTACACCTTTAGTTTGAAGGAAGTGGGAGGAGCCAAAGGAGAAATTATTAAGAGTAAGGACCAATTCCACTAGATGGAGGAGAATGGTGAGAAATTATTAAGAGTAAGAGGCTTGATTAGAGTATTGACTGATGGTAGCAGACGGCGAGTGGGAATAAAAGGATCTGTGGTGTTCCACAGGGGTCAGTGTTTGGACTGCTTCTTTTTATGCTGTATATCAATGATTTATACAGAGAATAGATGGCTTTGTTGCCAAATTTGCAGATGACATGAAGATTGGTAGTGGGGCAGATAGTGTTGAGGAAGCAGGTAGGCTCAAGAAGGACTTAGACAGATTACGAGAATGGGCAAGAAAGTGGCAAATGAAATACATGTTGGAAAATGCATAGTCATACACTTTAGTAGTAGAAACAAATGTGCAGACTATTTTCTAAACTGGAAAAAAATTCCAAAAATCTGAGGTGCAAAGAGACTTGGGTCTTTCAGTAGAACACGCTAAAGATTAACTTGCAGGTTGAGTTGGTGGTGAAGAAGGCAAATGCAATGTTAGCATTCATCTCAAGAGATTTAGAATAGAAGAGCAGGGATATGTTGCTGAGCCTTTATAAGGTGCTGGTCAGGCCTCACCTTCATTGTTGTGAACAGTTTTGGCCTCCTCATCTGCGAAAAGATGTGCTGACATTGGAGAGGTTTCAGAGGAGGTTCAGAAGGATGATTCTGGGAATGAAAGGATTATCATACAAGGAACGTTTGATGGCTCTGCATCTGTACACACTGAAATTTAGGATAAGGGGGGATTTTATTGAAAGCTTTTGAATGTTGAAAGGCCTAAACAGAGTGGATGTGGAACGGATGTTTCCCACGGCGGGGAAGACTAGGACAAGAGGGCACAGCCTCAGGATAGAGAGGCATCCATTTAAAACAGAGATGTAGAGAAATTTTTTTAGCTAGAGGGTGTTGAATTTGTGGAATTTATTACCACAGGCAGCTGTGGAGACCAGGTTGTTGGGTGTATTTAAGGTAGAGATTAATAGGTTCTTGATTGGACACAGCATCAAAGGTCACCAGAAGGCCGTGGAGTGGGGCTGAGGTGGAGAAAAGTAATCAGCCATGATTAAATGGCAAACCAGGCTCATGGGGCCAAATGGCCTAATTGTGATCATACGTCTTACGGTCTTAGCTCAGAATCAGTTTTAATATGATAAAATGGTGGAGCAGACTTATTGGGCAAAATGGCCTAATTCTTCTCCTATATCTTATGGTCTTATCAGTTAAAATGTTTGGGCCAATCAGAAGGTGAGGCAACTTCTGTGGAGCTAGAGATGGAGTGTATGGTGCTCTTGTTTCCAACGCTTTGTTTCCTGCTTCATATCATGTTGCCTGAAGTGCAATGGAGTTCCATACATTTTTCAATGCCCTTCTGTTTGTTTTTTTTCTAGTTTCCTTGGTCCTCGGCAGAGAAATTGCCATTATTCAATGAGCACCCAAAATATCTCTTACATATATTTGTGATTCCTTCAACATTGTCATTTCTGGGTTTGCATGTTTTCCAACTTTCTCCCATGATATCCAGCTCCCCCAATATCCAGACCTATTTCTATCTCCACTGTGGTCTCTGGATTGAGCTTGGTGTTAACCATCATCTGTCAACTAAAATCCTATTCCATGTTATCCTGCTGTTCTAATATCCCCTGTCTAATCTGTCCAACTGACATAGATGACCTGTGTTGACGTTGTTCCCTTCTAATGAGGTCTGAAATTATTCCTATCAATATTTTTCTAACCATCTCTATGAATGCAAGGCATAATTTTCACGTTTGGCTTTTTTGATGGAAAGGAAAATATATGAAGCATTAAATAATACCCAGGTTTTCTACTGTTGGATAGAAAAACAGCTTTTCTCAAGCATCGCAAATAAAAGGTGAACCTGTCTGGAAATGTTGGAAGGAATGGAAACATTCCTCAAGTGGGCATTTCTTTGATTCATTATGAAGCATACCTCTGCTTTTGATTCATGACTGTAGAACAAGTTGTTCCTGGACTCAGTACAGAGATATGTACAATGAACTACATTATGAGGACTCAGGGCCTTTAGCACACTGGGAATCGCAGTTCTGCTCTGTGTGTAATATCATGACTGGACCAGCACGATAAAGATCGGCTGAAAAATAACACCATCTTCCATGAACTTATCACGTTTGGATAACCCACACAAAAAGGCACTCCTCCATATCATAGAACTTTCCTCCAGGTAATATTATTAACATTTTTTTCATTTTTCTACTTTTTAATGTTTTTTATTTGGCACTTAGATCCATTATATAGACCAGTTCTATATTTTCATTACAAATAAGTACACCATTATAAGATATAAATGCAGCAATTGTAAATGTGAATAGAGAACTCTTACCATATCAACATTAGATTAACAAAATCATAGAAACTCTTTTAGATGGTGATGCAGGCAAGAGAGTATGAGAATGGTTTAATGCAGGGTTTTTTCTTTCTTGCTAATGTTCTCATTTTAATCTGAAGAAGGGTCTCGGCCCGAAACATCAACAGTTTATTCATTTCCATAGCTGCTTCACCCCTTTCCCCTCCCTGTGTGTGTGTGTATTAAAAGGTTAATTTAAGATAAGCAGTGCAAAAAACAGAAATTTAAAAAGAAAGTCGTGAGTTAGTGTTCATGGTATCAATATCTGTTTAGAATTCGTATTGCAGGAGCTGTTTCTGAATCACTGAGTGTGTGCCTTCAGGCATCTCTACCTCCTTCCCGACGGTAACAATGAGAAGACAGCACATCCTGGGTGCCAGGGGTCCTTGATAATGGAAGCCGCTTTCCTTGAAGATATCTTTGATATTAAGGAGGCTAGCACCCGTGATGGAACTGACTAATCTTACAACTCTGCAGCTTGCGACATGCCTATAGAGTAACCCCCCCCCCCCCCCGCATATCAGATGGTGATGCAGCCAGTCAGAACGCTCTCCATGTTACATCTGTAGAAGTTTTCAAGTGCTTTAATGACAAACTAAATCTCCTCAAACGCCTAATGAAATATAGCTGCTGCCTTATAGTTGCATCGATATGTTGGAACCAGGTTAGATCCTCAGAGATATTGACACCCAGGAACTCGAAACTACTGACTCTCTCCACTCCTGATCCCTCGATGATATGTTCCCTCGTCTTACCCTTCCGGAAGTCCACAATCAGCTCTTTCCCCTTACTGACATTGTGCAAGGTTATTATTGCGACACCACTCAACTAGATGGTCACTCTCTTGTCACAATGAGATTCTGCCAAAAATAGTTGTTTTATCTGCAAGTTTATAGATGATATTTGAGCTGTGCTTAGCAACAGAGTCATGGGTACAGAGAGAGTGATGCAGTGGTCAGCACACATCCCCGAGAAGTGCCAGTGTTATTAGAATCCACACATATTGTTTGAATTCTGATTTTGCTATGTGCTGATGAGAGGTCAATGACCAGAAACATTCGCTCATTTTCTCTCTCCAAAATTACCAGCTGACAGACTGAATAGTTCCCGCAGTTTCCATTTATATTTCAGATTTCTGGTATTCTTGAAGGTCTGTGCTCCTGGGAAATCGTAGTGCACAAGGAGCATGCTTCTCCTCGCTGTAATAAAGTATTGGGATTGATTTATTATTGTCAAATGGTCCGAGATGTATTGAAAAGCTTCTCTTGCATGCTGTTTCTACAGATCAACTCATTATACAGTGCATTGAGCTAGAATAAAGTAAAGCAGCAACAATTTAGAATAAAGTGTAATAGCTACTAAAAAAGTGCAAGGCACTTAAATGATAAAGTGCAAGATGATAATAGAGTGTAAGTCCAAGAGTCCATTTTTGTACTAAAGGTTCATTCACGAGTCTTATAACAGTAGGATGGAATAATCAATCCTTTGTGAACAGAAATATTTGTTTACCCCATGCTTGGAATGACACAAAGGTCAAGATCAAAATCTGCTACTATAACTTGGAATGATCCAATGGATAGGAAGATATGAGAGTCATTCTTATATGATCTCCCAAAAAGTCTGGCTGCCGTTCGTGCAATTCATTCATGCTTTTTTGTGTTGTTAAGGTCATTCAGCTTTTATTTCAATAAACAATTTCAGATTAGGTCACTTCCTGTGCAGCCAGGCAGTAGTAAGTATAAGAATACATTGGCTGGCAGTAGGCCAGAGGTTTATGTTGGGAGTTTCGGTCTAAAGCCATCCTATCATTTACCCAGCAGAAGCATTGCTTTTTCACTCCTGATTCACTATGTCATGCCATTGAGTCTGCAATAAATCCAACGAGCTAAATTGCTATACCCTGACTCTCATGTCATTTTTGAATGGAGTTTGGCTGATGGTGTAGTTGATGTTATAACACCTCAGCGAGGGCAGTACAACATCACCGAACCATTTCCCACTGTAGATGCTGCCTGACACAGTAATTACTCCAGCCATTTTGTGTGTTCCTCAAGCTTCTTGTCTGCTTTTAACTGAGCTAAGACAGCTACTTGCTTTTTGCCTCTCTTAATTAATTGATTAATTTCTGAATTATTCTCAGGAAAGGTTTGCTGGACATCAACAATGAATGAATTCCCAACTAGATTTTGCATTTGCATTTACATTTCCTTTTCAGTTTCAAATACCATATTAAGCCTTTTGCCGTGATATAAAAACACTTCCTCCTTCCACATTATTTTAAAGATTTTTGTATATTATCCTTTCAGTTATTCATTGCACAAGTGCTTTGATATTCTTTAGGCCGTGCAACAGTTTCCTGTCCTTTTTTCATGAGATTTATAATCTATCTTATTTTTGGTTTAGGTTTCCTTTGGTGGAATGGATCAAATCTATGCTGGGATTCTATAATAGTGATGACCTTAGTGAATACATTTCTATTTCTATACCCTCAGAAACATCTTTTATTTTAAATTTAAGTACAATTGCATTTATAAATGACAAGGTCTCAAATACCCATTAAATCCTTATTTTGTGAATTCAATCTCATCTCGAAAAAATAAAGTAGAAAAAATATGCTCTATAATCTGAAATTTAAAATGAGCAATGTTCATGTGTGAATAGTAATTTATTCATATTAAATTAAGCTCTGTAGAGCTGTTTATCCATTTATTTTAAATGGTTTATATGGTAAATGCCTCCAATAGAATTGGAGTGGGAGAAATTTTATTTGAATATATTAACATTCCTTAACAATAATATGACTTTGTAATTTACTGTCTTCTAATATGATTCCCCAAGAGATGTGATTTTTTTTCTAGTTATTGAAATTAAACTCATAACTCAGTGAAGAGCTGAACCCATCATTTTTGAATAGCAGCATATTATTGTGTCATATTATAGGACATATTTAATGCCTTACAGCTGCCCTTTCAAGGTTGCGCCATTTTAACGTGGCCCATCTTGCTATATGTGACAGATTAGTATTTTATCTTTTGTCAATAGGCTATACTCCACAATATTTTTGCTCTGTCATTTGCCACAGTAATGTCAAATTTCAATTATTTGTGATGTTAATACCTTCTGGAATGGTCACTGCACCAAGCTTTTAAATCTGCCATTCAACTCAACATAGAATGTAGAATAAACTGCATTCTCGTTCCTGTAAAATATTAGCAAATTAAAGCACTGAGGTTTCAAGAAGCCTTACCTCAAGAGAAAAAAAAATTGTCTTACTGCCATGAAATAGTCTATCATTTTACTTTAAAGTCAGTTGCAATTTCCTTCATTAAAAAAACTGGAAATATTTGTCCTATTGTATGTTTTTACTGTCCTTTTGTAACATGCATCATAATCTGAAGCAAATCAGTTCAAAAATTGGAGTGAACTCCTACTTGCTTTTCAAACTAAATGCATGTGTTTTGTATGCCATATCACAACTAATCCATGACAAGTCTTTTGCATCTTTCTTCCTTCTCAAGATCCACTTTTCAGGAATTTGCAGAAAAAAATGGAAGGGATCATCGATTTAAAATGGTACAAAAGAGAAAAGATCAAGAACATTTCTTCAATCAATTCATAAATATTCTCAAAAAGAGGGACAAAGAAAACAGAATTCGACTGAGGAAGATGAGATAAAACACTGCTGAAACTGAACTACTGTGAAGGATATGATGACTGAGGAATTTAGACAATCTTATCTGTGCAGTGTTTGGGTAATAGTATAATAAAGGTATAAAGTAAGATCATTTTTAAATTTAAAGTTATAGGTAATACCAGCTCACGCAACTCTCTGATCAGTATTTCATTGATGCTCCAATTTTTGACATGTTATTTAAACTACATGTATCATATTCTTGCTTGACATTTAAGCAAAGTTTAATAAAACAGTTTAGTTTCAGCGCACACATTATGTAATATTAAATAACCTCCATGACAATTAAAGTGCCCTCTTTTTGGCTAGAAAAGAAATTAATTTCTTTAAAATGACATCAACATGTTGAAATGAGGCTGGATTACTCATGTGAAAAGAAGCTGGACTGGTGCTCTTAATTGAATTTGCATTTATCAGCACTATTTTAAAGAAGAAACAATTACAATTGTTACCATACAAAATAGCAGTATTTCAATAAAATTGAGCATTTGGATTATAAAATCCCATGGCAAAATTTCAAAGCCATGGTTTTTAATTAGTGTTTTATATTTTTAAAAAGAAGCTAGTTCCAAAAGTCATTTCTGGGTTGTTAAATTACTAATACTAACCTGCCTACAGGTATTGATGCTCAATAAAAGACCCACATCTAGTTCAGTGGAGTTAAAATAAGTTTTACTCAGTGTCAGCTTGTTGAATTGCACTGTTAAATTATAATTGCAGTATATAAAGAAATTACATGGCAATTTTAGTTTATTTATGTATTCTGTATTTACTAGTGTCTGAAAATAGTGAAGGTAAGGTTGGAAAAGTATAGTATGACAAGATTATTTACATTACTATGTGCTCTTTAATAAATTTGTTTGCCTCATCAAATCTGTTAAACCTCATAAAATGCAGAGTGCCTGATCAGTAATGCTAGCTTGATGTTTAAAATATTTAGGAAGTAACCATACAGAACTGCCTGTATATTCAAAAATTTGGCTTTTTACAATGTAATACTTCAAAATTGTGCTTGCAGTAAGGTAACCCATCTACAGTACAGTTTTGTAATGTAATATTTTCAGACATTATTTGAGCTTATACGTATCTAAAAAGGCAGAATTTTAGTTTTATCAAAAGTAATATCAATTTCCATTTATGCATTAATATTTACTTTTTTAAAGTATGTACATAATTCACAATATTTTCATTAATAAATATTTCACAATCTTATCTAACCATTCTTTTTAATAAGAATTGAATTTATATTTACCATAATACCATCTGTACTTTGTGTTAAAATGACATAAAGAAAATGATGAAAATACTCATCAAGTTAGTCCACATCCATGAGAAGAGAAACAGAAATAACATTTTAGGTCACAAACATTTTGGAAGGATCCCCTCTGAACACACTGCCCTCCACTCTCTCCACGTCAACCCCAACCTTACCATCAAACCCACAGACCAAGGGGGTGCTGTTACAGTGTGGCACACTACAACTTTCTGAGGCCAGGCAGCTACTCTCAGACACCTCCTCATTCCTACTCCTCGAAGAGGGCCATCAGAAAACTGTCTCCGACAACATCCCTGACCTCATCCATTCTGGGGAGCTACCATGAAACTCATTGTTACCTTACCCCACACTGCTCACTTCTACTTCCTACCCAAAATCCACAAACGGGATTATTTGGGCAGGCCTATTGTCTCTGCGTGCTCCTGCCCCACATGTTTCTTCATATCTCAATTCCATTCTATCCCCCCTTGTTTCAGTCCCTTCCACATATAGCCACAACACTTCCCATGCTTTGATCTCCTCAGTAGCTTTCAATTCCCTGCTGGTGACCGCCTCATCTTCCACCATGGATGTTCAGTTCCTATGCACTTCTATCCTCCATCAAGAAGGACTCAAAGCTCTCCACTTCATTCTTGACAAAAGAACCAATCAATTCTCTTCCACCTTCACCCTCCTCTGTCTGGCAGTACTGGTCCTCACCCTGAACAATTTTTCCTTCAGCTCCTCTCATTTTCTCCAAACCTGAGGGGTAGCTACGTGCACTCACATGTTCTATACACCTTGTCGTTGGTTTATATAGAACAGTCCATTTTCGAAGCCTTCCCCAGTAACCCTCCCCAGCTCTTCATCTACGACATGATGACAGCATTGGTATTGCTTCATGCATCCATTCTGAGCTCATCAATATTACCAAATTTGTCTCTAACTTCCAACCTGCTCTTAAATTCACTTGCTCCATCTCTGACACCTCCCTCCCCTTTCTTCATCTCTCTGTCTCCATCTCTGAAGACAAATTATCAACCAATCTTTTTTATAAACCTACCTATTCCCACAATTGTCTCAACTATACTTCTTCCCACCCTACCTCTTGTAAAAATGTTATTCCCTTTTCAAAGTTTTTTTTACCTCCACCACATCTGTTCCCAGGAAGCATCTGTCTGTACCAGGACATCAGAGATATCCTCCTTCTTTAAAAAGCTGAATTTCCCTCCCTCCACTATTGACACTGCCCTCACCTGCATCTACTCCATTTCCCAAACATCCATACTCACCCCATCTTCCCGCCATCTTAACAGCGATAGAGTTCCTCTTGTCCTTACCTACCACCCCATGAGACACTGCATCCAACACATTATCCTCTGAAACTTCTGCCACCTCCAAAGGGATCCTACCATAAACATATCTTTACCTCACCTCCACCCCTCCGCTTTCCACAAGGATTATTCCTTCTACGATTCCTTTGTCCATTTGTCCCTTCCCACTAATCTCCCTCCCGGCATTTCTCCTAAGCAGCCTAAGTGCTTCACCTGGCCATACACCTCTTCCCTCACCTCCGTTCAGGGCCCCAAGCAGACCTACGACATGAGGCAGCACTTCACCCGTGAATCTGCTGGGATTGTCTATTGTGTCCAGTGCTTCCAACTCAGCCTCCTCTACACTGGTGAGACCTGTTGTAAACTGGGGAGGACGGCTTTGTTGAGGACCTCCACTCCATCCACCACGTGTGGGACTTGCTGGTGGCCAAATTACTTAATTCCAATTCCCATTGCCGTTATTACATGTTAGTCCATAGCCTCCTCGTGTGCCAAGATGAGGCCACGCTCCGGGTGGAGGAGCAACACCTTATATTCCGTCTGGGTAGCCTCCAACCTAATGGTATGAATATTGATTTTTCCTTCTGCTAAACATATTTCCCTCCACCCACTCATCCTCAGTTCCCCACTCTAACCTCTTACCTCTTCTCAACTGTCTATTACTTCCCTTAGGCCACTTCCTCCTTCACTTTGTCCACTTTGGTCCACTCTCCTCTCCTATGAGATTCCTTCTTCTCCAGCCCTTGACCTTTCCCACCCACCTGGCTTCACCAATCACCTTCCAGTTAACCTCCTTCCCCACCCCCACCCCTACACCTTTTTATTCTGGTGTCTTCCCCCTTCCTTTTCAGTCCTGAAGAAGGGTCTCGGCCTAAAATGCTGATTGTGCGTTCATTTCCATAGATGTTGCCTGACCTGCTGAGTTCCTCCAGCATTTTGTGTGTGTTGCTAAAAACACTTTGTGTTTGTGATCATCAGCTGGAGCCCGTAATAAATGGAAGGCTTTAAAAGAACTCATTGCAATAGTAATGAATTTGGAAGAACAATTGGAAAAATAGACTGACATAACGTTGTAAACATTCTAGATATGCTACCTAAAGTAAACAAGATACAAAAATTAAGAATGGAATGAGAATGGATTAACACGACTTCTGTAATTTATGTTCTTATTGATACATTCTCCTTGACCCTCTCAGAGGGTACCTAATGAAGTTTCACAAGATTTATGGCTGAAATATAGTGGAAAAATTGCTACCAGAGTCAGTATTCTGAGAGATTTACTTTAACATTTAGCAACAATCAATAATAATTATTTCTCAAACTTTGCTGTTTCTCCATTGCAAGTCCAGCAGAACCACAGCAGCTCAAATTGTAGTTCAGAGTCCATTAACATGGGTAAAGCTTTGCCAGTGTATAAACCTCGGGATTTTAATAACTGTGGCATTAGGCACATTGAGGACAGGACTGAAAGTTCTCACTGGTATGGATGAATAACTAGCATTGCTGATTAAGCTCATTTATACCGATTGTGTCTGTCACAATTTTAAACCACGCTTGCCTGTATTAGCTCACTTTACTTCTTTGTGAGGAGAATAAGTGCTGTATGGTTTCTGCATAGCAAGCTATCCTAAAAATAGTGGCATGGCAGTAATTTATAGCCTGCAAATTCTGTGCCATGTGGGAGCTCTGGAACTATTTTGATGTCCTAGACAACCACAGACTTTATTTTATTTTGTTTGGAAATGTAGCACAGTAACCTACTCTTCCAGCCCAACGAGTCCGTGCCACGCAATTATGCCCGTGTGACCGATTAACGTACCAACCTGAATGTCTTCGGAATGTGGGAGGAAACCCACTCAGACATGGGGACAATGTACAAGCTCCTTAGAGTCAACGATTGTATTGAGCGCAGGTCGTTGGCCCTGTAATAGTGCTATATGGGAAAGGTTATCAGCTCTGAAGCCTGAGCAGTAGCTGACATCTGCAAGAGTGAGTCTTTCAGAGATTGTGCATTTCAGGGCATAGACATGAGAATGCAAGTAGAGAGAAACTGAGTGATAGCTAGACAAAGAAGGAAAAGAAAAATCAATGAAGAAATTATATTAGAAAATTGTGCAGGTCTTTTTTTAGCTGAAGGCATGATTTCAAAGGTTCATTTCATTATCAAAGTTTGCATGCAGAATACAACTCTGAGATTTGTCTTCTCCAGACAGCTGTAAAATACAGAAAGGCATAGAAGTGGTTGAATGACAGACGTTAATTCACCCCCACATGAAATGAAAAAACTTGCAAACCTCGAACCCCTCCCTCGCAGAAAAATTAACAGATCACCCAAACCCCCAGCCTGCCAAAGAGTGGGCAAGGACATGAAAAAAGCATAGAACTGAAAGCTGAAAAAGGCAAATATGAACGACAGTCAAATCCATAAATCTCAGAATTTTGATAACATCTCCGAGAGCATCAGGACCCAGCAGCCCCTCTCAAAGTCCCTTTGAAGGGAAGCAACATGAACCAGCAGCCTTTCCGAGAACCACTTGCTATCCTCCGCATTTGTCTCGCTATTTCAATCCTCCTCGAAGCTTTACTCGGTGAGAAATGCAGTCCGTCATGGCCCCTCACCTCATCTCTGAGCTTCTCCTTGTGGCAGCTTGTGCTCGCATTTCATTTTGTTGTGGTTTAATTGGCTCCCCGGGCCAGGGTCAAGGAGTCAAGGACGTTCTAGTGGGGTAGGAGTGGCAGCAGACAGTATGCTCCTTATTAGCACTAACAGCATAAATGGACAAAAGATAAAGGCTGCGGACAGATTCTGAGGAGCTTGGGAAAAAGTGATTAAGTGGAACTCAGTGGGTCCTCCAGATTATGCCTGATCTATCATGCTGCTGAGTGTTGTAATGGAAGGATAATACAGGTAAATGTGTGAGTGAGATGTTCAGTTTCGTGGGGAATCTGTACCGATTTAGGAATGTCTAAGATCAGCAGGGCTAGGACCAATATCCTTGTTTCTCAAGCTGCAGTAGACGATGGTGGTGTGGTTAGACTAGCTTGGCAGGATGATGGGAGAATGAGTCACAAAGCATGGAAATGGGCCTTTTAGCCAACCGAGCCATCGAACATCCTCTTACACTGATCCTACACTCATCCCTTTCTGTTCTTCCTTTATTACCATCAACTGTCCCCCTTTCTACAGTTGGGGGCATGCGGAGAAGAGGGAACCAGAGCAGAACATTAGGAGGAAGATTGTAAGGCAGAGAACACAAAGATTACAAATAGATTTTAAAAAAAGGATTCTGGTTGTGCTTAATGGTATATACTGTATCTAAATGCAATGAATGTAGGAAGGAAGATAAACAAATTGATAGCATTGATAGATAGAAGTATGATATTGCAGCTATTGTGGAAATGTGGCTTAAAGAGTGACAGGACTGAAAGCTTAAAATCCATTGTTATAGAAATAGGGAGAATAAAAAAGAGGAGCGATAATGTTAATTAAAGAAACAATCACAGCTTTGAGAAGCAAAGAAGTATGAAAAAGGATCATCAAAAGAGGCTATAAAGATTACTAATCAATAAAGTATCATTCCCAATGAGGAGAATGTACTACAGACCTCTAAACTGTTGAAAGGAATTAGAAGAGCAACATTTTACCCAAATTTCTGGCAAATGTCAAGGCACAAGGCAGATAGTAATAGTAGGTGATTTCAATCACATTAATGGTCAGTATGAAAGGAACAGAAAACAGAAAATTTCTAAAATACATTTAGTCAGGGTACAGCAAACTGAACAGGAAGGTTTGCAATTTAGTTCTAAGGAATGAAGCTGGGTAGGAGGAAGGGGTATGTGTTTGTGATCATAATTCACTTAGATAAGACATGATTATGGTGAAGGAAAAAGTTTAAAATAGATGCTATTACAATATAAAATCAGTTCTAAATTAGGCTGAGGTCAGATTTTAATCAAGTGTGAAATGATTTTGCAGAGATAGCTTTGAAACAGTCACTTGAATGTAAATCAGTTTCCAAACAATGGGAGGCATTTATGAAGGAGATTCAATGGATTAGAAGGAACACGTGAAAAAGGTGGGACATCCCAAACTGAGAATCTCCTGATCAACACACTGCACAAAGCTGAAGAAGGGAAGCAGAACGGACATCAATAGAGCAGGAAATCAATTTAGAAGGAAAATTAGAACAGCAAGGAGATTAAAAGCTATTTTTTTTCGAAGTATGTGAAGAGCAAGAGAATAACTAAGAAAATACTAAATCCAACAGGAGGCCAAGTAAATATCTAAAATGTTGACTCGGAGTATATGAGTGAGGTTTGTTAATGAATATTTTCCACAGTTTTCTTGTAAAAGGACAGTGATCACATTGTTGTCGTTAAGGTGAACACATGTGAAATATTGGATAGCAAAACTATAATCAAGGAAGTATTAAGTTGTTTAACATCTTTAGAAATAGGTTAGCTACTAAACCCAAATGAAACATATCCCATTTATTAGAAAATGCACGGTTATACAAATTTGACCACAGTTCACAAATACTCCCATAGCTACAGGACAATTACTGGAAGGTTGGAGGACTGATAGTTGTTTAAAAAGTGAAAAAAAATGTAGACCTAGTAACGTCAGGTCATTTAGCTTAAATACAGACGTGAAAATTATTGAAATCCATTCTGAAAGTCAGTTAAATGTTAAAAGTTAAGTTTATTGTCATACGCACAGGTATAAGGAAAAACTTGCAGCAACATTTTAGAAGCATATGGCATCAGGTGAGTTGTATTCACAAGAAAATAATCATAAATTAAACATAAATTATTCAGAATTAGGAACATAATTAGAAGAAAAATAGTCTGTTATAGTGCAAGATGGTTAAAGAAGTCACAGTGTTGCTATGCTGATGAAATAATTAGGGTTATGCAGGTTGACTCAAGGTTAGGAACATTGCTGTCCTTTATTTAATAAGGCACAGGTTAATTCAGGGCAGTCAGTGTGGAGTTGTTGCATCTGTTTAACTAGACTGAATGTTTTGCAGAGGGAAAAGGGATGGTAGATGAGGTCAGTATATTATGCGTGATCTACTTAGGTTTTAGCAAGGATTTGACAAGTTTCTGCATGGCAGGGTGGTTGTTAAACAAAAGCACATGGGATCCAAGGAAGAATGACAAATTGTATCCCATGTTGGTTCAGTGACAGTAAGCAGAGATTAATGACTGATAGATGTTTTTGTAACTAAGAAGCTATTATCAGAGGTTCCACTAGATTCATTTCCTTGTTTTAGTGTACAGTATATTAATGATTTAGAGTACCATCTCACACACTATGTCCAATAAGTGCTCAGTGGGATGTCGGTCACTTTGCTGCTGGCTCTGAGAAATGCATGTTGTGAGTTTGTGATGTTTGTAACTTTCCCAAGCAGACATAAAAGTGACAGTGACTACTTTTCTGCAACCTTCTCAGTACCATAAAGGATGAAAGGAACTCTTGAACAAGCTTGCAGGTAAGTTTCCCACCTAAGTAATTACTACTCAATGATCCAACTTAGTGAAAAGAAGTCTTAATACTCAAGGCTCAGGATGCCTACTGGCTGTTAAAATTGGTATTGGGTTTGGTTGTACAAAGATACAGAAAAAGGCTTCTCTTGCACACTGATCATACCGATCAAATCATTGCAAAGTGCATTGAGCTCGAATGAGGTAAACCAATAACAATGCAGAATGAAGTGTAAAAGCTACTAGTGGTGTGCAATACAGGTAAACACTGAAGTGCAAGGTCATTGTGAGGTCAAGAGTCCATCCTATTGTACAAGAGGTCTGCTCAGTAGTCTGATACAGAGGGATAGAAGCTGTATGGTGTGTGCTTTCAGGCTTTTCTTCCTTCTGCCTGTTGGAGGGCGGAGAGGGGAGAAGAGAGGATATCCAGGCTGGTTGGGTTTGTGATTACGCTGGCTGCTTTACTGAGGCAGCGAGAAGTATAGATTGGGTCCGTTGAGGGGAGGCTGTTTCCTATGAAGTGTTGAGCTGTATGCACAACTCCCTGCTGTTTCTTGTAGTCACGTGCAGAGCAGCTGCCACACTGAGCTGTCGTGCATCCGGACAGAATGAGAACACTTTCTATGATGCACGGATAAGAAATGGTAAGGGTCACTGAGGACATGCCATATTTCTTTTTGCCTCATGAGCTTTCTTAGCCATGATATCAGCAGGGTTGAACCAGGATGATGTTCACTCGGAGGAACTTGAATCAGAATCAGAATCGGGTTTATCATCATTGGCCTATGCTATGAAATTTGTTCTTTTGCAGCAGCAGAACATTGCAACACATAATAATAAAAAATACAAAAAGTATATATAAAAAAAGGAGATTCAATTAAATAAGTAGAACAAAAAGAATGGAAAAATACTGAGTTTGTGTTCATGGATTCATTGTCCATTCAAAAATTTGATTGTCAAGGGGAAGAAGCATTTCCTGAAATGGTGAGTTTGTGTCCTCAGGCTCTTGCACCTCCTTTTTGATGGTAGCAATGAGAAGAGGGCCTATGCTGGGTGATGGGGGTCCTTAATGATGGATGGCACCTATTTAAGGTATCACCTTTTGAAGGTGTCCTTGATGCTGGGAGGTCCATGCCCTTGATGGAGCATGAGCCTGCTGAGTTCCTCCAGCATTTTGTGTGCATTGCTTGGATTCCCAGCATCTGCAGATTTTCTCGTCTTTGTGCTATAGCATATTCCCTCCCTTGTTTCTCCTTTCCTATCCCCTTCCCTGCCCCAGCTATGTCCCATCTGCCCAGCGTCCATCCCTGATCTGGTTCATTTACCTCCTACCTGCCTCTCTCTGTCCTCTCCCTCAGCTCCATCTGTCTATTTCTCTCTCGTTTCTGTCAGGAAATGCCGAGGAGGCTTGATCCAAAAAGCAGAGACAGCAAAATAAAAACATGAGGGGCCACAAACCAAGAGAGAACAGAAACTAAGCACAACAGACAACTAGGAGCAACTGGTTGAGGTTAGTTGGTTTGAAAAGTGAACGAGGACTGTCGACACATGATGAACATAATGAGACTGGTATGAGCAGTAGGTGAATCCTACTGGCTGGGTGGAAACAGGGAGGTACCTATAGGAGCACATCATGTCTACTTCCCATACACCTGCCTCATCTGATCTCACCTATCACCTACCAACCTTTGCCTTCACACTCAGACCCCCCCGACCTTGCTCCATTTGCCCATCATCTGGTTCCACACTATTCTCCCTCCTCCCACTCACTGGCTACCTTCCGTCTGTGTTTCAGTCCTGATGCAGCATCTCAGCCTGAAATGATTCTGCCTCCACAGATGCTGCTTGACTGGCCAAGCTCCTCCAGCAGTTAATTGTTTGCTCCAGATTTCCAGCATCTGCAGACTCCTCTGCCTCTTCTTACCCCATACCCACTTCATTTCATGCAGGGCACACTTAAGGTATGAGTTGTGACTTCATTACGATAAACTGAGTGTCTAGAAGATGCTAACAATGCTGTTGAAGATAGCAAAACTTCAATACGTGCCTATTTCCTCGAGTTGGAAACACTACTTGAAGCCAGTGAGTGATGATAATATTAGCCTGCAGTCCAAAGTGTGGGTATTTCCTTGCTAAAATTAATGATTACAGTCACTCCACAGGACCTTGGACTTTGCTAGAAGGGATGGGTGATCATGTTGAGAGGAGTTACTCGCGATTTATTTTGATGCCTGAGAGATGCAGCTTTACAAGATAAACAGGAAGGAAGAGATTCTCCATCATCAGCAAGTTGCTGGGCAAATGCTAAAGCAGTAGGAGGAGACAGTATGAAAACCCACTTGAGGAGTTAAAGCCAAAGGGCACAAATATGGCGGTAGAAAAGTTTAGTCAGCTCCCATGTGCAGTTAAAGTCAGAGAATACATGATTGCACCATTAAACCCACACACATAGTCCAAAGGATCACAGCCACATGACTCACCTACCAACAGGACTTCTTCACTCCGTGTGACCCATAATATGGTCTCACATTCTCAGTGGAGTGAGCACACCATAAGACCATAAGATACGGCAGCAGAGCCAGGCTACCCGGCCCAGCAAGTCTGCTCCAACAGTTCATCATAGCTGATCCATTTCCCTCTCAGCTCTGACCACCTATGCAACATCTGCCGGAAAATGCAAAACCTCCCAGTGGCCACCCACTTCAATTCTACTTCCCATTCTGACATGTCAGTCCAAGGCCTCCTCTACTGCTATGATGCCCTGACTAATCAACCTTTGCCTTAAACTGTCAGGGTCCGGTACGTAATCCGCGTTCTGGGTTTTGATCCGGTCCGAGGGCTCTGGACTCCGGCTCCTGCAGTTGTCCCTCCCGTCACCCGTGATCTAGTTAGGACCCTCCTGGCTCAAGGAGGCACACCTGTAACTCATTGAGCTGCAGGTGTTTATAAGGGGCCTTGGGACTGGGACCAGGCGGGTGGTCGTTTTGTTCTGTTTCCTGTTTCTCTGCCGGCTCCGAACTCTTCTCTGCATTCTGTTATCCTGCCCGGGCTCAGATCTACTCCTCATCGTGCTTCTCTGCCCCGTACCAGTACTGCCAGGTTGGTCCTCTCCCCCACCTTTCTTCCCATGCGCTGGTCCCGCTTCTCTGCTCGTTTGTGTTGTTCGCGCGGTCGCGCTGTCTGCCGGCCTTTCCTGATTTTCATGTTATCATGACTGTTGTGTTGGTCACCCTGGATCTATGCCTGTTCCTACCCATTGCCTCCGGCGGGCAGGTCCGGCCGACCTGCCACTGCCCGGCAGTGGTTCTGCCCGTTCCTATCCCTTGCCTCCATTGGGCGGATCCGGCCGACCTGCCGCTGCCCAGCGGGGGTTCTGCCCCCGTCCTCCTCTTCCGCCCGAACCCTGGGATTGTGCCCCGTACCCGCCTAGGGGTCCGCATCATGCCCAGGCCTCCGGTGTTTCTGCCTGGGAGACGGCCCTACCCGGGACATATGCAGCCCGCCCAGGGAAGGCTCTCTTCTGCCTCATTCTCCTCTTCCGCCCAAACTCTGGGATCGTGCCCCGCACCCGCCTAGGGGTTCACGTTGTGCCCAGGCCTCCGGTGTTTCCGCCTGGGAGACGGCCCTACCCGGGATATAGGTGGCCCGCCCAGGGAGGGTTCTCCGCCAGCCTATCTAGCCACTTAGACCTGCCTGCCTGCCTGCCTGAACCCCGGGGACCTGTCTGTCTGCGTGAACCCCGGGGACCTTCCTGCCTGCCTGCCTGAACCCCGGGGACCTGCCTGCCTGAACCCCGGGAGCCTGTCTACCTGAACTCGAACTCAGGGAGCCCACTCCGCTCTGCCTTCCTGAACTTAGGGAGCCCGCTCCGCTCTGCCTGCCTGAACTCTATCTACCTGAACCCCAGCTCTACCCTTAAGTGCCATGGCATCCCCATCCTGTCCTCCCCCTAGTACTTCAGTGTCTGCGTCCTGCGTTTGGGTCCATCCGGCCGCGCTCCTGACATAAATATACCCGGAGACTTGGCCTCCACAGCCACAGGTGGCAAAGAAATCGACAGATTCTCTACATTCTGGCTAAAGAAATTCCTCCTCATCTCCCTTCCAAACAACCTATTCTGAATCTGCGCCCTCTGGTCCTAGTCTCCCCCACCATAGGAGACTCTCCTCATCCACTCTAACGAAGCTTTTCAACAGTCAATAGGTTTCAACAAGATCCTCCTCATTCTTCTGAATTCTGGTGAATACAGACCAGCCATCAATCGATCCTCATATGGTAAACCTTACACTCCTGGAATCATTCTCATAAACATCCTCTGAACCCTCTCCAATGTCAGCACATCCTTTCTTAGATAAGGGGCCCAAAACTATTCACAATACTCCTAGTGACGCCTCACCAGTGCCACATAAAGCCTCAACATTGCATTCCTGCTTATATATCTGGTCCTCCCAAAATGAATGCTAACATTGCATTTGCCTTCCTCTCCACAGACTCAACCTGCAAATTAACCTTTAGGGACTCCCAAGGCCTTTGTACCACAGATTTTTGAACTTCCTCTCCATTTAGAACATTGTCTATACTTCTATTTCTCTACCAAAATGCATGACCATACACTTCTGGACATGAAATTTCATTTGCCCCTTCCTTTGCCCATTCGCCTAATCTCTCTAAGTCCTTCTGCAGCCTCCTTGTTTCCTCAACACAGCCTGCCCCTCCAACTATCTTCAGATTGTCCGCAAACCTGGGCACAAAGCCATCAATTCCATCATCTAAACAATTGACATATAACTTAAAAAGAAGCAGTCCCAACATGGCCTCTGTGGAACATTACTCTTCACTGGCAGCCAACCAGAAAAGTCTCCTTTACTCCTATTTTTTTGCATCCTGCCATCAACCAATGGTCTATCCATGCTAGTATCTTTCCTGCAGTACCATGGGCACTTAACTTGTGTGGCATCTTGTCAAAGGCCTTCTGAAAATCCAAGTACACAACATCCAATGATTTTCCTTGGTCTATCCTGCTTGTTATTTCTTCAAGGAATTCCAGCAGATTTTTTAGGCAGGACTTTCTCTTAAGGAAACAATACTGACTTTGGCCTATTTTATCATTTGCCTTCAAGTTCCCGAAAACCACATCCTTAACAATTGACTCCAATAACTTCGCAGCCACTGAGGTCTGAATGACTGGCCTATGATTTCTTTTATTCTGCCTCTTTCCCTTCTTGCAGAGTGGAGTAGCATTTGCAATTTTCCAATCCTGTGAAACTATGCTAAGATCCATCGATTCTTGAAAGATCATTACAATCTCTTCAGCCACCCCTTTCAAAACCCTGCTGTGTAGACCATTTGGTCCAGCTGATTTATCTACATTCAGATCTTTCACTTTCCCAAGCACCTTCTCCCTAGTAATGGTAACTTCACTCAATTCTGGCCCCTGACACTCCTGAACTTCTAACATCCTGCTCATGTCTTCCATGGTGAAGACTAATGCAAAATACTTATTTATTTTGTCCATCATTTCCTTGTCCCCCATTACTACCTCTCCAGCATCATTTTCCAATGGTCTAATATCTACTTTGGCCTCTCTTTTACTTTGTGTATCTGAAGAAACTTTCAGTATCCTCTTTAATATTATTGGCTAGCTTACCTTCGTATTCCACCTTTTCCCTCTTTATGACTTTTTTAGTTGCCTTCTGTTAATCTTTAAGAGCTTCCTAATCTTCTAACTTCCCACTAATATTTCCTCTATTATCTGCCCTCTCTTTGGCTTTTATGTTGGCTTTGACTTCTCTTGTTAGCCATGGTTTGTCATCCTGTCTTTAGAAAACAACTTCTTCTTTGGGATGTATCAATCCTGCACATTTCAAATTGCTCCCTGAAATTCCAGCCATTCCTGCTCCACTGTCATCCTGCCTAGTGTCCCCTTCCAATCAACTTCGGCCAGCTTCTCTCTCGTGCCTCTGTAATTCTCGTTACTTCATGGTAACAGTGATACATCTGACTTAAGCCTCTCCCTCTCAAGTTGTGGGGCAAATTCAATAAGTCATGATTACAAACTCCTAAAGGTTCATTTACCTTAAGTTCCCTAATCAATTCCAGTTCATTGCACAACACCCAATTCAGAATAACTTACCCCCATGTGGGCTCAACCACAAGCTGCTCTAAAAAGCCAACCTGTAGGCATTCTACAAATTTCCCCTCTTGGGATCCAGCGCCAACCTAATTTTCCCAATCTACCTGCATATAGAAATCCCCGGTAACTATCATAACATTGCCCCTTTGACAAGCCTTTTCTATCACCATTGTAATTTGTTGCCTACCTTCCGGCTACTGTTCAGAGTCGTGTATATACAGTAACTCCAATCAGGGACTTGTTACCCTCGCCATTTCTTAGCCTTACCCACAAAGATTCTACACCTTCCAATCCTATGACACCTCTTTCTAAGGATTTGATTTTTTTTTACCAACAGAGCCACCACACCCCCTCTGCCAACCTGTCTTGTGCTTTCGATACAATGCATCTCCTCGCCTTTCTTATCATAAGAACTGATGCACCATCAATAACTCTCGGAGACGTGAGGCGAGATATAGGCTTTTATTGGCTGGAAGAAAGAACAAGCAGCAATTGACCACCACACTACATCCTGGAGACTGAGGCCGGGGCGGAGTCTCCTATCGCCTTTATACAGGGGTCTGTGGGAGAAGCCACAGGAGCAGTCAGCGGGGGGGGGGGGGGGCGAGTCCAGACAGGTATATGTAGTTCACCACAAGAACATAAGAAATAGGAGCAGGAGTAGGCCATCTGGCTCATCAAGCCTGCTCCACCACTCAATAAGATCATGGCTGATCTGACCGTGGACTCATCTCCACCTGATACCTCACCCAAGCCTGATGAGACAAAGTCAACATCTCCCCTCTCTAACTATCAAGCAGACAGTTTAAGCATCTACGTTGTCTTCAACAATATGCTAACTTTGTGTTGTTTCATTTCAGATAACCAGGAACTGCAATGTGCACAGCAAGGGAACAATGGTGATAGCATCCTGTTACCGTTTTCCCACCTGATTATGCATGGACATCATATTGTATGGGTATAGGAATCTCATTTACTGACACAATAGATACAAGTGATCTGTATCCAGGACAACAAGAAAGAGTAGACCAGATGCAGCAGTGCTTCCAAGGAGCATGGACCTCTTGAGCTGATGACTTTTGTGACCTCCCACAACTGCCATTTTGTCAGTCCCCTTCCTGTTGGTCAAGACTGTTTTTTGTGAAAATACAGTGCAATTCAAAAATGGGCTTCCCAAGCTTGAAAAAAAAGCGAAAAAATGTAGATACTGGAAATCCTCCTGAAGGGTTTCGGCCTGACACGTCAACTATACTCTTTTCCTAGATGCTGCCTGGCCTGCTGAGTTCCTCCAGCATTTTGCGTGTGTTTCCAAAGCTTGAGCTGTTCATATCAGAGAATATATACAGTAACCCACCTGAAATTCTTACTCTCCACAGATATTTTCGAAACAAGAAACCCCATGATTGGAAACATCTGAACCCCAAAGGCCCACTCTCCCACACACAAGCAGCAGCAGAAGCATTGACCCACTTGTGCCAACAGAAACACCGACCCCCTCTAGCCCCTACCATGCAAGCAAAAAGCACCCCAAGCAGATCTAGAGTCCATCAAAAACTACAATCCATAACACAGCATCTCAGACAGTCTCTCACTCTCTCTCTCTCTCTCCATCGAGCGAGAGAGAGGTCACTCCTGTAACAACAAGAGTGGAGACCAGCAATTTGCTGTCCTGATGTTACAATCTTCTATGTCACTTCATGTGGACCGTCAGGCTCTCACTCTCCATCGAGAGAGAGGGAGGGTGAGGGGGGATGGTGGTGGAATCACTGGAGTTCAGAGTAAGCATACGATGACAGTATACAAAACCTCTGTCTCAATGTTTCGGTCTCCCATGATGCTTCAGTCAGTGAAATTGGCAAGGAACCGGCCGCTCCCCAAAGGTACATGTTTCCCAGACCGTTCCTGGAGATAGCTAATTGCCAGGCCACACAGCCAGTCCGAAAACCCACCACTTGTGAAGAACCATAGTTTGAAGTGTAGATCACAGAATCTGACAGAACCCCAACCACCTTGTAAAGAAAAGAAAGATATAAGAGAAGAATAAGCTGTTCCATGGACAAACTGGAAGAAGTCACCTGGGTCTACAAAAACCACTGGCTCCGTCTTTCCTAGTTCCTCCTACTTCAGGGTCATCAGCAACCAGCCATGCTGCAGCTTTTGGGCAGAGTACAGGCTATATTACTAAGGCAGTCTGAAGCATAAGATGATAGACAGTATAGGTATGCACAAAGATGATGTGGATGGTTAGCTGAAAGCTAACTATTGAAACTGTCAGTAACTTCAAATGTTTCTGATATTTGTGACAAAAGCAATACCCACAAAGTGCTGGAGAAGTTCAGCAGGTCAGACAGCATCTATGGAGATAGATGAAAAGTCGGCGTTTTAGGCCAAGGCACTTCATCAGAACGGGAAGGGAAGGGGGAAGATGCCAGAATAAAATGGTGGGGGGAGGGGCAGGAGGACTAGCTACAAGGTGATAGGTGAAGCCAGGTGGGTGGGAAAGGTCAAGAGCTGGAGAAGAAAGAATCTGATAGGAGAGGAGAGTGGACCTTGGGAGAAAGTGAAGAAGGAGGGGCACTGGGGGAAGTGATAGGCAGGTGAGGTGAAGATGTAAGAGGCCAGAGTAGGGAATGGAAGAAAAGAGAATGAGGAGAGGGGAAAAAAAAACAGAAGGAGATTTTGATGTGCATGCCATCTGGTTGGAGGCTACCTAGACAGAATATATGGTGTTGCTCCTGTACCCTGAAAGTAGTCACATCGTAGCAGAAGTAGAGGCCTTGAACCAACATGACAGAACAGGAATGAGGAAAAGAATTAAAATGGTTGGCCCCCAGAAATTCCACATTTTTATGATGGAGAGGAGGTGCTCAACAAAGCGGTCCCCAGTTTACGTTCTGTCCCAAAAATGTAGAGGAGGCCATATCAGGTATGATAAGACAACGCCAACAGATTCATATGTGAAGTGTTGCCTCACGTAGAAGAGTTGCTTGGGGCTCTGAACAGAGGTGAGGAAGAAGGTGATTGGGCAGGTGTAGCATTTCCGTCAGTTGCGTGCCAAGAGGGAAGTTAGTGGAGAAGGACAAATGAACAAGGAAATCATAGAACAATCCCTGTGGAAAGCAGAGAGTAGATACGGTGTAAAGATGTGTTTGCTGGTAGGATCCCATTGAAGATGGTGGAATTTGCAGAGAATAATGTGTTTATTGCAGAGGCTCATGGGGTGGTAGGTGAAAACGAGAAGTTCTAACCCTGTTAAAATGGTGGGAAGATGGGGTGGCGGGGATGTCCGGGAAATTTAGGAGATGTGGGTACGGTGAAATGAAAAGGAAAGTTTCATCCTGGGAACAGATGCGGCAGAGGTGAAGAAACTGAGGAAAGTAAATAGCATTTTTTCAGGAGACAGGGTGGGAAGAGGTATAGTTAAGCGATGGGAATTGGTAAATTTATAAAAGACCCTGGTGGACAGTTTGTCTCCAGAGAAGGTGATTGAGAAAGGCGAGAGAGGTGTCAGAAGTAGATGAAGTGATTATAAGGCAGGGTGAAAGTTGAACGCAACGTTGATAAAAAATTAATGAGCTCAGCATCAATGCATGAAGCACCAGTGCAGTAGGCAATGTAGCATAGAAAGAGTTGGGGAACATTACCAGGGAATGGTTGGAATATGGACTGTTCTGTGTAGCCAGTGAAAAGGCAGACATTGCTGGGACTCATCTGCGTACCCATGGCTACCCCCTGAGTTTGGCAAAAGTAACAGGAGTTGAAGGAGAAGTTGTTGATGATGAGGACCGGTTCTCAAAGATTAAAAATTAAAAATCAATTATTAATATTTTAGGGTCATAGTCACTGAGTCATACAGAGTGGAAGCAGGCTCTTTGACGTGCCAACATTGGAGCTCACCAAGCTAATCCAATTTATTTACATCTAGTCCATTTTACCCTAAGCCTCTCCCATCCATTGTAATATACACTCAGTGACCTTTTTTTTAGGCAGAGGTGTGGAACCTGGTGTGGCTTACTGTTGCTGTAGCTCATCCACTTCAAGGTTCAATGTATTGTGCATTCAGAGATGCTCTTTGCACACTACTGTCGTAATGCATGTATGCTGCGCATTTCTAGATCACTGGTCTTGATTTCCACAGATGTATCCCTCAGCAGACTATAAAACTCCTGGTTCAACCAGGGCTTTTGGTTTGGATCTATCCAGTATATTCTTGAAGGCACATACTCGTCCAGGTCTTGATAAAGTGACAACTGTGGTGTATTCATTCAAATCTGGAAATGAATCCCAGAATATAGTCCAGTTCAGCATTTCAAAGCAGTCCTGTGAGCACTCCTCCAACTCCTTTGACCATACCTTCTTGGTCCTTACCACAGGTGCTGCTGTCTTTAGTCTCTGCTTATGTACTGGGAGTAGAAGCCCTGCTAGGTGAGGGCATGGGATAGTATGGTAAATGTTCTTGATGGAGATAAAACAGTGGTCAAGTGTGTTGGCTCCTCTGGTTCTACAGGTGATATGTTGGTGGTAGTTGTTCAGAGACTTCTTCAAGTTGGCCTGGTTGAGATCCCCCGCAATGATAGGGAAGGCATCAGGGCACGCTGTTTTGTGAGTGCTGATTACCTTGCTCAACTCCTCCAGTGCCAGCCTGACATTGGCCAAAGGTGGAATGTACACCACCACCAGGATGCTGGCAGAAAAACTCACCCAGCAGATAAAATGAACAACACCTCACTGCTAGATTTTCCAGTTTGGGTGAGCAGGATTGAGACAGAGCCATCACGGCTGTGCACTACAATGAATTAATCATGAAGTAGACGTCCCCTCCTCCGCCTTTAAAAGACTCAAGTGACCTGTCTTTGCGGAAAATGGTGAAGCTAATGGGCTTCAATTCTGTGTCCGAAATGGCGGAGGTGAGTCATGTTTCTGTGATGCAGAGTACACAACAGTCCCTGATATCCCTCTGGTGTGGCAACCTTGCTCTGAGATCTTCCATTTTATTTTCCAGAGACTGTATATTCACCACAGGATAGTCAGTTATAGGATTGCAATCATACCTGTAGACCAGTGTGTCTTCCCTGCTTCTATTTTCTTAAAAGGGAACAGCACCCGCAACCTGAGCTTGCTCATGGGGGTCTGTTGATTTTGAGGATTAATAATTTTTTTAAACATCTTAGAATGATGTTGCTTACTGAAGTACGAATGACTGTAACTGTGAATATTAGTTGTAGAAGTCCTAAATGGGAATATTTGATGATTCCTATCAGGACTGCACACTAGGAGCTGTCACTTATCAGTGCCATCTTTGAATGAGTCCAATCCTTGGGTCACATAAAGTAAATGACTCCATTTACTTTAGTCCCAGCCATTTATGGTACTCCATAAAAAAGTTTATATTTGTAATTGTGATTTCTTTCGTTGGACTTCATGTGCTAGTACTGGGGAAGTACTACAAGAGCTTTACAGTGCCACCTGCAACCTCATAGCTACTCACCCCAGTGGCTGGTGACTTTAATCATGCCAGCTTAGAAACAGCCCTGCCAAAGTTCTACCAACATATCAATATTGGACTTGGTCTATACCAATGTTCATGGAGCCTACAAGGCTGTATCGCCCTGCTCCCCAAACCCCCCCCCCCTCCCCACCCTCACCTCAGATACTCAGACCACATTTCCATTTTGCTAATCCCTTCATACAGACCACTGGTTAAACGAGTCAAGCCACTTCACAGAGGGATCAGGAACAAGCCAGAAGATGCCACCTCAGTGCTGCGGGACTGTTTTGAAAGCCCAGACTGAAGCATATTCAGGGAGGCAGCTATCTGCAATCATCACATTAACATTGATGAACATATGGGATCAGTGACTGGGAGTGAGGACGCAAACATGATTAAACACTACAGTGCCAGGGCAAACCAGAAACCATGGCTGACTGCAGATTCCGTTCACTGCTCAGGGGTTGGATCGCTACCTTCAGAATGGGGGACAGAATGACCATAAGGTCTGCAAAAGCCGCACTCTCGTGTGCCATCAGGAAGTCAAAGTGAGAGTACTCACAGACACCTTTGTGAAGCAAGGGACACATATTGCAAGGTATACAAACCATAAAAAGATTGCAAGACTACCCTACATGTCAATGACAGCAACACCACCCTTCTTGATAGGCTGAATGCCTTCTGTGCACAATTGGATGCAATGAATGATGTGACATTGAGGAAAGCCCCTTCTTCCCCTGAGGAACAGGCACCCTGTTTGATCACAGCCAAGGTGAGGAGGATCCTAGCCAGAGAAAACCCACACAAAGCTACAGAGTCAGATAACATACCTGGGCAGGTGCTGAAGGATTATGCAGCCCAGCTAACAGCAGTCTTACTGGACATCTTTAATAGTCCACTGTCCCTGCAGGCTTCAAGGCAGCCACCATTATGGCAGTGCCCTAGACAGCGACAGTAACTTCCCTAAATAATTACCACCCAGTGACATTGACCTCAAAAATCAAGAAGTGTTTTGAGTGGCTAGTAATGGATAGTATAAAATCCTACCTTCCAGCTACTTTTGACCCTTTCACCTACCACTGAAACCAGTCAACTGATGATGCCATAGCCCCAGCCCTCCACTCTGTCCTGTCCTAACTAGAAAATGATGCTTCTTACACCAGGTTGTTGTTCATCGACTTCAGCTTGGCATTTATCACGATCATCCCTCAGAGGCTGGTGGGTAACCTGTCCTCATTGGGACTCAATCCCCTTCTCTGTAACTGGATCTTGAACATCTCGATGCAAAGACCCCAGCTATTCTAAGATGGCGGCAACATCTCAGGCTCTATCATGCTGAGCACTGGTGCCCCCCAGGGACGTGTGCTCAGCCCACTGCTGACTCATGACTGCACTGCCAGATCTAGCTCAAACCACATCAAGATTGCCGATGATACTATAGTGGTTGGCCTCATTAGCAACAATAATGAGTCGCAAACAGAGAGGAGATTTTAGAAAACCTACAGCAGAATACCGGCCCTTCGGCCCACAATGGTCTGCTGAACATAATAGAGAAGCTTGCTAGATGGTGTGAGAGCAACAACTCCAGTCTCAACAAAAGAAATAACCGTGGACTTCAGGAAGGTGCGGTCAACCACTCTCCATTGCTCGTCAATGGCTTGCCATGGAAAGTGAAGAGTGTTTCTTGGTGTGCACATAACAGACCATCTAACTTGGACCAACAACGCATCCTCAATAGTTAGGAAGGCACAAAAGCATCTGCATTTTCGGAGGAGATTGATGTGTGCAAGGCTTCTTGAGCCACTCAAACAACTTCTACAGGAGCACCATGGAGAGTATCCTGTCTGGCTGCATGACAGTAAACATGAACTTGATCTTGATGTGGTAATTATTCATCCACTGTCTGAGTAGCGTTAATGAATTAGACCTGTGTAGATGCCAGCAAGATTAGCAATTGCAGATGCATGCAATTTGTGTGAAAATCAGAATTTGCTGGCACTCATCTAGGGACTTGCCAATGTTATGCATGAAAAATACTGACATCTTTGCTGTTATTCTAACCTTTGGGCACCAAAATTTCATAACATGTGCCTTTTAAACTAAATCACAATGTGTTTTATGGGTTGGAGCTGTTTTTTCATGTAGCCATTTTGCTTTAAACCCAGGGAATAATGATCTGCTACTGGATAATTGCATTTTGTTTGGACTGTCAAGATCTTAACTGGTGAAGTTAAATTTCCCACAACCAATAGTAATTCAGCACAAATTAGAACATAAGTACCAAATTCACATGGAACAGATTTAAGAATGAAAGATTATGGCCAGTAGCTTGATGGCAGCATGGGCTGCGTCATTATATTCAGCTGTAGGCAAACCAAAATTATGAGCTGTCAAATAAGAGACTAATCCAGAATAAAGCAGGGGTCTGAAAGATGATTAACACTGAGCTCCTCTGGGGGGGACACTGCATTAGAAACCATATAAATAGAGAAGCAACTCTCCTTTGCATCAAACTGGTTGCTTGCCTGAGTTGACAATGGTTACTGCCAGCATCACTCTTCAGAATAATGAATATATTAATTTAGCCATCTGTAGATGTTCCATTTTTAGGAATTACAAAATATTTTCATAAAGGTAAAGAATCAGCAACGATTTACAAGTGATCATGTTTGTGGATTAAAACAACAAAATAGCACTGTACTTCATATTTTGAGTGGAAACGTAACTGTTATTCTTCAAAATTATCTTTATTTTGTTAAATTGGCCATGCTATTCCTGCAGATCATAAATATTTCAAGTCATCCCTATTGAATAATAAATGCAGTGTTTAATAGAAGCTGTCATTTGACTCTTCTGGCTGGTTTCATTAATGTGACTCTTACTCTCTGTTAAATGTTTTGTTGCAACATGTTGTGTTTTACTGAGGGGATGAAATAGACTGTGTGATTCAATGAGATGCAGTGACCCAGAATCAGCTGAAATGATAAATTCTGAATGCTACACACTCAGACTTCCATGTCCTCCAGAGGCAAATCACACCACAGTTTGTTGGAAAAATCATTGGAATAGGAATAGAATAAAAACAATCAACACTGACACATTTAGCAATGGTATCAATCTGATACTCTGAGGATGGACCTCTAGATTGACAGCTGTGGGGCCAAGTTTGAAGGCCTGATAGGGCATGGCATTTTTGTGCTTGGTGAGCGGACACCTGATGGGGAAGAGGGAGAGCGCTATTGGGGAGACTTGACTGTTAAAGAATCGCGCTAATGAAGTCTTGTAGCCTTCATTTTCTGACCTGTGTTTCCATATTGTGGATTCTGACTTTTGGATTACCCCCTTGATTTAGTTGCCCTGGGTCACTAATATGGATACATGGTGCTGAAGGTGTGCTGCCGGTGGGCCCACCTGTGTCTCCCGTGTCCTTTTTCCCATCAGGGCGGCACACAGCACCGAGAGGTGGGTGATACAGTGATAGGCTGAGGGTCTGTTAGTGCTGAGGAAGAAGAGTGTCTGCAGAAGGAGTTGGATAGATTAGGAGAATGGGCAAAAAGTGGCAGATGGAATATGTGTAGGGAAGTGCACTTTGGTTAAAGGAGTAAATCAGAATCAGGATCATTTTATTACCAGTATGTGAAACGTACCAGAATTGATTGTGGTTCAGTGCCAAGCATAAAACATAGGACAATACCATAAAAGACAACACAATAGCAACTAACAATTTACAAGTCAATAGTGCAACAGCCATGAGCAATCAACAGTTAGCAGAATGGTCACATGCTCAAAAGTCAATAATCAACTACAATAAATGTGAATGCATGAAGAAACTCAATAATTATCAACTGAACAAAGAGGGCAGGAAAGACCATTTAACAGGTGTAGTGCAGGGAGTTTAAGGCTTTACACCTGAGTGAGTTTTATTGAGAAACTGGATAGCTACAGGAAAGAAGCTTCTGAGATGACAGGCAAGAGAAAATCTGCAGATACTGGAAATCCAATCTTCCAGATGCTGGGGTCCTGCGAAGAGTCTCGGCCCAAAATGTCAACCTTTTCCGTGGATGCTGCCTGGCCTGCTGAGTTCCTCCAACATTTTGTGTGTGTTGTTCTGAGATGGCGCATAGTCCTGGTGGTATTGGACTTGTAGTATCTCCCTGCCGGCAATTTAGTGAATAGGTGACTCCTAGGGTGGGTGGATTCAGCAGTGATTTTTCCTTTGATCTCGCAATGAACAGGGCTTTTAATGTCGGTGGTTGACAGCCAGTGATCTTCTCCGATGAGTGCACCACTGGCGGCAAACTGGACTTGGAGAGGGAGGAGGCAGTGGGAAACCAAACGGTGACAGAGATGGTCACAGCACTCTTAATGATAGCTGCGTTAAAAACCATCAGGATATGCCCTAAGTTGTTAAGGTTCCTAAACTGGCATAGGAAGACAATCTCTGCTGGGTTTTCCTGGTGATAAGCATAACATGCTTGTCCCATTTCAAAGTATTGGTAATGGTAGTCCCCAGGAATTTGAATGATTTGATCACAGACACAGACTGACCATTAATTTCCAAGAGGGCGGGGGTGTTGTCAGCAGATCAATCCTCATTTCCACTGTCTTGATGGCATTAAATTCCTGTCAGGAATTTCGTAGTCCATACACTGTAAGGTATAGCTAGCTGGATTAGCCTGCTGTGAGCAACTCCAGAACTCTAGTGTTGAAGGTGGAGCTAAAATCCACTAACAAGATCCTCCCATAGGTGTTGGGGGAGTCCAAATTTGAAGAATGTTATGAAGGCACAAGTTCACTGCATCCTCAACTGAGCGATTTGCTCTGTAAACAACCGGTAGTGTGTCAAGAATAGGATCAGTAATGGACTGAAGGTAGGCTAACATGAGACATTCAAACATTTTCATAACTACTGAAGTCAAAACGACTGGCCTATAATCATTAACTCCAGTGATCTTGTCTTCCTTGGGAACTGGAACGATTGAAGCAACTTTAATGTAGTCTATAACCCTGCCCAGTGTAGACTATTTTCTAAAGAGGAAGTGAATTCTGAAATTAGAGCTGAAGAGGGACTTGGGAGAACTAGTACAGGATTACATAAAGGTTATCTTGCAGGTTGAATCAGTAATAAAGAAGGCAAGTACAATGTTAGCATTCATTTCGAGAGGACTAGAATTTAAAAGCTAGGATATAATCCTGAGGAATAAGGCATAGTTCAGACTGTACTTGGAGTATTGTGAGCAGTTTGGGCCCTTTATCTAAGAAAGAATGGTTAGACATTAGAGAGAGAGTCCAGATGAAGTTAATGAGAATGATCCTAGGAATGAAAGGGTTAATGTATCAGGGGCATTTGATGGCTCTGGGCCTGTACTCCTTGGAGTTTAGAAGAGCGAGAGTGGATCTCAATGAAACCTATTGAACTGCCTAGATAGAATGGACAAAGAGTGAATGCTTTTAATAGCAGGAGAGTGTTGGGTCAGAGGACAATCTGCAATTTGAGAAGGATAAGGGCAGCTCGGTGGTGTCAGTGTTGCAGTTGAACAGGGGTAACTATGGAGCCATGAGGGAGGAGCTGGCCAAAGTTAACTGGATGGATAGCCTAGCAGAAAAGACAGTGGGACAGCAATGGCAGGTATTCTTGGGAATAATGCACAAGGTGCAAAATCAGTTCATCCCCCAGAGAAGGAAGGATTCAAAGGGGGGAAAGGGGCCACAGTGGTTGACAAAGGAAGTCAGAGATTGCATAGCATTAAAAAAAAGGAAATATGACAGAGGTAAGGTGAGTGGGAGGACAGATGATTGGGAAGTGTTTAAGGAACAACAGAACTTAACTAAAAAGACAATACGGGGAGAAAAAATGAGGTACGAATGCAAGCTAGCCAGGAATATAAAAGAAGATAGCAAAAGCTTTTTTAGGTATGTGAAGAGAAAGAAGATAGTTAAGAACAATGTTGGGCCCTTGAAGAATGAATTGGGTGAAATTGTTATGGGAAACAGAGAAATGGCAGAAGAATTTAATTAAATACTTTAGATCTGTTTTCACTAAGGATGACACAAGCAATCTCCCAGATGTATGGATGTGCCAAGGACATAGGGTAACAGAGGAAATGCAACAGATTGACATTCGGAAGGAAATGGTGATGAGAAGACTGATGGGACTGAAGGCTGACAAATCCCCAGGTCCAGATGGTCTGCATCCTAGGGTACTAAAGGAGGTGGCCCTGGAAATTGCGGATGCATTGGTAATCATTTTCCAATGTTCCTTAGATTCAGGATCAGTTCCTGAGGATTGGAGAATGGCTAATGTTATCCCACTTTTTAAGAAAGGAGGGAGTGAGAAAACAGAGAACTATCGACCTGTCAGCCTGACATCGGTGGTGGGGAAGATGCTAGAGTCCATTATTAAGGATGAAATAGTGGCATATCTAGATAGCAGTGATAGGATTGGGCCAAGCCAGCATGGATTTACCAAGGGTAAATCATGCTTGACTAATCTGTTGGAGTTTTTCGAGGACATAACCAGGAAGTTAGACGAGGGAGATCCAGTGGATGTAGTGTACCTTGATTTTCAGAAGGCATTTGATAAGGTCCCACATAGGAGATTGGTGGGTAAAATCAAAGCTCAGGGCATTGGGGGGAAGACATTGACATGGATAGAAAACTGGTTGGCAGATAGAAAGCAAAGGGTAGCGGTGAATGGGTGTTTCTCGGAATGGCAAGTGGTGACTAGTGGGGTGCCACAGGGCTCGGTATTGGGACCACAGCTGTTTACAATTTACGTCAACGATTTGGATGAAGGCATTGAAAATAACATCAGCAAATTTGCTGATGATACTAAGCTGGGTGGTAATGTGATGTGATGAGGATGTTAGGAGAATTCAGGGTGACTTGGATAGGCTAGGTGAGTGGGCAGATACTTGGCAGATGACGTTTAATGTGAATAAGTGTGAGGTTATCCACTTTGGGAGTAAGAACAGGAAGGCAGATTATTATCTGAACTGTGTAGAGTTAGGTAAGGGAGAAATACAAAGAGATCTAGGAGTCCTTGTTCATCAGTCACTGAAGGTGAATGAGCAAGTGCAGCAGGCAGTGAAGAAGGCTAATGGAATGTTAGCCTTTATTACAAAGGGAATTGAGTACAAGAGCAAGGAAATCCTCTTGCATTTGTACAGAGCCCTGGTGAGACCACACCTGGAGTATTGTGTACAGTTTTGGTCTCCAGGGTTAAGGAAGGACATCCTGGCTGTAGAGGAAGTGCAGCGTAGATTCACGAGGTTAATTCCTGGGATGTCTGGACTGTCTTACGCAGAGAGGTTAGAGAGACTGGGCTTGTACACGCTGGAGTTAAGGAGATTGAGAGGGATTCTGATTGAAACATATAAGATTATTAAGGGATTGGACAAGATAGAGGCAGGAAATATGTTCCAGATGCTGGGAGAGTCCAGTACCAGAGGGCATAGTTTGAGAATAAGGGGTAGGTCATTTAGGACAGAGTTAAGGAAAAACTTCTTCTCCCAGAGAGTTGTGGGGGTCTGGAATGCACTGCCTCGGAAGGCAGTGGAGGTCAATTCTCTGGATGCTTTCAAGAAGGAGCTAGATAGGTATCTTATGGATAGGGGAATCAAGGGAGGGGACAAGGCAGGAACCGGGTATTGATAAGGAATTGATCAGCCATGATCTCAAAATGGCGGTGCAGGCTCGAAGGGCCGAATGTTCTACTTCTGCACCTATTGCCTATTGACACCGCCTCAGAATACATTCTCTTCCCTTTAGAACAAAGTGCAGTGGAAATTTCTTCAGGCAGTGGATGTTGAATCTGTGGAATTCATTGCCACAGACAGATATGGAGGCCAAGAGATTGGGTATATTTAAAGTGGAGTTTGATAGACTTTTGATTGATAAGGGCATCAAAGGTTTTAGGAAGGATGCAAAAGAATGATTTTGAGAGAGAAAGTAAATCAGCCATGATCAAATGATGGAGTAGATTTGATGGGCTGAATGATAGAATTCTGTTTCTATGCCTTATAAGCAACACACACAAAATGCTGGTGGAACGCAGCAGGCCAGGCAGCATCTATAGGAAGAAGCACTGTCGATGTTTCAGGCTGAGACCCTTCGTCAGGACTAGCTTGAACTTCCAGCATCTGCAGATTTCCACATGTTTGCGTTCTATGTCTTATGGTTGTTTAACAATTAGGTACTGCAACAACTCAGAGTATTGCCTTAAGAAATATATACTTGCGCTGGCTTACTGCACAAACTGCATTCATTTCATGGTCATATTTCATTACCACTTGCAACATGTGCTCATTATACACAGTATAAAATTAATAATAATCGGGGGGAAATTAATGCATGTCTGGTCGTCAAAATATTTATTTTGTTAATTAGTTAAAGTTTAAGACTACAATGGAGTTCTGAGAACAGGTCAGTAAAACTACTATCCTCAGGCATCAATGTTCTATACTAATTTCGAACCCTTCAGCACCGTCCAGTAGTTGTCAGTGGCAAGCACAGAGGCATTAATTTGGCAAGTTCAAACTCTGATCTTAATAGGACTGAAAATACTGTATGATAATTAATCATTTAATATTTCTGTTCTACACAAAAGTTCCCAGCCAATTATGACATAGCACATGTCACTAGTACCTGCCTCTCTTCATTGTCTCATTGTTTAAAATATGCTAAAACCAATTTATTTCAACAGGTTCAGGTTCAATGCTGCCAACAAATGGAAGACTTCTCAAAGGTAAAGGTATTGTATATATTTGTCCTAAATGTGATTGAATCTAAGAAATACTCACACCAACTAGAGAACAAAAAAAAATACAGAGAATCTCAGCTAATCTTCCTCCCAGCTTTCCCACACGAACAGAGAGATATTTCTGGATGTAGGTTTGGATGGGGAGAGTTGGGAGTCTCTGGGAGTTCTGTCATTCCTCTTTCTCTGGGAACTGCAGAACTCCTGCTATATGATTGCTGACATTATTTCAGTAAAACCTCAGGGATTCCAATGATCAATCCTAAAGATTACTTCCCTTGGTTAGTCCAGAGTCCAGAAGAAGGGTTACAGTCTGAAACATTAACTGCTTACTCTTTTCCATAGATGCTGCCTGGCCTGCTGAATCCCTTCAGCATTTTGTGTGTGTTTCTCCGATTTGTGACACATGATGTCCACACTGTAGATGCAATAGTGTGGTTATTTATGCTGCACTTATTGATTTTGTACCCACGCAAAGACTGTGGGTGATCGATGGGGAGTTTAGACTTTGAGGAACTAATTAATTTGGCAAACTTGATTTGTTTCAGCAGTCAGTATTTCAATGAAGATGGACTGCAAAACAAACACTAGATAAATTCTGCTGTCCTGACATGTTTTCTAGAATGAAGAACTCTAAAAGAGATAGGAATATAAAAGCAATCATACAATACAAAAATACATAAAGAATCAGAGGAATTTTGAAGAGCATATCCATAGATCCTTGGAAGCAGCAAAATAGGTAGGGAGAAAGGTTAAAAAAACATATGTATTTATGCTTTTGTGTGTTATTACATAAAACACAAGAATAAGGAAGACATGCTGGAAATGCATACAATAATTGTTAAGTCACAACCACAGCTCTGGTCACCACAGTACTGAGAGAATGTGAAGATTTACCAGGATGATATCAGGGCTGGGAAATTATGGTTATGAGGAGAGACTGAATGGGACTTTGTTTTTGTAAAAAACATTTGCTAGAAGGAAGATTTTAATTGATGTGTGTGAAAATTATGAGGTCTATAAAAGGTTAACAGGAAGAACATCTTTAAGGGAATAAAGTCAATAATTAAGGGAAATAAATTTAAATGTTTCTTGTTAAACTATTAAATGGATTAAAAGGTAGTTGAGAATTGTTTTACATGATTAGTCGTAGTAGGCAGCCGTCGATCCCAGGGGATCATAGGTTTGCGTCTCTGGTGGACTGTGCCCTCTCCAGGGCGCAAGCCCGGGCGTGAAGATTTGAAGAACTGGCTGTTGCTCATGCAGCGGATTCCCCTCCTCTACTTCAGTGATGTAGTTCATGGGAAGGGCAAGTGCCGATACAGCTTGGCATCAGTATCGTCGCAGAGATTACCAGGGTTAAGTTATAATTAACATCAAACCCCGGCTCCAGATTTCTTCCTCGGGGTTTACTCCCAAAGCCTTTTCCATGGGTGGGTCGGGCCGCTAGTCAGCGGAATTTTTGTTTCTCCTAGGCGGGCTGCCAACCAAGGCTGACAAGCCGCACCTGCCCAAATGATTAACGGTAGATCTCTGATTGGTGCATGCAAATATGGTAAAGAGAAAAACTATATACTTATTTAAGAAGTATCTGTTTGAAGACTCAAAGAGCTAAAATCTAAAAGGCTTGGGCAGCAAAACTAAGATGTTGATTTTTCTTTTGGTTTTTCAGTCATTGGTCAACATGAAACAAGAAGCACATTAATATTGTAAATAATTCAATGTTGGTTTTCGGAGCAGTAATTGATGACTAATAATTTTTATATATCACTTCTCTTATTTTTCTTCAATAAGTTTAGGAAAAGGTTGATAGTATAATAAATGGCCTTCTATAGCATCCTCCATACTATCCATGTTGAAAATTAAAACCGTTGCCTGACCCTTGGCCCCCATTTGAGCTGTTATTAGGGTATAGATCATAGAGGATAGAACCTTGACATTAGCGCACAAGAACAGGCTTTTGGCCCAGGTATGATGCCAAATTAAACAAAGCCCATTCTGCTTGTACGTGATCCATAAACCTCCATTTTCTCCATTCCCTGTATATTAATCTTCTTATTTAGATTATCTGATTTCTGCACAAATGTTCTCAGTTTTGATCAGCACATCTCCATGTTTGTATTAAGGCTGTAGATTTTCTAGTTGTGTTTATTAAAGCTACCCAGCAATTCACCTATTACCAAAGATTTCATATCATTCACTGTAGAACCTGTAGCAAAGATGCTTGTATAAAAAATTACAATCTATTGCACATACATTGAAAAACAGTTCAATCAATTCTTGTCATTGCTAGCAATAATGTTTAGTGATTAAAATTGTCATCTTGTGCGCAGATGTGCAGGAATTCATTTGTGTTCATTAACAGGTGATATGGAGTTTTTGCCAATTTGTGTGGACTAACAGGCACTCATTAAATTCATCGTAGAAATAACTGATTATTACAGATATAGGTTTTAATTTGAGAATCTTGTATTAGTCCCTTAAGTAGAACTAGCCTGTCCTTAACTTAGAGTATAATCAATTAATTCAGCAGTATCTATTGGTCTTCTGAGCTCAGCTTAATAGTGTGTTCGCAGGATGAACTTTGTCAGACAATCATTGTCTTGGATAATCAGTCTCTTAATTTGGCAGCGTTTTCCATCTTAGAATCAGTTTTCAGTTTACTTCTCCTGAAGTCGATCAATTCTCAACAGGTTCTAAAATACCTTTCACATTTGAAACTGTTGTTACAGATCAATCAGCTGTTAAACATTATTAATTGAATGTTGCTCTATCTGTTGTCAAACCAGGACATGAATTGGTAAAGACCAATTGACTTATTACACCAAGGAGTTTTGAACTAAGTAAGGGGAATGTGTATTTCTGCTGAAGCACCATCAAGTGAATGGATGTTTTAGGAAAGGATGTTCCACTTATAGTAAATAGTGATTGTAAATTGTGATTCTTCCTCTAATTGAACATACACTTACCTTGTTGACAGATGACAATATACTCAAGTAGAAAAGGTTATTTCTTTGAACAATGAAAATTTAAGACTTTATAAGATAGACCCCCAAACAAATGTATATCTCTGCTTATCCAAGATTAGTGAATTTATAATTTTAGCAATAATGATTTAATTAATTTTTTTTGCAAAATTCAACAATTGACCAGAATGCATTTACCTTCATGTATTACCGAACCACTACCCATAATATCTTTTTAATCCTTCTCGTTTACTGGGTCAGAGTGAAAAACAGAATTGCAATACCTCATTTTTGCTTTCCTGATAAAGGAAAACCATAGACAGTTATTGCATGTGTTCAGAATTTGCTACTAGAATGTATTGTGACAAAGTTAATACAAAATACACAAATCATAATGTGTTCAACCTTAAAATTTTATCACTAAATTTCATCAACACTGACATCTGTACCATGTTGATTAGCCTTTAATGGTGTGTGCAAAGCTTAGGCAGAATTCTTGGGTGAAATTTTATTTTTATGAAGCCAAATTAATGTGACATATTTTGAGTGTTTTTTTAGGAATACAATTCATTCAACTTTAACTACAAGATTATCAGAAATAATTGTGATATAAATGCCTGAAGGAAAATGAGATGCTTAGAAAAGACAAAGAAACAACACAGAAACTTGCCAACATTGAAACCAAACTAATGGTGGTTATGTAGATAATTCACAACCACCAACATTGCTTTGGGGTTTCACTTTTAAGAGGCTGGTCTGACATGATGACATACTTATGTCACGGGTTTTTACTGAGCTTTGTTCAGATTTTTGGAGTTCAATAAATAACTTGTACAGTATTTTCTTAACAGAAATTACCCTCATGTTGTTTTATTTGTGAAAACATACATTGGTGACCCTGAATACTCTAGGATGATTCCAGAGTTATTGAACATTTCGGTCAACTTTGAAACTGACGGAATTTTGGGAAGAAAATACTATTGCTTCTTTTGTACAAGCTGTGGCCCAATTCGTGCTGTAAGAAATCACCGCTGACAACACCAAATTCTACTGTGTGGTAGAGTCACTCAGAAACTCCATGGCTGTAAGAGCGGTGAGTCTACTAGAACACCCGCCTGAACACAATAAATACCGATTGCTGAAAATTCACCTTTTTGAACAATCGGACTCTGAGCATCAGACAGTTGCTCTCCTTGCCCAGCCTCAGTGATGCTAATCCCTTGAAGATGATGGACCACATGCTGTCTCTCCTGGGAATTCACCATCCTTGTTTTATTTTTAAAGGTTTCTTTATGTAGCAAATGCCAGATCAAGTTCACATAGCCCTTGCTAATGTACCCATGAAGGACTATAGAGAGTTTGCTAAAATGGCTGATAGCCTACAGTCAGCTCGGCAGCAGTGTATGATTCCTCCTCCTTTCACGACCTCAATAACCCTGGTCAGCAAGGCCCCCCAACATAAGGATGCCTGAGGCTGCAAAGCAGACATGTGTCCTGGGTACGAGCACTAGGAAGTGCCAACCACCTTGCAGCTTCGACAGCGCCAGCCCATTGGGACGTCAAAGGCCTGTGAACACCATGGGTTCCAGCTGTCAGGGTCATTATGGCCTCCCTTTCAGCTCAACCCATCCTGTGTGACACAGATGCACAAGTGAGTGTGCTGCCAACGTTGCCCGTCGATGAGAAAGCAAAGGGCAACGAAACCTCGCTGGAGCCTGCCAATGGTTGCAAGTGCAGACTTACAGGACACGACGGGTGATGATATGCTTCAGTGGGAGAGGGAGACATTACACATGACACTTTGCCCTGGCTAAAGTGGCTAGGTCTCTACTCGGTGCAGATTTCCTGTGTGCCTAAGGACTATTAGTTGATCTTAAAAACTGACAGCTTGTGACTGTCAAAGACTTTGGGTCGCTACCCTGCTCACCCGGTAAGTTCTCAACACGACTTTATCAAGCACATGCACCACTACACGTGAGTTTACTTGACTCCTGGGCAATTCCCCAAACCTCCCCAAGCGCACAGTCTCTACTGCAGTCACAAACCATGGGGGATGAACACCACATTTCCACAATCAGCCTGCCAGTCCATGCCCACACATGTAGACTAGACACAGAAATGCTGGTATCTGCAAAGGCTGAATTTACCAACATGGAAAGACTTGGCATTGTATGCCCCTGGCCTTCACCCCTCCATATAGAACCCAAGTCTGATTGTGGTTGCCACCTATGAGGCGACTACCAATGCCTTAACAAGGTCACAACTCCTGATCATTAACCAGTCCCACACATCCTAGATGTTTCTGCACATTTAGCTGAAAAGTAAATTTTTTCCACAGTTAGGGACTACCATCAGGTGCCTGTGAGGTCGGAGGACATTCCTAAAACAGCTGTGATAACCTCGTTTGGCCCCTTTGATTTCTGCACATGCCATTTGGACTGAAAAATGCAGCAGAGACTTTCCAATGACTGATGGACTCGGGATTAAAAGACTTAGATTTTTTTTACCTGAATGGCATACCAGCGCATTCAAACCCAATCACATATCTCATCTCCGTGCACTTTTCCAATGCTTAAGCCAATATGGATTGATATTAACCCTGCTAACTGCTAGTTTGGGTTGTCAGCCATTGACTTTCTTGGCAATCGCATCTCTGCAGAAGTTGCAAAATCCCTCCCGTCAAAAGTAGCCACTGTTTTGGATTGCCACTGTCCTTCACTACTAAAACCTACAGGAGCTTCTAGGCCCGGTGAATTTCTATCACTGCTTCATTCCGCAAGCTGCTGAATTTATGCTCCCCCTGTATAGTGCCCTTAAAGCCAATACCCCTAATCACGTGCTTGACTGGTTGGCGGACACGACCAGGGCATTTGATGGTACCAATTGAGCTGTTTCCAGTGCGACACGACTGACACACCAATACACCCACGTCCATTATTACTGATGCTTCAGAATATGCTGTGGGGGGTTTTAAATGAACAGTTGGTCAGAGGCGTGTGGCAGCCACTCGTCTTCTTGAGCTGGCAGCTCTGTCCCTCCAAAGGAAACACAGCACGTTTGACTGTGAGCTTCTAGCTATCTGCTGTTTTTGGTTTCTTCTAGAATGTTTCCATTTCACAGTGTTCATTGACCACACACCACTCATGCATGCGATGACCAAAATTTCAGACCCTTGGTCTTCACGGCAGCAATGCCAACTGGCCTACATATCAGAGCTCACAACCAATATACAACATATCAATGGGAAAACTAATGCCATAGCTGATTGTCTCTCATGGCCAGCTGTTGAAACCTTACACAGAGGGGTTGACTATGCTGGTTGGCAGCTGACCAAGATACTGACCCAGAGGTCCAGGCTTACAGAACAGCAGTTACGGGCCTGCAGTTGGCTGACATTAAGTTCGGGGAAGCTAGAGTTTCTCTCCTGTATCTGAAACAATTGCCCTTGCCTCATAGAGCAAACTAGAGGTGGTCTGTTTTTAACTCCATACATGGCCTTTCCATTGTGACATGGAAAGTCTGAAAGAAACTGGTTGCAGTAAAGTTCTTGTGGCACAACCTTAGGAAGAACATGTATGATTGGACTGCATCCTATGTAGAGTGCAGCAGGAAACAATTATCTGTCATATTCGGGCACCATTGGCACCTTTTGAGTCCCTGAGGAACGGTTTGACCATGTCAATATGCACCTTGTTGGTCTTCTTCCCCCCTCCCCCATGGTTTTATGTACCCCCCTTACCCCCTGGACTGTACCACCCAGTGGCCAGAGGTCATCCCTCTAGCATCGACAATGGCCGTAGATGTGGCTCGGGCCTTCAACAAGTACCTTGGTTGCTCGGTTTGGCAGCCCATTGGATATTTCGTCTGACCACGGCTCCCAAGTCATATCAGACCACTGGGCTGTGATGGCCCAGAACCTCAGCGTTAGACTACGTCATACAACAGCGTGTCAACCACAGTCCAATAGCCAATGCAAATGGTTTCACCGCTCCTTAAAGGCTGCTTTGAAGGCTTCCTTGACCGATAAGTGTTGGCATAATCATCTCCCGCAGGTCCTGCTGGGGCTCAGAACAGCTCCAAAAGAGGACGTGCAGTCATCCCCAGCTGAGTTGGTATATAGGCTGCCATTATGAGTGCCAGGCGATTTCATTCCTGATGGCACCACCATCTTGCCAGCCTCTCAACAGTTTTCCACCCTCAGTAAACTCCTTTCCCCTCTTCCTACCTCCCATCATGGCCTTCACATTCTCCCTCAACCAGCAACTCACTGTTGGGGTGGACCTGCAGTACTCTAAGTTCTTAATGTTCAGCAAGGTCTTGTGATAAGAAAAATTACATTTATAAAGGACAATAATGTATTGTTAATAACACATGGATAGTGACGTGAATGATAGTGTCACTTATCAGCCAAGCCCAGAATTTTATTTAGTTTTTGTTTCATTATTCACTGAGAAATTGTGAGTGCAGTTGAATATTGCACAATCATCAGCAAACATCTGTTCCTCTGATGTATAATGTGAATAAGGTCCTTGATGAAGTTGCTTTCTTTGGAACTGAGGTACAAAATCACCCTTCACCTAGGACATACCCACTTCTCAGTGCTACCATCAGGGAGGAGGTCTAGGAGCCTGAAGGTACACACACATTGTTCCAGGAGCTGCTTCTTCACCCCTGCCATCAGGTTTCTGACAATGAACCAACTCATGAACATTATCTTACTAATTTTTTCTTTTGCTCTCAAAATATATGTTACAAGTCAGCAGCAAACATAGACAGTAGAAGGTTTGTAAAGTATTTGCAAAGTAATTATTTCAAAGGCCAGTGGGTCTGGATCTCACTTCCTAAAGGGATAGAAAAGTCTGAGATCCTCATCATAGTATTGTGTTAGGGCACAGGCCTTGATCCTCAAAGGGAAGCTTCATCCTCAGAGTAAGTTGCTTTTTGCTCTGGAGTCAGATGCTCTGAAGACTTGGGAGTATTTCAGTGAGTGATGATGGCTTTCCCTACATCAGATGTGCTTCTGAATAGACTCACGCTGAACTATAGCCTTCATCCCCCTTTGTAAATGAAAGCAATCACAAAGAATAACCAAGAGGAATGTCTGCAGGGCAATACGTTAGCATGCAGAAGTATGAATTTATAAGGGGAAAACCTGCCTGACATTAAAGACTAAATGAATAGCAGTGCTTTCTTTGATGCAGTTTGTTTTAACTTTCAGAATGCCGCTGACAAAGTGCTCACATAAAGGACAAACATGAATTGACAGATTCATTGTTGTCTTTTCCAGTGGGAAAGATTTGTACCAGAATTTAAATTAGTTATTAAGCTAGGTATACAAAATGAAAAATTAATTTGCACAGATAAATGTACCAAATTATAGATAAGTCAAAAAATGTCAGATTTAAGTGTACAATAACTGAAATTAAATTAGTTCAGGGAGGTTTAATAGGGGACCTGAGAATAATAGACATCAATTTCAATGTCCAGACAATGTGATGAAGCAATTTAATAAAGTAACTAAATGCAAGAATAGACCTGAGCGTAGAATGTAATTCTACAGAGGTTATACCAAAGTTTTATAACATACCAGTAATATTACATCAAGGAGTATTATGATAAAAAGACATATACTGGAACTATTCAGTAGACCAAAGCAGTTTCTAAGAAGAACTAAACAGAACTTGCATTTCTGGTTAGTGACCTCATTGTCACTGGAATAGAAAAGGTTACAGAGTGGGACAGGTTGAAGCAAATACAAGGAAAGATGAAGGACAGGCACAGAGATAAGTGAGAGTTAGAATGGTGTTTATTACATCTCACTTTTCAAGGGAAGATGCTCTGAAAATGGGGAAGGCTATTAGATGATGGAAAAAAAATGGACTGGGATCCCACAAAGTGAATGTTTCCTTTGTAATTCCATCAGAAAGTCAAGGAAAGCATTGTTCTAAAAGCTGCAGAAATAATGGATGAACTTTAAAAGAAAAATTGCTATTGGTGAAAATCTGAAATATAAAGTGCTGAACTTTTTGTTCCACTTCTGCACATTGGATCAATGAACTTAGCTAATGGCAAGCCCTGAAGGTAAGTATTGTTCAGACAACAATACTGAGAGGCCTGAGTGAGGACTGGGCAAGTATAAAAGGCTCAAGATCAGCAGCAAGCAGACCTTAGCAAATCTCTGCTCCTGAAAAATGCCAGGAATGTGCATTTTAAGTACACCTAGAGCTGCCATGGCTTGATTGGGTGAAGGTATGCAAGACCACAGGTTACAAATTATGCTGGAATATGTTAATATCTGTGTGCAGTGTCTCATAAAAGCCTAGTTCTGAGACACTAGATCAGTTTTGCTTTAAAATGATGGATCACCTGGCAGTTGGGATGATAAGACCCTAGATTGAAGACTAGGGTGAATTTCAGCCTACCAATATTATTGTGGACATCTGCACTTACAGTAGAATGGTCTCACGTCGTCCATAAATATTTATAATCCTCATTCAAGAGAATGTGGAGTTAATAGATATGATCTATAGGAAAGTGATGACACTTAAGTTGCAAGAGGCAGGTGACTGAGTGACTGTCTAGAGAGGGAAAGGGGATAGGCAGATAGAGTAGGGTATCTCTACGGCTGTTCTCCTCAATAGAAACTATACTACTTGGGATATGTTGGCATGGGGACAATCTACCAGGGGAAAGTGGTAGCAACAAGATTCAATAGTTAGGGAACAGACAAGAGATTCTGTGAACGTGAAAGACCATAAGACCATGTGACAAAGGAGCAGAATGAGGCCATTTGGCCCATCCAGTCTGCTCTGCTATTCAATCATGGCTGATTCATTTTTTTTAAATCTCCTCCTCAACTCCAGTTCCCTGCCTTAAATATACCCAACGACCTGGCCTCCACAGCTGCAGGTGGCAACAAATTTCACAAATTCACCACGCTCGTGCTAAGGAAATTTCTCTGCATCACTGTTTTGAAAGGGCACCCCTTTATCCTGAAGCTGTGCCCTCTTGTCCTAGACTCTCCTAACATGGGAAACATCCTTACCATATCTACTCCATCCAGGCCTTTCAACATTCGAAAGGTTTCAATGAGATCCCCCCCCCCATCCTTCTGAATTCCAGCAAGTACAGACCCAGTGCCATCAAACATGCCTCGTATGATCACCCTCTCATTCCTGGAATCATCCTTGTGAACCTCCTCTGGACCCTCTCCAATGCCAGCACATCTATTCTAAGATGAGGGGCCCAAAACTCTTCACAATACTCAAGGTGAGGCCTCTCCAGTGCCTTATAAAGCCTCAGTATCACCTCCTTGCTCTTGTATTCTAGACTTGTTGAAATGAATGCTAACATGACATTTGCCTTCTCTCCACTGACTCAACCTGCAAGTTAACCTTCAATGTGTACTGCTAGAAAATAGTCAGCACATTTATTTCTACCACCAAAGTGCATGATCATACATTTTCCAACATTGTATTTCATTCCTGAAAGAGATTCCTGGATGTTACATTGACTCCTAGGCTTTGGTCAGGGAAATCTCAGATCTGTTCACAGTATTCTTATGGGGAAGGGCGAGCAGCCAGAAGTCGTGGTACATATTGATACCAATGACATAGGCAGGAAAAAAGGAGAATGTCTTGAACAGAGAACATAGGGAGATAGGTAGGAAGCTGAAAAGTAGGACCTTAAGGGTAGTAATCTCTGGATTGCTGCCTGTGAGGGTAACGAACAGATGACGTGGCAGATGAATGTGAGGCAGAATAATTGTGGCTGAGTAATCAGCGGCAGGATTTCATTTCTTCCGAGGAAGGTATGACCTGTACAAAAGCTATGGGTTACATGAGAACTGAGTGAGGGACCAACATGCAGGCAGGTTCGTTAGAACTGTTGAGGACGGTTTAAAATAGATGGATCCAGGAAACATGTCCCAAATGTCTTCATTTCCAAACGCCAAATCAGTAAAGTGTTGGAGTTTATTAATATGATCTCATATTCAATGGCAGAAGGAAGAAGTCTTTCCCCTCACAAGGTCTGTAGCCTTGGGCTGCATTAAATTTCAGTACATCACCCAACATGTACCGGTTGACAGAATTCAAGGTAGACATCTCCTTACACTCAAAGACCAATCAGTCTTATTTTTATTTTATTTAGTGATACAGCACAGTAACAGACCTTCCCACACGTGAGCCCACACCACTGAATTACACCCACGTGACCAATTAACCTACAACCTCATTCGTCTTTGGAATGTGGGAGGAAACTGGAGTGCTTGAAGGATGTGCATGATGTCACGGGGGAAAACATACAAACTCCTTACAGACAGTGGTGGGAATTGAACCAGTGTCGTTGGAACTATAATAGTGTTATACTAACCACTGCACTTACATGCAGCCCATTCTTACCACCTTCTTATAAACTCTTCCCGGTCCTACCATTCACCTACACTCTAGGGGTAATTTACACAGGCTGATTAATGTACTGGGTGGTGGGGTGGAGATACATCTCTGCCAAAGTACGTGTAAGGCACTCCTTCCCTCTGTTTGCCTGCAGGTCACCCTTGGGCAAGGTGTAGAACCTGTTTACCCCCACCCCCCACCCCGATCAGAGTCACATAAAGCCATAGATGCAGGTGGTGGATGGCTGTATGAGCCGCTGGTGCATAGCACAAGTCCTGGTTATGCAACCACGGGCACCAGGCAGACAATCTCTGAAGAGTATTGATAATGGCTGGGGTCACCCGTCTTGTAAAGGCACTGCCCAGAACAAGGCAATGGCAAGCCACTTCTGTGGACAGGTCTACAAAGAACAATCATGCTCATGGAGAGACCGTGATCACCCACATCATACGACACGGCACACAATGACGACGATGATGATTAATGAACCAACCTTCGGGATGTGGAAGGAACCTGGAGGGGAAAGCATCCACCAGTCACAGGCAGATTGTGCAAACTCCACCCAGACAACAACCAAGGTTAGGATTGAATCGAGATCGCTAGTGCTGTGAGGTAGCAGCTGCACTCATTGCACTACTGTGCCATTCTAGTTTATCTGATTACAGTCAGCATTCACTTTTCGAGAATCACTTGAAAGGAGCACATGGTAGCCATGCTTTGCATCTCGCTGGAGGTGCATAGGAAGTTTTTGGAATATTTTATTCTCCACATGTATTTCATATAAAGCAACATATTGTATCTCCAGGCAACTTAGTCGGGTACCACAACACCCTGGCATGGCACGTTACAAGAATGCTTTACAGACAGAAGAGATACTCTCTCCCATTGTGCTTCCTTAGGGACAACTAAGCACCATCAGCCAGCAAGGCTTAAAGTATGTAGGCTCATTCACCTTACATGATACTTATGAATTGCTGTTTCTACAACAAGTATCGACCCAGAGACAGGCACTCTGGGGAAGTTGCAGAGCTAGATTTAAAACAAAATGTGGTGAATTAAACATAGACAACAGAAATGAGAGAAACAAGTTCAGATATCAGCAGAAAAGAAGAAACAGGCTAAAGGTCAACCTCAGTTTGCAGGAAAAGATTCCTACCAACTCACAGGCCTTTAGAAAGGGTATACTTGCAACTTGCAGGAAGGTAGAGTGCTAAGATCTCCTAACTAAATAACTTCTGCTGATTTCTGAAATAGTTTCTCTCTTTCATGCGGTTTGTGTTTAATTCACCACTTTGTTTTAAATCTCACTCCGCACTTTCCCCAGAGTGAACGTTTCTGGTTATACCTTCCACAAATATTAGCAATTCGCTTGCCAGTATTAACATTCACTCTTCTACTTTCAAATCACCCACAGTAAAACAGTCTGCATTTTGTATCCACAACTAGGATAATGGTTGCTCTGTAGAAACATTTTCAGAATGGTCAATCAGGGCCAAACATAATTTCTCCATTAATGAAGGAATCACCTCCTTCTGTTTGCATTTGCAACTGCCTGTTCCTTCCCCTCCTAATCCTAATTGTTTAATGCTGTAGGTGCACGATCAGTTCCTGAATGGGCTGTATTCTCCTGGAGTGCCTACTACCCACCTGTTCCTTTGTTGTTATCTTGTACTAAGGCTAAGGCTGCTAACTTCTGTTGTAAACAGATTGTTTAAGATGGTGAGGTTTATCAGTCCATTGTTCCTTAGTGAATTGTAAGCTGTCCTTCAAACAGACTCTGCAGTCTTTTCAGGCTGCATTTCTTTTTCTGTTTAACATTACATTCTGGAGGAGAAATCCTCAGAGTGCTAAGCTTTGGAATCATTCCATCCAGCAACCTGCGCATGTGAGAAACTACTCTGTGAATAGCAAGAGGCAATTATCTTTTGACGGCACATAAAAACTCAATACATATATGCCAGTATGTGCGGTTAAGCCCATAGTATATGAGGGTTCCATCAACCTTTTGAAAGTTAAACACTTAATTACTTGGGACAGAATTATAATTATTCAGTTATTGCAGTATCCTGTCCTCAAGAAAGGTGATCGATTCCCTGAGCCCAGCAAATCCATTCCTCGCTCCACAGGTGCTGCCTGACATGCTGAATATTTCCAAATTTTTCTAGTTTTAGTTCACGGTTACGCTGTTTGTATTTCAACATACACAAACTGCTGGAGGGACTCAGCAGGTCAGGTAGCATCAATGAAAATGAAGAAGGGTCTTGGCCTGAAACATCGACTGTTTATTAATTTCCATAGCTGCTGCCTGACCTGCTCAGTTCCCCCAGCATTTTGGATGTGTTGCTTTGGATTTCCAGCCTCTGCAGACTTTCTTGTGTTAACGTTTGCATTTTTCTTTTAGATTTTCAGTCTGGTGAATGCAGATTTCTGAACTGCAAGAGATTGTAGATGCTGGAATCTGGTGCAACAAACAAGTTATTGGAGGAACACAGTGGGTGAGGCAGCATCGACGGAGCGAAATGGACAGTTGACGTTTCAGGTCAAGATGAAGAATCGTATTTGTTGACAGATGCCAAATAGGAGTTTGCTTTACATGGGGATAGCCGTACCAGGCCTGAAACAGATTGTAGTAAGTGCTGCAGTAGTTATCTTTCCTGAGTTATTTTCAGCATTCAGTTTTAGACAATATGCAAACAAATCCCCTTTACTCCACCAAGAAACCACAATTTTCATAAATTATTTTTAACAACCCTTTAAATTTGCAACTTGTTCTTGATTTATTGACAGTAAGGCTTCAACAAGTCTCTTAAACTAATCTACAAGCAGTAATTCTCAAATAACCACAAGGTACGCACAAATAGTATAAATCATCATGTATTCCCTTGACATTACAGATTGTGCACATTTGTATCATACTTGCTGGCATTCGTGCAATATTCTGATGCTGGCCTGCTAATAATTGAAGTGTACTCTTGGTCCAGATTGAACACGACTCTGCAAGACCAAAGCTACCTGTAGCCATTACATATGTATCCAGTGTGTCCTTCAATCTTACAGGTGACTAATCAAGAGTACTTGTGAGGAAATTCACATTAGGCATGTATGGTGAAAAGTGTGATTTTTAAATGCAAAATAACAAGAAAACCTTATAACACAAATTTCAAAAGTTAAAGATTGAAAGTTGGAGGACAATTGCAAATCAAAAAGAGAATGAAAGTTTGCCCTAGAATGGAATTAAATATACAGCTCAGTTGTATATCCTGTTCTTTTCAGATACATTTGACCACCACACATTTTGCAACTTTACCTCGTGTATGTTTTCTAACAATAGTGTGACATTACATATTTCACTTTTGTGGTCATATATGAAAAAAAAACTGCCATTTACACTCAGTAGTCTCTTTATTAGGTACCTCCTATGCCAATAAAGTGGCCACTGAGTGTATATTCGTGGACCTCTGCTGCTATAACCCATCCACTTCAAGGTTTGACATGTGCATTCAGTGACACTCTTCTGCACTCCACTGTTGTGCTGGTAATGGGCATCACTGTTGCATTCCTCTCAGTCTGGTCATGCTCATCTGAACTCGTTCAAGGCATTTTCAGCCTAGAACTGCTGCTCACTGGATGCTTCTTTGCTTTTTTTTGCTTATCACACAATTCTCTGTAAATTCTAGAGACGGTTGTGCATGAAAATCCCAGGAGATTAGCAGTTTCTGAGATATTCCACCACCCCATCTGCCTTCCACAGTCAAAGTCACTTCGATAACACTTCCCCCCCCCCCCCCCATTCCAGTTTTTGGTCTGAATAGCAACTGAACTTCTTAACCATGCCTGCATGCATTGATGCATTGAGTTGCTGCCACATCTTTGACTGATTATATATTTGCATTAACGAGCAGGTGTACAGGTGTACCTAATAAAGTGGCCACTGAGTGCAAATAGAAGGGACCTTTTCTTTTTGAATAATGAATTGTAACACTTTATGTGAACATTTAAAGATTTTTTTCTTCCTGGGTTGATTATTTAATTTAACACCATTCACCTATAATTCACAGAGCCACGAAGCTAGACACGTCTACAACATTGAGAGTGGTATTCATTTGATTGTGACGTACAAAGGTAATCCAACTAAATCACAGTCTCCAATAAAATATTGGATGCCCTCTGTCAGAAACGTTTATCTAATTCTCTTGAAAGGTAAAGTACAGAAATATTTTCAGATTAGTCCATCATCATTGTGTGCTCATCAAAAAGAATTTAATCCAAGATCTGGTTGTACATGGGTTGCATACAATAAAACTTTTGTTTTGAGCCCTCTGTGCAAGTGCATGGGGGTTGCTGAGTATACACAGTGACATCAAATGACATGTGACAGTGTGGCCCCAGCCATTATCAATACACTTCAGAGCTAGTCTGCTGGGCTTCAGTGTTTGCATAACCAGGACTTGTGATACGCTCTAGCTGCTCATCCACCACCTGCTCTCAGGACTTCATGTGACCTGGACCTTACACCTAAACAGGTGCTATACCTTGCCCAAGGGTGACCTGCAGGCTAGTGGAGGGAAGGAGGGCCTTACACTTCCTCCACTAGCGGAGACATATCTCCACCCCACCACCCAAATTTGGACAGTTAACACGTGTAAACAGTGTAAGCTACTTTATCTGAAGCAGTCCTTAACCAAGAGGGCTGAGACTTCTTCAGCAGTAGGTAAAGTAGTGAAGCCTATGCAAAGTTCCCTGCCATAGATTCCAAGGCATAGAGCTTCTGATAGAACACCTTTAAGTATTGTGACTGGTTCCTTCTTCATATTCTCCTGATTCCATGTTTTGCTGCCCCATCACATATCTTCTTGCACCACCCAATTTCTTTTCCAGTCTTGATGTCCCTTTCTCTGATGATGTCATTGCAGAGGCCTATATTCTTTAGAGATTAGGAAAAATAACAAAAGGTGAACTAATTGAAACATAAAACTTATTAGACGATATACAGGAATAGAGTCATGCAGCTAAGACCCTGGTCCTTTGGCCAAAATGGTCCATCCTGACCCAGATGAGGATGAGAATGAGAATAAAATGCTAAAAACACAATTAATCTTTAGAGGTTCATTGCATTCAAATCAAAGGTCAATATTTTCATTGGATATTAGAGGAATCAAGAGATATAGAAATAAGAAAACAGTATTGAGATAGGAAATCAGTCATGATCTTATTGAATGGCAGACCAGGTTTGAGAGACCTGACCTTATTTCTTATGTTCAAGCACCCATTGATTTTGATGTGATTGCAGAGCAAATATTTAGGAGCAAAATATGAAAATTCATGACTTATTTTTAATATGATTTTGCTTTAGTTTAATGTTTTGTTATTTAAAATTTATTTTTGTCATTTTCAGAACATTATAGTTTAATATCTTTTATTATTTACTTCAGTTCTACTAAATGTCAGAAATGTTGTCAGACAACTTGAAGACCCTCTGCAACCATAATTGATGGCTCCAGGCAGAAATGGCCCCACAGCAAAGAGCAAATGAAGTGATGCACATTTGTTAAGGTAGAAAAACGTTGTAAATGTCAACCAAAATCATTACAGCCTGTAATATGTTTCAGTGTTAAAGAGGAGTGCAGCAGGATAAGGAGTTAGAGATACTGACGGTGTGCGTGAGCTAGAGAAGAAGGGTGACATGAATCATGTGAATTCTCAAAAAAAAGGCAACATAGGTTTTCCCTACTTTTTTGTGATTCTTTTGTTGAAGGGGTGGTCCCCAAATTGGATGTTACTTCGGATCTTATTATCTGTTTTGCGCCCCAAATACCATGGGGTAGTGTGGTAGCTTAGCAGTTAGCACAAAGCTTTGCAGAGCCAGCTGTAAAATCAGGATATGATTTCCACCACTGTCTGTAGTGAGATTGCATGTTCCCCCGTGACCACTTGGGGTTCCTCTGATGCTCCCACTTACGCCCACTTTCCAAACATGTACAGTTAGCGTAAGTGAGTTGTGGGCATGCAATTTTGGCACTAGAAGCATTGTGACACTTGCAGGCTGCCCAAAATAATCTTTGCTGATTTGAATTAATGCAAATAATGCATTCACTGTATGTTTTGATGTATATATGACAAACAAAGGCAATCTAACCTATCTTCAAATAATGGTGAGCTCCATTTTGTGGTACCTTTAAGTAGCAATATCCAACACAGTCGAAGCATTGTTTTAACAAGAAATGGCAGACAAATTGAATAAGAATTTTGCATCAGTCCTCACTGTGGAAGACACCAGCAGCATGGTAGAGTGTCGGGGGCAAAAGTGAGTGTAGTCACAACTATTAAAGAGAAGGCGCTCAGGAAACTGAAAGGTCTGAAGGTGGATCAATCATGTGGATAAGATGGACTACACCCCTGGATTGTGAAAAAGGTAGCTGAAGAGATTGTGGAGGCATTAGTATGATCCTTCCAGAATCATTCTGGAAGACTGGAAAATTGTAAATGTCAATCCATTCTTTAAAAAGGGACGGGGGCTAAAGATAGGAAATTATAAGCCAGTGACACTGACTTCAGTTGTTCACAATTATCACTAAGGATGAGCTTGGGGGTTACTTGGAGACACATGATAAAATAGAATGAAGTCAACATGGTTTCCTTCAGGGGAAATCCTACCTGACAAATCTGTTGGAATTCTTTGAGGAAATAACAGGCAGGATATACAAAGGAAAAGATACTATTTAACTTGGATTTTCAGAAGGCTTTGACAAGGCGCCACACATGAGAGAGCTAAACAAGATAAAGCCCAAGGTATTATAGGAAAGTAATTAGCATGGATAGAAGATTGACTGACTGGCAGGAGACAAAGAGTGAAAATAAAGGGGGCCTTTTCTGATTGCCTTTGCTGTTGAATAATGGTGTTCCGCAGCAGAGGTCAGGATTGTGTCTGCTACTTTTTGCATTATATGTTAATGATATAGATGGCAGAATTGTTAACATTGTGGCCAAGTTTGCAGATGATACATAGATAGGTGGAGGGGAGGTAGTACTAAGGAAGCAGGGAGTCTGCAAAAAGACTTGGACAAATTGGGAGAATAGGAAAAGAAGTGGCAGATGGAATGCAGTATAGGGAAGTGTATGGTCATGCACTTTGGTAGAAGGAATATAGGTGTATGCTATTTTCCAAATCAGAGGTGCAAAGGAACGTGGGAGTTCTTGTGCAGGATTCCCTGAAAGTTAAATTGTAGGTTGAGTCAGTGGAAGAAAGGTAAATGCAATGTTAATATTTTTTCAAGAGGACTGAGATATAAAAACAAAGATGTAATGCAGGGCTTGATAAGGCATTGGTCAGAACACAATTGGAGTATTGCGAGAAATTTTGGGCCACTTATCTATGGGTGTGTTGGTGAAAGTCTGAAAGAGGTTCACAAGAATGACCTGGGAATGAAAGGGAAAGTTTAATGGTTCTGGCCTTTAATCACTGGAGTTTAGAAGAATGGGGGGTATCTCATTGGTGATAATGTGGCTGTTGAGAAAAGTTTCCAATAACATGAGAGTCTAGGACCAGAAGACACAACCTCCGACTGGAAAGATGTCCTATTAGAAAAGAGATGAACAGGAAGTTTTTTTTAGAGGATGGTGAAACTATGGAAACAGCAGTGGGGGCCAAATCATTGGATATATTTACATAAAAATCAATAGGTTCTTGATTAGTTAGGGCATCACAGGAGAGTGGAGATGAGAGGGAAAAATAAATAAGCCATGATTGAATAGCAGAGCAGACTCAATGGGTCAAATAGCCTAAATCTGCAAATTCTCCAAGTGGCCTAATATCTTATGGACTTGTTAATTATATACTCTGATCTTGATTACTGGCTTCCTGCAGAAATGTAAAAAGACAAGCTAAGGTTGTGGCAGGACGATGGAAACTAGAGTGACAAGTCAAATGATGGTGCAGTTGCTGCAAAGGAACGGCTATTTCCAGTCATTTGGTGGCCCAAACCATCAAGATGAAGCTTGAAATGTTGGTTGAAGATCTTGCCCACCACAGTGGATATCAGGCTGCTAGTGGAGCAGCGAGAGGTCAGTAAAGTCAACTTCACTCAGAAAATCGGAAGGTGGCAACTGATGAGAGTTTCTGCCAGTCTTGTCACCCTCTTACCTCAACTGCTATTCAGCTGGTCAGGCAATCCGTTCCAAGGTGTCACTCCCCTACTTCATTTTATAGGGCCCTTCTGTGATGCTAGGCAATGTCATTCAGATACAAATAAATGAAAAATATACACTGAATAGCAATCCTCTGCTCCCAAGTCACCCTTGCAAATCTTCCCCTTGCATACAGAGTCGAGCAAGTCTCCTGCTGTGAGCTGATTAGGAAAACCTGTTCCACCACCTGCCTTGATTTTCTCTCTCCGGCTGTGTGCTGGCATGATCACTAAGCAGAACACGTTGAGGAAAATGTTAGCATCTGTCTGCCCAGACTAGCTCTCACCTCATGCCAGCACTGTACAAATTAGCTTGCATTATTGAACTTTGAGCTGCTACATTCAGTGCATTTCTGTGTGCATAGCACTTAGAAACATCGAAACATAGAAAATAGGTGCAGGAGTAGGCCATTCGGCCCTTCGAGTCTGCACCACCATTCAGTATGATCATTGCTGATCATCCAACTCAGAACCCTGTATCTGCTTTCTCTCCATACCCCCGATCCCTTTAGCCACAAGGGCCATATCTAACTTACTCTTAAATATAGCCAATGAACCAGCCTCAACTGTTTCCTGTGGCAGAGAATTCCACAGATTCACCACTCTGTGTGAAGAAGTTTTTCCTCATCTTGGTCCTAAAAGGCTTCCCCTTTATCCTTAAACTGTGACCCCTCATTCTGGACTTCCCCAACATCGAAAACAATCTTCCTGCATCTAGCCTGTCCAATCCCTTTAGAATTTTATATGTTTCAAAAAGATCCCCCCTCAATCTTCTAAATTACAGTGAGTATAAGCCTAGTCGATCCAGTCTTTCTTCATATGAAAGTCCTGCCATCCCAGGAATCAATCTGGTGAACCTTCTCTGTATTCCCTCTATGGCAAGAATGTCTTTCCTCAGATTAGGGGACCAAAACTGCATACAATATTCTAGGTGCAGTCTCACCAAGGCCTTGTACAACTGCAGTAGAACCTCCCTGCTCCTGTACTCAAATCCTTTTGCTATGAATGCCAACATACCATTTGCCTTTTTCACCACCTGCTGTACCTGCATGTCCACCTTCAATGACTGGTGTACAATGACACCCAGGTCTCTTTGCATCTCCCCTTTTCCTAATCAGCCACTGTTCAGATAATAATCTGTTTTCCTGTTCTTGCAACCAAAGTGGATAACCTCACATTTATCCACATTAAATTGCATCTGCCATGAATTTGCCCACTCACCTGACCTATCCAAGTCACCCTGCATCCTTTTAGCATCCTCCTCACAGCTAACACCGCCGCCCAGCTTCGTGTCATCCACAAACTTGGAGATGCTGCATTTAATCCCCTTGTCTAAATCATTAATATATATTGTAAACAACTGGGGTCCCAGCACTGAGCCTTGCGGTACCCCACTAGTTACTGCCTGCCATTCTGAAAAGGTCCCGTTTACTCCCACTCTTTGCTTCCTGTCTGCCAACCAATTCTCTATCCACATCAATACCATACCCCCAATACCGTTTGCTTTAAGTTTGCACACTAATCTCCTGTGTGGGACCTTGTCAAAAGCCTTTTGAAAATCTAAATATACCACATCCACTGGCTCTCCCCTATCCACTCTACTAGTTAAATCTTCAAAAAATTCTATAAGATTCGTCAGACATGATTTTCCTTTCACAAATCCATGCTGACTTTGTCTGATGATTTCACCTCTTTCCAAATGTGCTGTTATCACATCTTTGATAACCGACTCTAGCATTTTCCCCACCACCGATGTCAGACTAACTGGTCTATAATTCCCTGGTTTCTCTCTCCCTCCTTTTTTTTTTTAAAAGTGGGGTTACATTAGCCACCCTCCAATCCTCAGGAACTAATCCCGAATCTAAGGAGTTTTGAAAAATTATCACTAATGCATCCACTATTTCTTGGGCTACTTTCTTAAGCACTCTGGGATGCAGACCATCAGGCCCTGGGGATTTATCTGCCTTTAATCCCTTCAATTTACCTAACACCACTTCCCTGCTAACATGTATTTCCCTCAGTTCCTCCATCTCACTAGACCCTCGGTCCCTTACTATTTCTGGAAGATTATTTATGTCCTCCTTAGTGAAGACAGAACCAAAGTAGTTATTCAATTGGTCTGCCATGTCTTTGTTCCCTATGATCAATTCACCTGTTTCTGACTGTAAAGGACCTACATTTGTCTTGACCAATCTTTTTCTTTTCACGTATCTATAAAAGCTTTTACAGTCAGTTTTTATGTTCCCTGCCAGCTTTCTCTCATAATCTTTTTTCCCTTTCCTAATTAAGCCCTTTGTCCTCCTCTGCTGGTCTCTGAATTTCTCCCTGTCCTCAGGTGTGCTGCTTTATTTTGCTAATTTATATGTTTTTTCTTTGGACTTGATACTATCCCTAATTTCCCTTGTCAGCCACGGGTGCACTACCTTCCCTGGTTTATCCTTTTGCCAAACTGGGATGAACAATTGTTGTAGTTCATCCATGCGATCTTTAAATGCTTGCCATTGCATATCCACCGTCAACCCTTTAAGTATCATTTGCCAGTCTATCTTAACTAATTCATGTCTCATACCTTTAAAGTTACCCTTCTTTAAGTTCAGAACCTTTGTTTCTGAATTAACTATGTCACTCTCCATCTTAATGAAGAATTCCACCATATTGTGGTCACTCTTACCCAAGGGGCCTCGCATGACAAGATTGCTAACTAACCCTTCCTCATTGCTCAATACCCAATCTAGAATGGCCTGCTCTCTAGTAGGTTCCTCGACATGTTGGTTCAGAAAACCATCCCGCATACATTGCAAGAAATCCTCTTCCTCAGCACCCTTACCAATTTGGTTCACCCAATCTATATGTAGATTGAAGTCACCCATTATAACTACTGTTCCTTTATTGCACGCATTTCTAATTTCTTGTTTAATGCCATCCCCAACCTCACTACTACTGTTAGGTGGCCCGTACACAACTCCCACCAGTGTTTTCTGCCCCTTAGTGTTATGCAGCTCTACCCACATCGATTCCACATCCTCCAGGCTAATGTCCTTCCTTTCTATTGCGTTAATCTCCTCTCTAACCAGCAATGTTACCCCACCTCCTTTTCTTTCCTGTCTATCCCTCCTGAATATTGAATATCCCTGGATGTTGAGCTCCCATCCTTGGTCACCCTGGAGCCATGTCTCTGTGATCCCAACTATATCATATTCATTAATAACTATCTGCACATTCAATTCATCCACCTTGTTACGAATGCTCCTCACATTGACACACAAAGCCTTCAGGCTTGTTTTTACAACACTCTTAGCCCTTATACAATTATGTTGAAAGTGGCTTTTTTTTGCTTTTTGCCCTGGATTTGCCTGCCTGCCACTTTTACTTTTCACCTTACTACTTTTTGCTTCTACCCTCATTTTACACCCCTCTGTCTCTCTGCACTTGTTCCCATCCCCCTGCCACATTAGTTTAAAGCCTCCTGAACAGCAGTAGCAAATGCTCCCCCTAGGACATTGGTTCCAGTCCAGCCCAGGTGCAGACCGTCCTGTTTATACCGGTCCCACCTCCCCCAGAACTGGTTCCAATGCCCCAGAAATTTGAATCCCTCCCCCTTGCACCATTTTTCAAGCCACGTATTCATCTGAAATATCCTCCTATTTCTACTCTGACTAGCATGTGGCACTGGTAGTAATCCAGAGATTATTACCTTTGTGGTCCTACTTTTTAATTTATCTCCTAACTCCCTAAATTCACCTTGTAGGACCTCATCCCATTTTTTACCTATATTGTTGGTACCTATGTGCACCACAACCACTGGCTGTTCACCCTCCCACTCCAGAATGTCCTGCAGCCACTCAGAGACATCCTTGGCCCTTGCACCAGGGAGGCAACATACCATCCTGGAGTCTCGTTTGTGGCCGCAGAAACACCTATCTATTCCCCTTACAATCGAATCCCCTATCACTATAGCTCTCCCACTCCTTTTCCTTCCCTCCTGTGCCGCAGAGCCACCCATGGTGCAATGAACTCGGCTGCTGCTGCCTTCCCCTGATGAGACATCTCCCCCAACAGTATCCAAAATAGTATATCTGTTTAGGAGGGAGATGACCTCAGGAGACTCCTGCACTACTGCCTACTGCTATGCTGTCTAGTGGCCACCCCTTCCCTTTCTGCCTGTGTAGCCTTTACCTGCAGTGTGGCCAACTCACTGAACGTGCTATTCACGACTTTCTCAGCATCGCGGATGCTCCAGTATGAATCCAATTTCAGCTCCAGACGCTCAATGTGGTCTGCCAAAAGCTGCAGTTGGACACACTTCCTGCACACATAGTCGTCAGGGACACTGGAAGTATCCCTGATTTCCCACATGCTGCAGGATGAACAAACCACGGGGCCGATCTCAGCTGCCATGACCTACCCAATACTTGCCTCAACTTTTGAAATGATCTCCTTTGAAAGGAACTTACCCAGCCTTACCTCACTTGGAGTGAAGCTCGTCCTCAGCCTCTTCTCATCGAAGCCTCTCGAGTCAAAGCCTCAAATCTCCACTCCTTCACTGGCCCACTCACTCACTGGCTGCTTTTCACAGGCCAGTCTGCTTGAGGTAACCCTCTATTTATTTGTTTGAGCTTTTCAAACTGCTTGGTCACCTGACCTCGATTGCCCAATCAGCTGCTTTCTGCTGAGCCTGAGCAATTCAAATCTTGATTGACTTGATTGCACAGTCCAACTGCCAAAACTGCCAGAATCTCTCGAGTCAAAGCCTCGAGAGAACAACAATATATGTGAAACCTCCCTGGTTTCCTTGGCTGCGTAAGTATAGAGAAGACACTCTTCGGTCCTGCCAAGTCCATGAGATTGAGGTGGCTCTCCCACCCCAAACCCCGGTTTGTATGTAATTTGCTATCCTGTTAGAATTCAGTGCCAAAAATTAACAAACCACAAATTTATAATTAAAGGAATTATATTTATGAATCTTAACTTAACTACAGAGTTAGTAAAGAAACAAACAAGCAAAAAGAGCCCGTTCTAATTAAACAAAGGTGCACAAGTTGAAGCTCAGCTCTTCCCAAGATTTATATTCACCGATTCTCAGTCAGCCTCGACACCTTGCTCCATTGAATCACAGCCCCCCACCAGGTCGAATCCTATGACTGGTTCTCTACAGTGTCTTCTCTCTTCATTTCCTACTGAATAAATGACCCCAGCTCCCACGGTGTCAGGCACACAACACAAAAACCTGCTCCCCTAATTGAATGGCTCACATTCCAAAGCACCCAGTATCTCTAACCATAACCCAAACACTGCTTCTACAGAAAGACCATTACATTAGCAGTGAAACCTTTCCCAGGGTGGTACACATGCTTCCTACCAAAGAGAAGTAACCATGCCTGGAAATGTGATCCTTCATCTTCATGAGTCTTCATGAAGGGTCTCAGCCCAAAACATTGACTGTTTACTCTTTTCCATAGATGCTGCCTGGCCTCCTGAATTCTTCCAGCATTTTGTGAGTGTTGCTTTGGATTTCCTGCAACTGCAGATTTTCTCCTGTTTGTCCTCATCACCAAATCTTACTATGCATGCTTCTGCACCCTAGGAATTTGACTCCCCATTTCACTACAAGAAACACAGACGTGGAATTCTTGAATGAAAAGTAATGACCATTTAAGTGCAGTTAGTTTATCTAGATTTGAAAATAAATTTGCATTCATTTAAACTAGGAATTGGTGGATTATTATGTATGAACTTCACACTTATAGACAGTAATTTTGTTTTACAGTGTTTGTGTGAAATGAGTGATACAGAGTTGGCAGACAGTTTTAAAATTTTGAATAAATAAAATTATAAGGTACTATAAAATTAAATATAATTTTATATTACATTTCATAAATAAACATAAATACTGTATATATTGAATATACAAAATGTTTATATAACATTTTCATAAATTCCTGCAGCTGCCTGTAAGAAGGTTGTACGTTTTCCCTGTGATTGCATGGATTTCCTCCTGGCGCTCTGGTTTCCTCCCACAGTTCAAAGATCTACTGATGGTCATTGTAAATTGTCCCGTAATTAGGCTAGGATTAAATCAAGGGATTGCTGGTCAGCACAGCTCGAACAGCCAGAAGGGCCTATTCCACACTGTATCCCGATACTAATAATAATATAAATATTGTGCTCACAATATTAACAAAAATGATCGCTGAACACTTCAGGTATCCTTTCTATTTTCTTTACTCTAAATATCTTCAGTTATATTTCCCCTACCATTTACCTCATGTTTTATTATTTGAATTGACAGCTGACATTACAGATCAAGTACATTCATAGGTTCAGAAACAGGCTCTTGACACGGACATGATTGTCCACTTCACTCCATGATGGTGCCTGACCCATGGAGTGCCTCCAGCATCTTATCTGTTACTCCAGACCTTGGCATTTTCAGACTTGTGTGTCTTTATTTATCTCCAAATTAAAGAAAATACGAAATACATTTCAGGCACAATATTAACCGATCAAAAGTTAGTAATTAGAAACTAAATAGAAAAAAATATGAAATTATTTTTAAGTTCTGTTGGTGTATGGCTGGCTGCTCCCAAGCATGTTTCTAAAAGTGTAAAAACAAATGCTTGAATCTATTGAAAATCCTGTATTATTGTGCATTTAAAGTAATTTATTTGAACAAGGTAGTTATATCTTCAGGCCACACTCACTATCCTTTAGAATTGCACTTATTTGCATATTCCCTGATAATGCTGTAGAGGGGGGAGGAGATATATTACACTATGCTATATTTTGCATTGCTTATGAGATTTTATGCCGCTTTCATACCTTAACCTTGAAGTGTTAAATTATAATACAACCTGTAGCAATAACTGCTGCAATCAAATAGCAATAACATTTTTGAAAATACATTCTGCAAGGACTTGTATGATAACATAATTATCATACCCAAAAAAATACATATATTAAATTACAAGGGCTGAATTTTCAAGGATTCAAGTCACCTTGAATAGGTGGGTGAAAATCTTAAAATATGCATGTGGTCCTGAACTATCTCAATCTTCAGCATTAGTATGCACAAAATATAAAGAGCTGTAGCAATAGCAATAGTGCCCTTAGCTTTAAAAAATGGTAATATTTTGCAGGATATGTGACACAGCCAGATCTGCTAATAATGATGACCATCTGTATTGAATTTAAAACAGAGCAGCATATTCTCCATAATCCTACTAAGGCCATCTAAACAGTGGCATCCTTTCACAATAACTGTTACAGCATCGCCTGTACCCTAACTCTGCAGAATTTGATTTTTTCCAAAGAAAAACCGGACAGGATTGCCATCAAATCTTTTAAAAATTGTAGATGATAGATTTCTAACCATGAAACACGCTCCAAGGCCCTATCAACCACACCAACTTAAGATCCACTACATAGTCAGAATGCATAGAGAAGAAAAATTATCTAGATGAGATACACATGCTGGGACTTTCCTCAAGATTCTCCTGATCTAACTGTGGCAGGATGTTAGCATAGCTATGAATGTACCATGTAAATCCTTTACTGTTAAACTCTCCCAGAACTTAAGGCAGTTTATGAAGAGAACTGCAGTGATTCATGGTTTGAAGTACTTCGATGTTTACAAGTTGACAACAATGCCAGCTTTAAAGTGCATTTACTGCTTTGTTTAATAATTTAATTGGATTTAGGATGGTACATTAGTGCCAAGCGTCCAGTGAGCTGATGGCTTGCACGATCAGAACTGCTCCCAGGTAAAGGCTGAGATGCTAAAAGAGAAAATAGCAAGAGGGGATGAAGTTTGGAGTGGTATTTTGATGTGGGATCATTAGGCTTGTTTCTTTTACCGTAGGACTCCATATGTTTTAAACACTTTGCTTGCTGTTTGATGAATGTAGGCCTGGTCCTCTGATGACAGTTGATTGTCTGTGGGGAAGAAAGAGACACTGGAATGCCTTTGACATTTTGCAAGTGATCAGAAAAGGGAAAGGTCAGAAGTCATCTTGAATGTGTGACTATTACAGCACATGGGAAAATCAAACAGAAGCTCAAAAGCAGGTAGCTGTTGAATATCATAAATCTGTTTATTGCTGTAGAAGGAGGACAAATATAAATAGACAAATGTAAGGAGATAATGATGATGATGATGACATCGACTCAGGCTTGAGAGGCCAGCGTCGGGCAATTTCATGCCTTACAAGGCGCGGAACGAAAGACTGTGTGGCGCGCCACTCCTCACACAGACATTTTGCAGTATTTTTCTTTATTTTACGAGGTCAAGTTGCGAGCTCAACACTCAACCAGGCACGGATGGAAAGTGAACTCAGGAATCCGACTGGATTCGAACCCGAGAACCTCCATTCCGGAGTCCGGCGCCGATGTCACTGCTGACCAGCCGACCCTGTAAGGAGGAAAAGAATATAAAAGCAAGGATGTAATGTTGAGATGCTATAAAGCACTGGTGAGGCCTCACTTGGAGTATTGTGAGCAGTTTTGGGCCCCTGATCTTAGAAAGGGTTTGCTGAAACTGGAGACGGTTCAAAAGAGGTTCACAAAAATGATCCCAGAATTAAATGGCTTGTCAAATGAAGAGTGTTTGATGGCTTTGGGCTGTATTCACTGGAATTTAGAAGAATGAAGGGTGACCTCATTGAAGCCTATCAAATGGTGAAAGGTGTTGACAGAGTGAATGTGGAGAAGATGTTTCCAATGGTGTAAATATCTAAGACCAGCGGACCACGCACAACACGCTGGAGGAACTCAGCAGGTTGGGCAGCATCCGTGGAAATGAACAGTCAATGCCTCGGCCTGAAACGTTGACTGTTCATTTCCACGGATGCTGCCCGACCTGCTGAGTTCCTCCAGCATGTTGTGTGTGTTGCTTTGACCACAGCATCTGCAGTACACTTTGTGTTTAAGACCAGAGGACGCTGCCTGAAAATAGAGGGGCGTCCATTTAGAATGGAGTTTTTATGTATATTTAAATTCACCAAGTCTTTATGTATATTTAAGGCAGAGGCTGATAGATTCTTGATTGGTCTGGGCATAAAGGAATACAGGGAGAAGGCAGGAGATTAGGGCTGAGAGGAAAATAGATCAGCCATGATAAACTGGCAGAGCAGACTTGATGGGCCAAATGGCCGAATTCAGCTCCTATATCTTATGATGTTATGGTCTAAATTAGACAGTGGTCCCATGTAGCTTGGGTATGACCCTGCCTTGGAGCTTTAGTGAAGACTTATGAAATTCCTCCGCCCCACCTACCCAAGACTGGTGGAGAAATCCAGCCTTGGGTTATACTATGGCACTCTGCTGTGCTGCCCATGTGCTTTAATGCAGAGTAAAGTTAATCAATAAATTCAGTTGCTAGGCAGAAACAACGATGAGAAGGGATCAAACACGAGGAAATCTGCAGATGCTGGAAATTCAAACAACACACACAAAATGCTGGTGGAACACAGCAGGCCAGGCAGCATCTATAAGAAGAAGCACTGTCAATGTTTCGGGCCGAGACCCTTCGTCAGGACTAACTGAAAGGAGAGATAGTAAGAGATTTGGAAGTAGTGGGGGGAGGGGAAAATGTGAAATGATAGAAGACCGGAGGGGGTGAGATGAAGCTAAGAGCTGGAAAGGTGATTGGCGGAAGTGATACAGAGCTGGAGAAGGGAAAGGATCATGGGACAGGAGGCCTCGGGAGAAAGAAAGTGGGAGGGGGGAAGCACCAGAGGGAGATGGAGAACAGGCAGAGTGATGGGCAGAGAGAGAGAAAAAAAAACAAACAAACAACTAAATATGTCAGGGATGGAGTAAGAAGGGGAGGAGGGGCATTAACGGAAGTTAGAGAAGTCAATGTTCATGCCATCAGGTTGGAGGCTACCCAGCCAATATATAAGGTGTTGTTCCTCCAACTTGAGTATGGATTCATCTTGACAGTAGAGGAGGCCATCGATAGACATATCAGAATGGGAATGGGACGTGGAATTAAAATGTATGGCCACTGGAAGATCCTGCTTTCTCTGGCAGACCAAGCGTAGGTGTTCAGCAAAACGGTCTCCCAGTCTGCGTCGGGTCTCACCAATATATAAAAGGCCACACCGGGAACACTGGATGCTGTATACCACACCAGCCAACTCACAGGCGAAGTGTTGCCTCACCTGGAAGGACTGTCTGGGGCCCTGAATGGTGGTGAGGGAGGAAGTGTAAGGGCAGGTGTAGCACTTGACTCTTGCACGCATGCTGAGTTTGTTGACTTCGTTAACTTTGCCTCCAACTTTCACCCTGCCCTCAAATTTACCTTGTCCATTTCTGACACCTCCCTCCCCTTTCTTGATCTTTCTGTCTCCATCTCTGGAGACGGCTTATCTACTGATATCTACTATAAGCCTACAGACTCTCACAGCTACCTGGACTATTCCTCTTCCCACCTTGTCTCTTGCAAAAATGCTATCCCCTTCTCACAATTCCTCTGTCTCCACCGCATCTGCTCTCAGGATGAGGCTTTTCATTCCAGGACGAGGGAGATGTCTTCCTTTTTTAAACAAAGGGGCTTCCCTTCTTCCACCATCAACTCTGCTCTCAAATGCATCTCTCCCATTTCCCACACATCTGCCCTCACCCCATCCGCCCGCAACCCCACTCGGGATAGGGTTCCCCTTGTCCTCACCTACGACCCCACCAGCCTCCAGGTCCAACATATAATTCTCTGTAACTTCCGCCACCTCCAACGGGATCCCACTACCAAGCACATCTTCCACTCCCCACCCTTTCTGCTTTCCGCAGGGATCGCTCCCTACGTGACTCCCTTGTCCACTCGTCCACCCCATCCCTTCCCACCGATCTCCCTCCTGGCACTTATACTAGTAAGCGAAACAAGTGCTACACCTGCCCTTACACTTCCTCCCTCACCATCATTCAGGGCCCCAGACAGTCCTTCCAGGTGAGGTGACACTTCACCTGTGAGTCGGCTGGTGTGGTATACTGCGTCCGGTGCTCCCGGTGTGGTCTTTTATATATTGGTGAGACCCCACGCAGAGCGGGAGACCGTTTCACTGAACACCTACGCTCGGTCTGCCAGAGAAAGCAGGATCTCCCAGTGGCCACACATTTTAATTCCACATCCCATTCCCATTCTGATATGTCTGATATGACCTCCTCTACTGTCAAGATGAATCCATACTCAGGTTGGAGGAACAACACCTTATATACCGGCTGGGTAGCCTCCAACCTGATGGCATGAACATTGACTTCTCTAACTTCTGTTAATGCCCCTCCTCCCCTTCTTACTCCATCCCTGACATACTTAGTTGTTTGTTTTCTTTCTCTCTCTCTGTCCATCACTCTGCCTGTTCTCCATCTCCCTCTGGTGCTTCCCCCCTCCCCCTTTCTTTCTCCCGAGGCCTCCCGTCCCATGATCCTTTCCCTTCTCCCGCTCTGTATCACTTTCGCCAATCACCTTTCCAGCTCTTAGCTTCATCCCACCCTCTCCGGCCTTCTCCAATCATTTCGCATTTCCCCCTCCCCCCACTACTTTCAAATCTCTTAGTATCTCTCCTTTCAGTTAGTGCTGATGAAGGGTCTCCGCCTGAAACGCCGACAGTGCTTCTCCTTATAGATGCTGCCTGGCCTGCTGTGTTCCACCAGCATTTTGTGTGTGTTGTGATGAGAAGGGATGTTAAGAATTGAGGTAGAGGATTTCTGATTGTGGTATCATTCAGGGTAGCAAAAACATTTTTGGAGAGATTAGTTCAATGCTTCAAACCAAAGCTGGATGAGTCACAGAGGTTCTGGTACTCAGTCCAGGACTCAAGTTCAGCATCCACGTGAGCCCTATGAGTCTTCATGATGATACCAGTGAACAAAACAGCACTTGGAGAAACAGTATGGAGTAAGCTTTATCTGCAATCTAACCATTTCTGCACCAAGCTCTAATTCTTTAAATAAAAAATTTTTTTTTTAAATATGTGGTTTTAAAGCTGACAATTTGAACTCCACTTTCTGTGTCTAATTTTATCAACATGCTCTTCTATTTATTTCTCCGCCATATATTTGTTTAAAATGCCTTAAATCCATCCATGCCACTCATCTTCAATCCTGTTGCTGGCAGAGAGCGAACACGAGGAAATCTGCAGATGCTGGAAATTCAAACAACAACACACACAAAATGCTGGTAGAACACAGCAGGCTAGGCAGCATCTATAGAGAGAAGCGATGTCGACGTTTCGGGCCGAGACCCTTCATCACAGTTTCTCTGTAAGAATAATGTTTCTCTTCAGTTCTCTATTGAGTCTCATATTTATGGTTCTTTTTCTCAGCCTTGTCAAAAAGTGTAAACATCTTCTCTATATCTAACATATCCAATCCCTTTGTAACATTAAAGCTTTCCACCAGGTCACTTGTTTTCCAGAGATAGAGCCCGTGTCTGTTTAACCTCCCCCAGAATCCTAGAATTATTCCACCAAGATGCAACACTGAGCATCATAGGAAGTCGTTCCTGCCGGTGGCCATCAAACTTTACAACTCCTCCCTCGGAGTGTCAGACACCTTGAGCCAATAGGCTGGTCCTGGACTTATTTCCACTTGGAATAATTTACTTCTTATTAGTTAATTATTTATGGTTTTATGTTGCTATATTTCTACACTATTCTTGGTTGGTGCAACTGTAACGAAATCCAATTTCCCCCGGGATCAATAAAGTATGTCTGATTCTGATTCTGATTGAAATGTACAGCACATATACAGACCCTTTAAGCCCACCTCATCCATGCCGATTCTGATGCCTTTCTATGCTAAACCTGATTGCCTTCATCATCAATGGCTTTCCCTTCCAAGTACCTATCCAAAAGCCTCTTAAATATTGTAAATGTATTAACCTTCAGCATCTCCTCTGGTAGCTCATTCCAGATATTTATTATCCTTGTGTGAAGAACCTACTCCTCAGATTTCCTTCAAATTTCTCCCCTTTCTAGACACCCTTGCGCTGGTAAATAAAGATTCTGACTATGTATCCTGTCTATGCTTCTCAGCCTCCTATATTGCAATGAGAATAGTTCCAGCCAGCCCAATCTCTCCATATAACTGCAGCCCTTGGCAACATTCTGAGACAAGAGGCCTAAGCGACGATGGGAAAGACCCAAATGCCGGAGTATCCAAGACTAGAATCGAGTCACGATTTTGAGGCTGAGATACAAACAGAGTTCTTGACTGGATGCTAGATGAGAACCTGATGAGACCAAATGAGAATCCAAATGAGACAAAAATACTAAACTCGATCACAGACTAAACCAAAGTTGAGCTGACAATTGAGCACTGAACCTGAGCTCGGGTGCTCTTTAAATATCCAAACCTTGGCACCAAAGCATGGCTACCAATTAGCGGAATGGGCCAGAAACTTTAAAGGGACCACATCAGATAGCCACACTGGAGAATCGGAGCGTTGAAACCCCAGAAGCTGGCACAGTCAGGAGCATAGCATAACACGTTCACGTGAAGCTCTTCTTCATTCTCTCTATTGTTACCATACCCTTCATGTAGGTGACAACTAGAATGGCAGACAATAAGCTAAATTAGTTGAACCAATGCTTTGTATAACTACAACATGATATCCTTATACAGTACTCAATTCACCAGCCCATGAAGGCAAGCATACCAAATACCTTATTCACAAACAAGTGTGTGCAGTACCTTTCAGGGAGCTATCATCAGGGTGTCCCTTCACCCATCCAAGCAGTGCTGCATATGAATGACCCTTAGCATTGTCAATGATCCCTTCCATCCATCCACTAATCTCTTAGATCCCCTACCATCAGGCAGGAGGTGCCACAAAATTAGGACAAAGGCTGTTAGAAACAGCTTCTTTCTCCAGGCTATGAGAATACTGAACTGCCAGGTCTAATCATGTATGAAGCCCCAGTAGTGTTATACTGTTCATTTTTTAACTTGTGTTGCAAATATGCCTTATTATATGTTACTCATGGTAATATTACTTTATGTGTTGTGTATGAGCTAGATGCATTGTGTTGTGTACTTTGCTCTGGTAGAACCTTGTTTCATTTGGTGATATACATTTATATGATTGAATGACAATAAACTTGAACTTGGTCCTGAACTATGGACTTGTACCCCAAGGTCTCTCCGTCCATCAACACTCATAAACACCCTGCCATTTATGTTACACATCTACCAGAATTTGACCTTCCAAAATGGATGACATAGAGTTAGAATCACTTGATTGGATTAAGTTCCATCTGTGACCACTCCTCAAAGCATTCCAGCTGATCAATGTACTGTTAGATAACTTTCATTGTTAGCTATGACTTCACCAATTGCCCAAGAGGTATAACCATACTATTCTGGTATTATTCTTATAATTAGTTGTTGCTCACATTAAAATTGTTGTCTTCCTAGAAGAATAACCTACTGATGTTCATAGTAACCAATATTATAGGAAATTATATTTACAACCAGAACGATCAATGCTGTTGAATAAGCTAACATTGTGCTTGAGAACATTCTTGTATAACCAGACATTTTGCTTCAGTGTGATCTGTTTTAAGTCAATGGTTAATATCCCTTTTGACAGAGCAGAGTTTTGCAGTTGAGCAATGTGCCTTCACCAGAGCAGGGCAGCTTCAAAGCACATCAAAGCGCCTTGCTGGTGCTAATTCTGTCTTGCAATTTGATTTGCTTGTGGGCCACTCATTGTTGGAAGTGGAATTTTTGAGGCTGTCAAATGTAATGATGATAATATGTGTAGTGTTTGCATCAGTGTTTAAGGGCACCAATTAGAACAGTTCTTCAGATTTTCAGTCTTTTTATGTGCTTGATCGCACACTTTTACATCTTTTGATTGAAATGTAGCTTTTCTGATCTGAGAGAAGACTTCATTATCAATTAACAAAACGTATGAAAAATTGCTGTGAAGATCGGTGAACTGGTTGACAGTATTTAGTTCAATTTTGCTTATGTTGGTGGTTCATTTCTTAAGTCCCATTCCTGATTTGACTAATGGATCCTCTTTGCTTTTTATTTGGATGCTGAGCCCCTGCATTCATGTTTTATTCTTCAAATGTGTGATATTAAAATTGCATGGTTACTGTTCTTGCTGTGTCAAATTGTTAAGAATGATAAAAGCTTCTGAATTTCTATATGCCGACCACTGCTCATTCTGAATATTAAAAGGTTTCTACCTCCGGTCCTCTGAAATATTTCCCTCTGTGCTGTCTTGAGACTCATTTTCTATCACCCAGGAGATGACCTCTTTCCATTGTTGCCATCAAGGAGGGGAGCCTGACGACACACATTCAACATTTCAGGAACAGCTTCTTCCCCTCCGCCATCAGATTTCTGAATGGACATTGAACCCATGAACAGTAACTCACAACTTTTATTGCACTACTTCTTTGAGTTAACCATAGATTTATTTTTTCACACCTTATGAGTGGTGTGTATGTGTATTTTTCCCCTCAATATCAGATCCTCAGAGGTCTGAAAGCTTGAGGGTTCGGCACAGTAACCTTGATGTTCCTAATAGCACACTCTTCTGGACCAAGATCTCAGATGTTGTTCCTGGGATTTGTAGGAGCCACTCTCCCAGTCTTGGTGTCACACCTCTAGGTGCTCCTATCACCACTGGAATACCTTTGGCTTTAAACTTCCACATCTTTTCTATCTGCTCTTTCAAGCCCTAGTATGTCTCCAGCTTCTCACATTCTTTCTTCCTGATGTCATTGACATTCAGGATTGCCACATCTTTTACTATTGCTTTCTTTTGTTTCTTGACCAGTTTTACTCTGTCTGGTTGGTTGGCCAGTACCTGCTTATCAGTCTGTATTTGGAAGTCCTGTACAAGAACAAGGGGGACAGGGCATCCTGTGACAACCACAGAGGCATAGCTCTCCTGAGCATAACCGGGAAGATGATGGCCTGTATGATGATGTCTCAGAGAGCCAACGTGGTTTCAGATTTAACAGAGGGACAGTGGACATGATGTTTGCTGTCAGACAGATCCAAGAGAAGTGCCAGGAACAGAACCAGAATTTCTACATCCCCTTTGTGGACCTGGTGGAGGCATGTGATACCATCAGTTGCGTAGGCCTTTGGCAAATCCTTACTTCCTCTTTGCAGATGACTGTGCTCTTGCAACACACAATGAAAGGGACCTGCATGAGCTCGCTGACTGCCTCACTGTGGCAGCAAGAAAATTCAGCCTAACCATCAGCCTGCAGAAGACCGAAGTTCTACTTCAACCTGCACCCCATACCAACCCCGCAGAACCACGAATTGAGATTGAAGGCATACGGCTCGACAATGTTGACTCCTTCACCTATTTGGGAAGCTGCCACACCTCCTCCTGCAGTCTAGATCGAGAGGTCTCAAACAGACTTGCAAAAGCTGGGGCATCCTTTGGCTGGCTATGGACACATGTGTGGAGAACGTGACATTCCACTGAAGACCAGGATGGCAGTCTAAAGAGCAGTTGTCCTAACTTCTCTACAGTATGGCTGTGAAACATGGACATCAAGATGCTTGACCAGTTCCACCTACAATGATCATGGGCATCTCATGGCAAGGCAGAGTCCCCACCACAGAAGTGCTATGAAGGGCTGAGAGTTCTGGCACGGAGACACTGATCATGAAGGCTCAACTTCGATGGGTTGGACATGTGGTCTGGATGGAAGACAACCACCTTCCAAAGACAGTATTCTTTTCCAAGCTGACACATGGCAACAGAAAGTAGAGAGGCCCAACAAAACACTATAAAGACTGTGTAAAAGCTTTCTTGAAGGCATGCAGTATCCCTGTGACTAGTTGGGAGACCTTGGAGAAAGACTGCAACATCTGATGCCTGGCATTCTACAAAGGCACCATCAGACGTGAAGAACAGCAGCTGAAGGACCTCCATCAAAAGCATCAGGACCGCAAGGAGAGACGACCCAACCCTTCAATGGCCATAATATGCCAGACCTACAGGGCCATCTGCACTTCCCAGTGCAGGCTTCGCTTTCATCAGAGGCATCACAGATGTCATCGTTGTTCCCAATGGACTTCCAAGAAGAAGAAGGATCAGTCTGTATTTGGATGTCCCACAGGATCATAGCTCTTTCATTCTCCACTACCTTCTTGGGTGTTTCTCATTTGGACTTAGGAGTGTCCAATCCATACTCAGCGCAGATGCTCCTGTACACAATTCCTTCAACTTGGTTGTGCCATTCAGTGTATGCTGACCCTGCCTGCATCTTGCACCCTGCTACTATGTGCTGGATGGTTTCAATGGATTCTTTGCACACTCTGCATCTTGGGTCTAGTGTGGTATGATAGACCCCGCTTCTATTGCTTTTGTGCTCAGCGCCTGTTCTTGTGCAGCCACGAGCAGCACCTCTATGCTATCCCTCAGCATTGCCCATTTCCAGCCATTGGTAGGACTTTCTTATATCAGCCATATTTGATATCTGGCAAGGGAGCATCCTGTGCAGAGCCTGGTCCTGCCATGGCCTCTGGTCCTCTGGCTCTGCTTCACCCATTTCCAGTTCTATGACCCTGTCTATTGTCTGGTGCAGGCTCGAAGGGCCGAATGGTCTACTTCTGCACCTATTGTCTATTGTCTGAGACATTCTTCTAGCAGGTCATCCTTAGGGGCCATCTTCCTGACATACTCACGGATGTTTCACATATGTAGTCCATATACATATGGTAATTCACAGTTTTTATTATTACGTGTTGCATTGTACTGCTGCCACATAACAACAGATTTCATGACATATGCTGGTGATATTAAACCTGATTCTGCTTTTGATTCAAGTTGAAGAGCTTCTTTACTGCATATCCAGTGTGAATACATACATCAAAGTTTCTATTTCATACCTGCAGTGTTCAATCACACATGGCACCCCCCCAACAAAGAAACGGAGTGTGAAAGAAACTCTTACCCTGTTTCTAGCAGCTGTTGAACCTCTGTCAAGGGATCTTCAACGTACCTATGATGGAAACATTTCATTTTACCAGCATATGCTTTGTAACAACGATTTTGTCCAATCACAATATTTAAGGGGAAGAAGAAAATTACCTGATAAGTTCCAATTAATAATTATCTGTAAAACTGCTATATTAGATGGCTTGTATATTTCAAAAAAAGAGTGTTGATATGTTTACTGCATCCACCCTACAAATAGATAAAGCTGTGCACATGCAGCTTATGGGTGCTTGCATTTCAATGTAGCTTTGGCTCCATTAACTCAGTTATAATCAATATCTAGATTGGCTTTCAACATACTGCTCAGTTACAAATGTGATGGAGGCCTTCTTCAAGCAGTGACTAACCACTTGGAATGGGACCTGAGGTCCCTTCTTTGGACTGCCTGTATCAGAAGGTCTTAGCTACTGCTTCGAAATGTCACCGATGATACGAAGCATTTAGCAACGTAGTCGTGGAGCACTGAAATAAGCCCTTTGGCTCCAGCTGTCTTCACCAATTGAAACTGAAAAATCATATATTTTACTTTCAAAGATTAATGGAATTTAAAAGCAAACTGATTCAAAACCCCTTTCAACTTATGTAACTTAGTTATAACCCATGAATGCTGATGAACATAAGGGGAAAGAACATTTAATTTCATGTATCTGTTTAATGAAGGTGGGTGACCTCATTAAAGTGAATGTGGCTATGGATGCTACACCAGCTGTTGGGATGCTGTGAAGCCAAGGTGCTGGATACAGAAACCTGCAGAGCACTGGCACATGGCAGCTAGTCAGGAGTGTGATCCATCCCAAAGATTACATCACTATATAATGGCAATTTTTATACTGTGGAAGTCATTTCTTCTACTTGCTAGTTGCAGCAGCGTCTTAAATATGGACTATAACAAATATATTTCCCATTTTACAATAAACAGAGGAAACCGAGATGTCCTCATTGCAGCAATGAGAATGTCACAAAGCCAATGTTCATCATTTTGTATTGTGTAATTAGGAAGTATAAATACTTAAGTGCAAGACAGCACCAGGTGACACATTTACATTAAACCACGTTGCTCGCGATCATGCATGAAATCAATTTTCACATGAGTAAATTGACACAGTTATTATTTTGGTGGATATATGATAAATTATATTTTACATGCTGAGCTTCAGAAACTTTTTATTGCAATAAAAATGCATGTGCTTAGAAATTAAATAGTTCCTATACAGAAAGTTAGGCTTGTACTGTGGCCTTAATCTGGGTCTATTTATGCCATTTCATCTGAGTGTCAGGGCACTGGAGCAGGGATCCAATCGCAGACCCAGTACTGTGCACACAGTGATATTCATCGAGTAACAAATCCTGAGGTGCAAACAAAGTCAGTGTCAAAGTTCAGGCAGAGATCAAAACATCCAGAGAAATCCAAAAACCAGAATCAGGAAATAGGCAGAGTCAATATTCAGATGGATAGAGAAGAGATACGAATGCCAGAAAGGCTCAGGAAAATTTACTGGCACAATCTGGCAAGAAACACATGTAAACACAGGACTGAAATACATTGAGCAATAAACAGAGGCAGATGATAGGTGGAGCACAATGAGACACAGATGGCAGAAATACAGGTAATAATGAGAAGCAGATGAGAGACAGAGTACTCAGTAATACAGGGGCCGGAGTAGAGCAGGAGTGGGGACAGGAACACATGGGGCATGAAAACAGACAACAGCACAAGCAATACAAAACCACAGACTGACAGCGAGGGGAAAACACAAAAAGACAAAGTTCCATTGGAGATACTGTCCATGAAGTTGCTGATGCTTTACCTCACTTCTATAGACTCTGTATCCAGCTCGCAAGTAAATACAGATGCAAAGAATGCATTTATGATCTCACCCATCTGTTTTCACCAAGCTTGATCTCCATCTTGTCCGCATCCACTGACAGTACAACCCGCCTCTCTACAGAGGCCTCCTGGTGTCACAGCAGGTAGAGCTGAGTGCTGGCGATGAGAGAGGTGTTACGGGCGGGGACCCAACACCTCTCCTCAGGACCGTAGCCCTCCCGGTCCACAAGGTACTGGAGGCCACAGCCCCAGCAACGAACGTCCAGCAGTTGACGCACTGTGAAGACCCATCGATGAGCTGTGTGGGGGGGGGACACGGGGTGGCTCATGAAAGGCTTGATGTGGGACACATGGAAGGTGGGGTGAATGCGGCGGAGAGTGGAGGGGAGTTGAGACAGACAGCAGCAGGGCTGATGACTTTAGCAATGGGAAAGGGCTGATGAAGCGGAGGGGGGGCAAGCTTGTGGGAATCCACCTTGAGGGGCAGGTCTCGGGTTGAAAGCCACACACGCTGCCCCTGGCGGTAACGTGGGGCCTTGGAGCGATGGCGGTCAGCTTGACGCTTGATCCTAGCAGAGGCACGGAGAAGGACAGAGCGAGTGTGCCTCCACATCCGCTGACAACGGCAGATGAATGCCTTGGCAGATGGAACACCAACCTCCTCCTGAGCTGGAAAAAGTGGAGGTTGGTAGCCAAGGCAGCACTCGAAGGGGGACAGACCGGTGGATGAGGACGGATGAGAGTTTATGGTGTACTCGGCCCAGGGTAGCTGCTGGCTCCACGCAGAGGGGTTCAGGGAGACCCAGACACTGCAATATAGTCTCTAGCTGTTGGCCCGCTCGGTCTGGCCATTGGTCTGTGGGTGGAATCCTGAAGACAGACTCAGAGGCACCCAGAAGATTACAGAATGCCCTCCAGAAGTTGGATGTGAATTGAGAGACCCCTGTCTGACACAACATCTGTAGGTAAACAATGTAATTTTAAAACATAAGGTACTAGTAATTTGGCTGTTTCTTTGGCAGAGAGGAGTTTAGGTAAAGGAGTGAAATGTACAGACTTGGAGAAACGATCACCTACTGTGAGAATAGTGGTGTTACCATCTGATGGGGGAAGACCAGTGACAAAACCAGGGCAATGTGGCACCAGGGTCTCCTGGGGATAGAAAAGGGTTGTAACAGACCAGCAGGTGACCAGTTAGAGTTCTTGCCTTGAGCACAGACCGAGCAGGCCAAGACGAAGTTGCGGATGTCATCTCCCAAGGAGGGCCACCAGAACCGCTGACTGATGAAGGCCTGCGTACACTTGGATCCAGGGTGACAGGATAACCGGGAAGAATGACCCCACTGTGAGTGGACAGAGCTGGGAACATAAACACGGTTAGTGGGGCATTGACTAGGGGCTGCCTTGCCCAGTTGAGCAGCTTGCACCATGGCTTCAATGTCCCATTGCACTGCACCCACCAGACAGTGAGCAGGGATGTTGACATCGGGGACCTCAGGGGTTTCCAAGGAGGGAAATCTTTGGGAAAGAGCATCAGGTTTTCCATTCTTGGAACAGAGGCAAAAGGACAGAGTAAATTTGAATCTTGAGTAAAACAGGGACCAACGAGCTTGATGGGAGTGGAGACGCTTGGCCGTACGGATATATTTCAGATTCCTGTGATCAGTCCAGACTAAGAATGGCACCTCGGCTCCCTCCAGCCAATGCCTCCATTCCTCCAGAGCTACTTCACAGCCAGCAGCTCCCAGATTCAGACATCGTAATTCCGCTCCGTGGGAGTGAGGCGGTGAGAGAAGGCGGCACGGGGTGTACCTTCTCATCCTTGGCCGAGCGCTGAGAGAGAACAACTCCTACACCAACATCAGACAGATCCACCTCCACAATGAACTGCCGGTCAGTGTCGGCTTGAATCAGGATGGGGGCAGAGGTGAAACGTTCCATCAGGTCAGAGAAGGTTTTTTCAGAGCAGGGGACCAGGAGAATCTGACAGCAGATGAGGTAAGAGCAGTGAGTGGTGCAGCCAGTGTACTGTAATTTCTGATGATGTGGCGACAGAAGTTAGCAAAGACCAAGAAGCATTGCAATTCCGGCAAGTCGAAGGTTGGGCACGTTTGACCACAGCCTTGATCTTCTGTTGGTCCATCTGAATGGAACCACCAGAAATTACATACCCTAGGAAGGAGATGGTATTGTGATGAAACTCACATTTCTCAGCCTGCACAAAGAGCTGGTTCTCCAGCAGATGCAGGAGAACTCTACAGACGTGACCTGTGTGTTCAGCAAGAAAACTTTTTTAAAAATCAAAATGTCATCGAGATACACAAAAACAAATTGGTTCAGCACATCCCTAAGAATGTCATTTACCAGGGCTTGGAAGACAGCGGGGGCACTGGTGAGACCGAATGGCACGACCAGATACTCGCCATGGCCCGAGGTGGTGTTGAAGGCCGTCTTCCACTCGTCCCCTTCACGGATGTGGACAAGACAGAGATCAAGCTTGATTAAAACTGAGGCTCCTTGCAGTAGTTCAAATGCCAAGGGCATGAGCGAAGGAGAGTAACGGTTCTTAACAGTGACTTCATACAGTCCCTGGTAATCAATGCATGAACGTAAGGATCCGTCCTTCTTTTCAACAAAGAAAAAACCAGACCAGCAGGGGAGGAAGACGGCCAGATGATGCCTGCAGCCAGAGACTCTTGAATGTACTTACTCCTGGCTTCTGTTTCAGGTACGGACAGGGAATACAGGCGGCCCCTTGGATGAGATGTGCCAGGCAGGAGGTCAATGGCGCAATCATGTGGATGATAAGGAAGTAGGGAAATGGCCCGGGACTTGCTTAACACAGCCTTGAGGTCCATGTACTCAGGAGGGATGGCACTAAGGTCTGGAGGGGACCTGGACTTGGAGACAAGGTGATCTGAGCATGGCGGAGGCAGTGGGAGGGACAGAATGGGCTCCATCCAGCCTACAATCTTGCGACTGAGACAATCAATGTGGAGGGTTGTGTCTGACTAACCAGGGATGGCCCAGGACAATGGGAGCTTGAGGAGAAGTTAATAACATAAAGGGTTAACTGTTCATGATGGTTGCCGGGTAAACTGAGACTCACCGAGGCTGTGATATGTGTGATGCTAGCCAGTCTCTGACCGTTCAAGGCGTTGGCCACCAATGGTGACTGGAGAGAAGACGTGGGTAATCCCCACTGGGCAGCCAAGCCGGAATCACTAAAACACCCCTCTACATCAGAATCGACCGAGATGGAGACTGCTCGTCATTGGACACCTCCCTCCAGAGAAGTAGGTATGAGAGTGAGTGGTGTCGAAGAGGGCCCGGACATTGGTCACACTCACCAGTACTCCTCATCCTACTGGTGAGCACTTGGCTTTTACTGGGCAGGTGGAGGGGCCTTGGATGGACACATCGAAATGAGAATGGGAAGTGGAATTAAAATGGGTGGCCACCAGGAGATCCAGCTTGTCCTGTTGGACGGAGTGCAGATCCTCAGCGAAGCGGTCTCCCAATCAATGTACAGTAGGCCACTCCAGGAGCACCAAACACAGTACATTACCCCAACAGATTCACAGGTGAAGGACTATTTGGGGCCCTGGATGATAGTGAGAGAGGAGGTGTAGGGGCAGGTGTAGCACTTCTTCCACTTGCAAGGATAAGTGCCAGGAGGGAGATCAATGGGAAAGGATGAATGGTTAAGTGAGTCACATAGGAAGCAATTCCTGTGGAAAGCAGAAAGAGAGGGGGAGGGAAAGATGTGCTTGGAGGTGGGATCCCATTGGAGGTGACAGTAGTTTCAGAAAATTATGTGCTGGATGCGGAGTCTGGTGGGGGGGTAGGTGAGGACAAGAGGAACCCTATCCCTGGTAGGGTGGTGGGAGACTTGCATAAAATGGAAGAGATGCAGTTGAGGGCACGTTGATGGTGGAGGAAGGGAAGCCCCTTTCTTTGAAAAACGAGGACATCTCCTTCATTTCAGAATGAAAGGCCTCATCATGAGAGCAGAGGTGGTGGAGATGTAGGAATTGAGAAAAGGGGATGGCGTTTTTACGAGTAGTAGGGTGGGATGAGGAGTCGTCCAGGTAGTTGTGCGATTCCATGGGTTTGTAATAGACATCGGTGGATAAGCTGTCTCCAGAGATAGAGACAGTGAGATTGAGAAAGGGTAGGGAGGTGTCAGAAATGGACCAGGTGAATTTGAGGGCAGGGTGGAAGTTGGAGGCAAAGTGGATGAAGTTGACGAGTTCAGAGTGGGTGCAGGAAGCAGCACCAATGCAGTCATCGATGTAGTGTAGGAAAAGTGCGAGACAGTGTGGTGAACTACATATACCTGTCTGGACACGCCCCCCCCCCCCACCCCGCTGACTGCTCCTGTGGCTCCTCCCACGGACCCCGATATAAAGGCGTTTGGAGACACCGCCCTGGCCTCAGTCTCCAGGATGCAGTGTGGTGGTCAATTGCTGCTTGTTCTTTCTTCCAGCCAATAGAAGCCTATATCTCGTCTCACGTCTCAGAGAGTTATTGATGGTGCATCACACAGTAACCAGTGCAGGCTTGGAACATAGACTATTCCACGTAGCCAACAAACAGGCAGACATAGGTCTCAGCTATGCCATCCTATTTGTCGGCGACGTGGAACAATCTATGTTCCAAGCCGACACTGGTGACTGTCCCACAATGGGTCCCAGCTATGCCCACCTGTTTGTTGGCTATGTGGAACAGTTCCTCCAGCATTTTGTGTGTGTTTTCCAAAGATCATCACCTTTTTGTGATGGAGAGGCTTGTGAGTTCCTAAGATCCCAAGAGCAATGGCATCCAGAATTTACCCATCTGGCACTTAGCACCCGGTAGTGTCACCCATGGAGCTAGGTTCAAGGAGAAGGTTCCAGACAAGCAGCAATCTAACCAAGAATTCAATGGTGGTGTTGGTGGAAGATGATAACACATCACAATGACAGAAAACACAGGGGAAGACTGCACCAGTAAGGGGTCCCCAGTCATCTTACATGCCATGCCACCAGACCCAGACCCCGACCTGTGATGGCTGCCCAAGCATCACCTCCCCACGTTAAGCAAAGTTACACACAGACATCCTCCATTAACGGAATCCACCCTGACATGTTGGTTATGTGGTTGCTGGATCAGCCTCTACAGCCAGCTGAGGACCCACCAATAGACGGTCTCTTTGGAGAACATCATATTCGACTCAAGTGATCGTACTACTAGCTCTGGTACAAGCTGAAATGGCTGTTTACCTAAAATCACTAAACTCAGTGTAACACTGAGGGCTGCAGCATAGAGTCATCCGTCATAGAAAAGTACAGGACACAAACAGGCCTTTGGCCTAGTTCGTCCATACCGAACTATTTGAGTTGCCCATGGAGAAGGAGAAAGTGAGATGCTCAGATTATATCGGGCTTTGTTTTCACTGTGGAGAGGTCAAAGGCAGAGAGGTCAGAATGAGAGTGGGGTGGAGAATAAAAGTGACAGACAGCTGAAAACACAGGCTCATCCTCGCAGACTGAAAGTAGATGTCATGCAAAGCAGTTAGCTAATCTGTGTTTGGTTTCTCCAGTGTAGAGGAGAACACTCAGAGCTAGGCTGGTGTCACCCAGGAGCTTACTGCAACTCCCAAGAAGCAGAGAGAACAACTGGGAAACACACTGTCGACAGTGTTTTGTACTTCTGGATCACATGTCATGGTATGTACTTGGAGACTTTAATGGCAACAGAATGGTCTGGGTCATAGCAGACACAGAATCTAATGGACTTATGAGCATGGTAGAGTTTAAATGGTCGTAGAATCAAAAGGTGCTTTCTTGTCCTAGTGCTCATCCCAATACTGCCTTACAGACAGTGCCCCATAAATAGCAACTTCAAAGTACAAGCCCTCAGCTCCAGATGGTGTAATCATCTGGCCTGACACCAGGTCAGCTTATAGTCATCCATCAATGATCAGAAGTGAGATGTTAAGGGTTTTAAGTTGTGATTTAAACAGCAGAAGCCAAAGTTATCCAGGTGACATAATTGTCTTCTAAGAATGGAAAGTAAATGCTGGACCATCGTATCATATCTGCCCAGAGGAATGTAAGTAGAGGAAGGTAAAGAAGGCAGTTTAGAGAGAGTGAGAGTGAGAAAGAGAGAGAGAATAGCATGCTGGAAATGAAGGACACCGCACAGCAGTTGCTGGAAATCAAAAATAAAAGAGAATAAGAGAGTATGAAGAGTGTGATAGTTGGTATTTATCATGTGGCCCCTATCATTTTGACTATATGAGAAGCTTTACAATCAATCTTCATATTAAAGCCAAATCTAAATTCACACTGTTATCTACTTTACACACAAAACAACTGAAGACACTCTACGGCTGCATTACTGACTGTTTTGAATATTGACATGTGTTGTCATTAGTTGGCTAGAAATCAAACAGACACACAAAAACACAAGCCTGTCTTAGGTTCCAATGAGACACCGACCATCTGCCAGCTTTGTGATATAGCAATATGTTGTTCGATTATGGAGAGGTTGAAGTCTTGGGGCAAGAACAAACAGCACCAGTAAGCTGTGTGATGGTAATGAGAGACTTCTGCCAGGGAGATAATGAAGCTATAACCTGCATTACTTCTCAATGAATTGCACAATACAAAGAACCTTCACTATTTTCAGAAGATTTTAAATATGTTTTAAAAATCACTGTGTCACTAATTTAGTGTGAATTGAAGGCAATCAAATAAGTTTGTGCTTCTTGACTTTGAAAATAATTTTGTATAATTATTCGCCATATACATGAAAATGTATTAGGAATTTGCTGTGGTGCGTTGGTGTAGTATGCAATGTAAAATCATGAGCATTCAACATTTCTAAAGAATAAAGGTAGAACAATAAGCTTGAGGTGAAAGTATGGTTTCTGAGGTTGAGGTTAAATGTAATATGTAGTAATCATGTAGATCCCAAATCTTTGTAAATCACTAAATGCAAATGGAAGTAAGTTAACAAATACTTGTATTGCATGCTTTTTTTCAAATCCAAGCTTACTGTCAATTTTTGGTTCATTTTTCCCTCTGGGGGTTTATTGCCAATGTTCATTGGTGTGCCCCAGTTTATGTACATTTTAAGCTAGTTTTAAATAATTAGGGGAAGTCTATCATTTGCCTTGACACTCAGCAAAAGGTTTTCAAATGCTGAGCTCGTGAAATCTATTAGTCTCCTCAATCCAACTCAAGGTACCCCAGAATTTTACTGTGTAAAGAAACATGTCTTTTATAAAGCCAGTTAGTCCACACCAGCCAGTACTTGTTCATAGGTCAACCTAATTCTTTACCTTCACTCAATATTGTTTAGTCCTTTCTCTCTCCAGAAATGCACCCTACTGCACAGCATATTAATCCAGAGTACCCTGACTGCTTCAATGTTACTGCTGCCTAGCTCTTTCTTTGGCTTCATAGTATTTCAGGTGGAACTGTTCCAGCTGAATTCATTACTTATCCCCAGCTATTTCATTCTGTGATAAAAGTAGAAGAAACCCTACATGTACGCAGCAGGTTAGGCAGCATCAGTGGAAAGTTCATGCTCAAATAAAAGAAATTCTACAAACACTCAGTAGGTTAGGCAACATCAGTGGAAAGATAATGTTCAAAGACTTCATGTTAACTGAATTCCTGTTACTAAGGTGGATTAGGTGGTTATAGAAGGCTTATGATATTATCAAAACTTGCTTTCTGGAACAAATGCTTAGCTGATAAACCATCATAAATATAAAATATTTATAAGCTTAATACAATACATTATCTTAACTGTTTGGACTATTTCTGTACTGGTGACAATTTGCATTTTGAGGTTATATATATTGAGACAATATTATTTGCAGACAATTGGCTCAATTCGCTGTTGTTCAGAGTGCTAGCTATATTGCTGAAGCACCCTCTGTCCATCCACAGATTCGGCAGCACAGCAGGTATGGCAATTGCGCTCGTGAATATGCACATGTCAACTAATTATTATTTCATTTTAGAACCATAGAACCATAGAACACTACAGCACAGTACAGACCCTTCAGCCCTCCATGTTGTGCCGACCCATATAATCCTTAAAAAAAAGTACTGGGACTTCCGGTAAGATGGCGATTGTTTAGCTGCTCCGAACTTTTGTTCCGTTACTGTCGCTATCTTTGCACTAAATGTCTCCATTTTTTAAACCTTAGTTAGGAATTTTTGTCTGTATCTCTTACTTGCCTGTGAACATATCTAACTTACAATGCCTAGCAAGAGTTCTAAATCCGGGAGAAAGGAAGTTCCAGCTCTTTCAGACGAGACCCTGGATGCGCTCGGAAAGCTCCGAGACAAAATTTTAAAGGAATTTAAAACCGCTTTCAAACAGTTGGAAGACAAACTGGATCGGATCAACGATAAACTGGACAAACATGCTGAACACTTATCTCGCATCGATTTGACTTCTGAAGATTTAGAAAGTCGTGTTCGATACTTGGAGACTCTCTGTTCCAACTTAGAGGAAAAATGTAACAAACTCCTTTCCAAAATGGTGGATCTCGAAAATCGCAGCAGACGCTGCAATCTTAGAATTCTTGGATTGCCAGAGGCCACCGAACAGGGATCAACCGTGAAGTTTTTCGCCAAGTTTCTCTGTGAGATATTCGGGAAAGATTTGCTTCCGAACCCGCCCGAGCTCGAACGGGCACACAGAGTTTACGTTCCCCCCGGAATTCTGGGCTCCCGTCTGCGACCAGTAATCTTGTGCTTCCATCAATACCAGGTAAAACACAGTCTGATTGTAGAGGCACGTCGCAGGGGTTCTTTTCCTTTCCAGGATACAACCATTCGCTCTGTGGAAGATTTTGCACCCCAGATCTTAAAGATGCGCGCTGAGTTTAAAGGCGCAATGAAAGTGCTTTTTGATCGTGGTTTTAAACCCTCTCTTCGCAATCCTGCCGATCTACGAAAAAAGCTTAATACCGGAAAATACAAGTGGTTCAAATCAGTGAAGGAAGCTGAAGCATTTGTGGCAAGTCTTCCGGCTATCCAGTCATCTTTGGAATCTGCTCGGACCTCCTAAAATGGTGGATAAGTACTCCTCGTAGTAAAATTACTTTTTCTGGACTCAGACTTCACTTGAATCACTCAGACATTATTCATTGAAACTCTAAGGGCTGTTGACAATCTCTCCCAGGATTTGGTGTGTGTGTAATCTATTTTTATTCTTGTATAACTTTATCTACAGAGTTCTACAACTGACTCTAACTTGTTTTGGAGTTTCGAAGTCTTTAGTGAAGGCCTCCCTGTTTGTTGGTTCACAGTTTAATTGCTGATTTATTTTTCCTTTTTTTAATATTTTTTTTTCTTTTCTTCACCCCTTTTTTCTAATCTCTGAATTTTTTTCTCTCCTCTCTGTAAATGGTTGATAAATACTCATCTTGAATTTATAATTTTCCCCTTCCTCTCCTTTTTTTTTTAACCTTTTTTTTCCCTTTCTCTTACTTTAATCTTCTATAATTTTTCGCGGGTAGGTTAGTTTTGGTTTTCTTCCAATTTTCTCTGTATTAAGTTTTATATTTCTGCAGAAGGTGTTCTAATCTGTAGTTATGTTTTCTAGTGCATAAACTAGTTACTATTTGCTATAGTATTTATACGGAACTGTTGTTAATGACACAGATCTGGAAGTTGTATTTGGGTTAATTTTTTTGGTAGAGCTAGCTACTTGTTTTGGTAGCCGTCTAGTTTTGGGTTGTGTGGGTGGGGTGAATTTTCCAGTTCCAACATCACTCACTGTATTTATTGTTTCTCTTTATTGCTCAGGACATGTATATGTTTTGATTTTATGAATCTATGTTTACATCTCTGCTCCCAGACTGCTATTGTACTGCTTGACTTTTTATATGCCTGCTGCCTTTTATGCATTAGTAATTGATAATGGCTAGTGCACTTAAATTCGTGAGCTGGAATGTAAAGGGATTGAATCACCCTGTTAAAAGGAGGAAGGTATTCTCACATATCAAACAACTCAAAACTGACATTGCTTTCCTTCAAGAAACTCATATTCGTTGTTTTGATAACTCCCGGCTTCTGTCAAAGTGGGCGGGTCAGCATTTTCATTCATCCTTTGCCGCTAAAGCTAGGGGAGTCTCCATTCTTATTAACTCAAATATTCCTTTTGAACTCCATAATAAAATATCTGATACAAATGTCCGTTTTATTATTGTTTCTGGTAAATTATATAACACTAAAGTTGCACTAGCAAACCTGTATGCCCCCAACTTTGATGATGTTAACTTTTTTGAACGGTTTTTTTCCTCACTACCAGACTTAAACTCATACTCTCTTGTACTGGGTGGTGACTTCAACTGTTGGTTGGATCCTAAACTGGATCGATCGTCCTCTGTTACCGGATCACCTACTAAATCTACCTTAGCTATCCAATCGTTTCTCTCTAATTTTGGTATCTCTGATATATGGCGTTTCCTCCATCCTATGGAGAGAGATTATTCTTTTTTCTCACATGTTCACCATACCTTCACTAGAATTGACTATTTCTTACTCGATAGCCAACTTATCCCATTTGCCCACTCTTGTGACTATCAGAGTATACTGATTTCTGACCATGCCCCAATTACACTCTCTCTGAACTTTCCTGGTCTCCCTCAGAGGAATAAACACTGGCGGTTTGATTCAACTTTATTATCGGATGATGATTTTGTAAAATTTATTAAGGATCAGATAACCTTTTATTTTAACACTAATACATCACCTGAAGTGCCATCCCAGATTGTCTGGGATGCCATGAAAGCATATCTGAGGGGTCAAATAATCTCTTACACAGCAAATCTCAACAGAAGATCCCGTGCAGATCGATCAGACCTCATTAACCAGATTAAAGATTTGGATCAAATATACACCCAAACTAAAAACCCTGAATTATACAAGAAGCGCGTTGAACTCCAAACTAAATTTAACCTTCTGTCCACTCAACCTGTCGAACGCCAACTTCTCGAAAGCAAGAGTCGCTTTTACATTCATGGGGATAAGTCTGGTAAATTCCTAGCCAATCAGCTGAGGCGTTCCAAAGCCAAACAACATATTACAAAGATCCGGAAGGAGAACGGAGACTTTACATCGGATCATTTAGAAATTAATGACGCATTTAAAAAAATTTATTCTCGGCTTTATTCCTCTGAATCTCTGAATGACAATATCTCTGTTGATCAATTTTTACAGAATCTGAATATCCCCTCACTTTCATCTGATTTCAAAGCCAAACTCAATGCTCCTGTATCATCAGAAGAAATATCTTTTGCAATTTCTGCACTGTCCTCAGGGAAATCTCCTGGACCTGATGGGTTCCCTGTAGAATTTTATAAATCATTCTCTTCACTTCTTTCTCCTCAGTTACTTTCAGTATTATCTGACTCGTTTAATTACGGCAAACTGCCACCCTCTTTCAATGAGGCATCTGTTATTCTTCTTTTAAAAAAGGGCAAAGACCCAACAGAGTGTTCCTCGTACAGGCCGATCTCTCTGCTCAATGTTGATGTAAAGATCTTAGCTAAAGTGTTGGCTTATAGATTAGAAACCGTTATTCCCTCCATTATCTCTGATGACCAAACAGGCTTTATTAAAAACCGTCTCCTTTTTTTAACATTCGGCGTCTATTTAATATCTTATACTCAGCTCCAACTGGGACTCCTGAATGTGTTATTTCCCTCGATGCGGAGAAAGCATTTGATCGTATAGAGTGGAACTACCTTTTTGCAGTCTTAGAAAAATTTGACCTCGGCCAAAGTTTCATCTCTTGGATCCAATTACTGTACCTGTGTCCTACTGCTTCTGTTTTAACTAATTTTCAGAAATCCCAAGTATTTAATCTCAAACGTGGCACCCATCAGGGATGCCCCTTAAGTCCCTTTCTCTTTGATTTGGCTATAGAACCTCTGGCGATAGCATTTCGAAACTGTCCTGAATTGACCGGGATTTGGAGAGGGGGTGTTGAGCATAAAGTTTCTCTCTATGCTGATGACTTATTACTCTTTCTCTCAAATCCGTCTACATCCTTACCTCTAATGTTTTCACTTCTTGACCAGTTTAGCCAGATCTCTAGCTATAAACTTAATTTACATAAGAGTGAACTTTTCCCAATTAATAAAGAAGCACAAGAACTAATATTTTGTGATCTCCCTTTTAAAGTAGTCCATAATCAATTTACTTATCTTGGAATTACAGTCACAAGGAAGTTTAAAGATCTCTTTCGTGAAAACTTTGTCAATCTTTCATATGCTATAAAACAGAGTCTGGTACAATGGTCACCTCTATCTATGTCTTTGGTAGGTCGTATTAATGTTGTTAAAATGTATGTTCTCCTGAAATTTTTATACTTATTTCAATCTATCCCAATTTCTATTCCTAAATCTTTTTTTGATTCCTTAGACTCTATTATTTTGTCATATCTGTGGCAGAATAAGCGCTCTAGAATTAATAAAATCCACCTCCAAAAATCTAAAAAAGAGGGTGGCATGGCTTTACCTAACTTTCGCTTATATTATTGGGCAGCTAATATACGTTGTGCTACCTTCTGGTCTTTCTTCCACGGCCAACCCGAGTGCCCTAACTGGGTGGCAATGGAGTTGAGCTCCACTAAAGAATTATCTATCTCTGCACTTCTTGGCTCTGCACTCCCTAGTAGTCTGCCCAGATCAATAGCTAATCCTCTTGTTAGACACACTTTGCGTATATGGGCTCAGTTCAGGAAATGCTATGGTTTCTAGGGGTTTTCTGTTTCTAGCCCTGTCGCACATAATCACCTTTTTTTACCTACTACGTACGATTCAGCGTTCCATGTTTGGTATAGGAAGGGCATTAGACATTTTGAAGATCTTTTCATTGATAATCGCTTCGCTTCTTTTCAGCAGCTCTCTGTTAAGTTCAACCTGCCTAATGCTCATTTTTTCAGATATCTCCAAATCCGACACTTTACCGCTCCTTTAATTCCTAACTTTCCTGAAATGCCTGCGAAAATTGCTATGGACCTATTTCTTTCCATTAATCCACTAGGCAAAGGTTTAATATCAATTATCCGAGATAAACTAGCAGCCTTACAACGGGCCCCTGTGGATAAAATTAAAATGGCCTGGGAGCAGGATTTAAATATCTCCTTATCCGAGGAGAGCTGGGACTCAGTTCTCAAATCGGTTAACTCAACCTCTCTTTGTGCTCGCCATTGCCTTTTACAGTTTAAGATTGTTCATAGAGCCCATATGTCTAAATCTAAATTATCTCGATTCTACCCTGGCATTAGTCCGCTCTGTGATAAATGCAAGAGGGGCGTGGCCTCTCTCATCCATATGTACTGGCTCTGTCCTAGCTTGGAGAAATTCTGGAAAGATGTCTTCACTACATTATCGGGTATTCTGAATCAGCACCTAGAACCAAACCCCTTAATTGCTCTGTTCGGTTTTTGGGGTGAGACAGATTTATGTCTGGGTCCGACCAAATGCCGAATACTATCCTTTGCCTCTCTCCTGGCTAGACGCTTGATCCTCCTTAGATGGAGAGATGTTGCCCCGCCCACTCATGCGCAATGGCTTAACGACATTATGGCCTGCTTGGACCTTGAAAAAATTCATTATTCAGTTCTTAATTTGAATCTAAAGTTCCATAAGGTCTGGGGACCTTTTATCGAGTACTTTCATAAACTTCCTCTTGACTAGGGGTTTTTTTTCCTTTTTTTTCTTCTTTTCAGTCCCTTGCTTTCAGCTCCCTTTTTTTTTCTGGTAGTAGGCATTATTATCCTCTGTTGCTAAGCGTATTCACAGTCTGGGAGTTTGACTGTCCTGACTTATACTCTTTATATTGTGTTGTGGTCGGTCTGGAGTTGTTTTTTTTCTTGTGTTGTGGGACTTGGAGAGGACACTAAGCTTACTTGTCTTTAATTTAGGTGCTTTTTTTGTTAAATTCTCTTCCTTTGTAGCATATTGTTATTGTATGCTTAATTTTGCACTGTATTAATGCTCCTCAGTGGGATTTGGGGTTTTTAATTTGTAAAATGTTTTGAAAAACTAATAAAAAAATTTTAAAAAAGAAAAGTACTAAACCCACACTACCCCATAACCCTCCATTTTTATTTCATCCATGTACCTGTCCAAGAGGCTCTTAAATACCCCTAATGTTTTCGCCTCTACCACCATCCCTGGCAAATCATTCCAGGCACTCACAACACTCTGTGTAAAAAACTTACCCCTGATGTCTCCCCTAAACTTCCCTCCCTTAATTTTTACATATGCCCTCGGGTGTTTGCTATTGGGGCCCTGGGAAGCAGGTACTGACTATCCATCCTATCTATGCTTCTCATAATCTTGTGGACCTCTATCAAGTCCCCTCTCATTCTTCTATGCTCCAAAGAGAAAAGTCCCAGCTCTGCTAACCTTGCTTCATATGACTTGTTCTCCAATCCAGGCAACATCCTGGTAAATCTCCTCTGCACCCTCTCCATAGCTTTCACATCCTTCCTATAATGAGGTGACCAGAATTGAACACAATACTCTAAGTGCGGTCTCACCAGTGATTTGTAAAGATGCAACATGACCTCTCTACTCTTGAACTCAATCCCCCTGTTAATGAAGCCTAGCATCCCATAGGCCTTCTTAACTACCCTATCAACCTGCGAAGCAACCTTGAGGGATGTATGGATTTGAACCCCAAGGTCCCTTTGTTCATCCACACTCTTAAGTAACTGACCATTAATTCTATACTCAGTCTTCTGGTTTGTCCTTCCAAAATGCATCACCTCACACTTGTCCGGATTGAACTCCATCTGCCATTTTTCTGCCCAACTCTGCAGCCTGTCTATATCCTCTTGTAACCTCAACAACCTACAGCTCCATCCACATACCATTTTGATGGTATTTAATTCCATTCTTTTTGTCATGGTGCCTGTCGAAACTTGAGCAAAGCAGAGCGACATTTCGCTGCCTGCTTGCATTCGGCCTTGCTTGAGAAATTGGACTGTCGAGTCAACTGACTCTGAAGACTAGCGGTATTCGTTTTACATTTAGTTATTCCTTTGAACTGCAGTGTTGGCTTCATTTTCTATTTGAGAGTTTTAGTTAACGGCCCTCTTTTGGCCTAGCATTTATTGTTTTCTTTTCCCTCTAACCCTGTTTGCATTAAAGTCTGTGAACTATCAACCCACTTCAATGTCTGTCACTCCACACTTGAGCCACATCCAAACGTTGTGACACTTTCACTCATTGAATGCACTGTGTAATGATTTGATATCTATAAACAGTAAGCAAGGCAAACTTTACACTGTATCATGGAACAAGTGACAATAGTAAATCAATACCAATGCCAATCTCTAGTAAAATTATTTTGCTTTCGTTGGGAGAAGTTGCTGTATTTATGACCATTCTTTACACCAAACATTTTCTAGAGACTTCCGGTAAGATGGCGATTGCTTAGCTGCTCCGAACTTTTGTTCTGTTACTGTCGCTACCTTTGCACTAAATGTCTCCATTTTATAAAGCTTAGTTGGGAATTATTTCGGTATCTCTTACTTGCCTGTGAATATATCTAACTTACAATGTCTAGCAAGAGTTCTAAATCCGGGAGAAAAGAAACTACGACTTCGTCGGACGTGACGATGGAGGCGCTTGAAAAGCTCCGAGACGAAATCTTAAAGGAAATTAAAACCGCTTTCAAACAGTTAGAAGAGAAACTGGATCGGATCAACGATAAAGTGGACAAACATGCTGAACACTTATCTCGCATCGATTCGACTTCTGAAGCTTTAGAAAGTCGGGTTCGATACTTGGAGACTCTCTGTTCCAGCTTAGAGGAAAAATCTAATAAACTTCTTTCCAAAATGGTGGATCTCGAAAATTGCAGCAGACGCTGCAACATCAGAATTCTGGGATTACCAGAGGCAACTGAGAAGGGGTCAACCGTGAAGTTTTTCGCCGAGTTTCTCTGTGAGATATTCGGGAAGGATCTGCTTCCGAAGCCGCCCGAGCTCGAACGGGCACACAGACTCTATGTTCCCTCCGGAATTCTGGGTTCCCGCCCGCAACCAGTAATCTTGTGTTTCCATCAATACCAGGTAAAACACAGTCTGATTGTGGAGGCACGTCGCAGAGGCTCTTTTTCTTTCCAGGATACAACCATTCGCTTTGTGGAAGATTTTGCACCCCAGACCTTAAAGATGCGCACTGAGTATAAAGGCGCAATGAAAGTGCTTTTTGATCGTGGTTTCAAACCTTCCCTTCGTAATCTTGCTGACCTAAGAATCAAGTTTAATACCGGGGAATTCAAGTGGTTCAAATCAGCGAGGGAAGCTGAAGCGTTTGTGGCAAGTCTTCCGGCTATCCAGTCATCTTCGGAATCTGATCGGGCCTCCTAAAATGGTGGATAAGTACTCCTCATAGTAAAATTACTTTCTCTGGACTCGGAATTCACTTGAATCACTCAGACATTATTCACTGAAACTCTAAAGGCTGTTGACAATCTCTCCCGGGATTTGGTGTGTGTGTAATCTATTTTTACCTCTGTATAATTTTACCTACAGAGTTCTACAACTAATTCTAACTTGTTTTGGAGGTTTGAAGTCTTTAGTGAAGGCCTCCCTGTTTGTTGGTTCACAGTTCAACTGCTGATTTATTTTTCCTCTGTTTTAAATATTTACTTATTTTATCTCTTTCTTTTCTTCACCCCCTTTTTTTTCCATTCTCTGATTTTTTTTTCTCCCTTCTCGGTAAACGGTTGATAAATACTCGTCTTGAATTTATAATTTTCCCCTTCCTCTTTTTTCTTTTTCCTTCTTACCTTTTTTTTCCCCTTCTCTTACTTTATTCTTCTATAATATTTCGCGGGTTGGTTAGTTTTGGTTTTCTTCCGATTTTCTCTGTATTAAGTTGTATATCTCGGCAGAAGGTGTTCTAATCTGTAGTTATGTTTTGTAGTGCATAAACTAGTTACCATTTGTTATAGCATTTATATGGAACTGCTGTCAATGACACAGATCTGGAAGTTGTATTTGGGTTAATTTTTTTGGTAGAGCTAGCTACTTGTTTTGGTAGCCGTCTAGTTCTGGGTTGTGTGGGTGGGGTGGGTTTTCCAGTTCCAACATTTCTTTATTGTTTAGGACATGTTTATATTTTGACCTTACAAATCTATGTTTACATCTCTGCTCCCAGACTGCTATTGTACCGCTTGATTTTTTATATGCCTGCTGCCTTTTATGCATTAGTAATTGATAATGGCTAGTGCACTTAAATTTGTGAGCTGGAATGTAAAGGGACTGAACCACCCTGTTAAAAGGAGGAAGGTATTTTCACATATTAAACAACTCAAAGCTGACATTGCTTTCCTCCAAGAAACTCATATTCGTTGTTTTGATAACTCCCGGCTTCTGTCCAAGTGGGCGGGACAGCATTTTCATTCATCCTTTGCCGCTAAAGCTAGGGGAGTCTCCATTCTTATTAACTCAAATATTCCTTTTGACCTCCATAATAAAATATCGGACACAAATGGCCGTTTTATTATTGTTTCTGGTAAACTAGATAACACTAAAGTTGCACTAGCAAACCTGTATGCCCCCAACTTTGATGATGTTAACTTCTTTGAACGGTTTTTTTCCTCACTACCAGACTTAAACTCATACTCTCTTATATTGGGTGGTGACTTTAACTGTTGGTTGGATCCTAAACTGGATCGATCGTCCTCTGTTACCAGATCACCTACCAAATCTGCCTTAGCTATTCAGTCGTTTCTCTCTAATTTTGGTATCTCTGATATATGGCGTTTCCTCCATCCTATGGAGAGAGATTATTCCTTTTTCTCACATGTTCACCATACCTTCACTAGAATTGACTATTTCCTACTCGATAACCAACTTATCCCATTTGCCCACACTTGTGACTATCAGAGTATACTGATTTCTGACCATGCCCCAATTACCCTCTCTCTGAACTTTCCTGGTCTCCCTCAGAGGAATAAACACTGGCGGTTTGATTCAACTTTATTATTGGATGATGATTTCGTAAAATTTATTAAAGACCAGATAACCTTCTATTTTAACACTAATACATCACCTGAAGTGCCATCCCAGACTGTCTGGGATGCCATGAAAGCATATTTGAGGGGTCAAATAATCTCTTACACAGCAAATCTCAATAGAAGATCCCGTGCAGATCGAGCAGACCTCATTAACCAGATCAAAGATGTGGATCAATTATATGCCCAAACTAAGAACCCTGAATTATACAAGAAGCGCGTTGAACTTCAAACTAAATTTAATCTTCTGTCCACTCAACCTGTTGAACGCCAACTTCTCGAAAGCAAGAGCCGCTTTTACATTCATGGGGATAAGTCTGGTAAATTCCTAGCCAATCAGCTGAGGCATTCTAAAGCCAAACAACATATTACAAAGATCCGGAAGGAGAACGGAGACTTTACATCGGATCATTTAGAAATTAATGACGCATTTAAAAAATTTTATTCTTGGCTTTATTCCTCTGAATCCCTGAATGACAATATCTCTGTGGATCAATTTTTACAGAATCTGAATATCCCCTCACTTTCATCTGATTTCAAAGCCAAACTTAATGCACCTATATCACTAGAAGAAATATCTTCTGCAATTTCTGCACTGTCCTCAGGGAAATCTCCTGGACCTGATGGGTTCCCTGTGGAATTTTATAAATCATTCTCCTCACTTCTTTCTCCTCAGTTACTTTCAGTATTAACTGACTCATTTAACTACGGCAAATTGCCACCCTCTTTCAATGAGGCATCTATTATTCTTCTTTTAAAAAAGGGCAAAGACCCAACAGAGTGTTCCTCGTACAGGCCAATCTCTCTGCTCAATGTTGATGTAAAGATCTTAGCTAAAGTGTTGGCTCATAGATTAGAAACCGTTATTCCCTCCATTATCTCTGATGACCAAACAGGCTTTATTAAAAACCGTCTCCCTTTTTTTAACATTCGGCGTCTATTTAATATTTTATACTCAGTTCCAACTGGGACTCCTGAATGTGTTATCTCCCTTGATGCGGAGAAAGCATTTGATCATATAGAGTGGAACTACCTTTTTGCAGTCTTAGAAAAATTTGACCTCGGCCAAAGTTTCATCTCTTGGATCCAATTGCTGTACCTGTGTCCTACTGCTTCTGTTCTAACTAACTTTCAGAAATCCCAAGTATTCAATCTCAAACGTGGCACCCGTCAGGGATGCCCCTTAAGTCCCTTTCTCTTTGATTTGGCTATAGAACCTCTGGCGATAGCATTTCGAAAATGTCCTGAACTGACCGGGATTTGGAGAGGGGGTGTTGAGCATAAAGTCTCTCTCTATGCTGATGACTTACTACTCTTTCTCTCATATCCGTCTACATCCTTACCTCTAATGTTTTCACTTCTTGACCAGTTTAGCCAGATCTCTGGCTATAAACTAAACTTACATAAGAGTGAACTTTTCCCAATTAATAAAGAAGCACAAGAACTAATATTTTGTGATCTCCCTTTTAAAGTAGTCCATAATCAATTTACTTATCTTGGAATTACAGTCACAAGGAAGTTTAAAGATCTCTTTCGTGAAAACTTTGTCAATCTTTCATATGCTACAAAACAGAATCTGGTACAATGGTCACCTCTATCTATGTCCTTGGTAGGTCGTATCAATGTTGTCAAAATGTATGTTCTCCCCAAATTTTTATACTTATTTCAATCTATCCCAATTTTTATTCCTAAATCCTTTTTTGATTCCTTAGACTCTATTATTTTGTCATATCTGTGGCAGAATAAGCGCTCTAGAATTAATAAAATCCACCTCCAAAAATCTAAAAAAGAGGGTGGCATGGCTTTACCTAACTTTCGCTTATATTACTGGGCAGCTAATATACGTTGTGCTGCCTTCTGGTCTTTCTTCCACGGTCAACCTGAGTGCCCTAACTGGGTGGCAATGGAGTTGAGCTCCACTAAAGAATTATCTATATCTGCACTTCTTGGCTCTGCACTCCCTAGCAGTCTGCCCAGATCAATAGCTAATCCTCTGGTTAGACACACTTTGCGTATATGGGCTCAGTTCAGGAAATGCTATGGTTTCCAAGGGTTTTCCATTTCTAGCCCTGTCGCACACAATCACCTTTTTTTACCTACCACGTTCGATTCAGCATTCCATGTTTGGTACAGGAAGGGCATTAGACATTTTGAAGATCTCTTCATTGATAACCGCTTTGCTTCTTTTCAACAGCTCTCTGTTAAGTTCAACCTGCCTAATGCTCACTTTTTCAGATATCTTCAAATCCGACACTTCACTGCTCCTTTAATTCCTAACTTCCCTGAAATGCCTGCGAAAAATGCTATGGACCTATTTCTCTCCATTAATCCACTAGGTAAAGGTTTAATTTCAATTATCCAAGATAAACTAGCAGCCTTACGACGGGCCCCTGTGGATAAAATTAAAATGGCCTGGGAGCAGGATTTAAATATCACCTTATCCGAGGAGAGCTGGGACTCAGTTCTCAAGTGGGTTAACTCAACCTCACTTTGTGCTCGCCATTGTCTCTTACAGTTTAAGATTGTTCATAGAGCCCATATGTCTAAATCTAAACTATCTCGATTCTACCCTGGCATTAGTCCGCTCTGTGATAAATGCAAGAGGGGCGTGGCCTCTCTCATCCATATGTACTGGCTCTGTCTTAGCTTGGAGAAATTCTGGAAAGATGTCTTCACTACACTATCGGGTATTCTGAATCAGCACCTAGAACCTAACCCCTTAATTGCTCTGTTCGGTTTTTGGGGCGAGACAGATTTATGTCTGGGTCCGACCAAATGCCGAATACTATCCTTTGCCTCTCTCCTGGCGAGACGCTTGATCCTCCTTAGATGGAGAGATGTTGCCCCGCCCACTCATGCGCAATGGCTTAACGACATTATGGCCTGCTTGGACCTCGAAAAAATTCATTATTCAGTTCTCAATTTGGATTTAAAGTTCCATAAGGTCTGGGGGCCTTTTATCGAGTACTTTCATAACCTTCCTCTTGACTAGGGTTTTTTTTCTTTTCGGTCCCTTGCTTTCAGCTCCCTTTTTTTTCTGGTAGTAGGCATTATTATCCTCTGTTGCTAAGTGTATTCACAGTCTGGGAGTTTGACTGTCCGGACTTATACTCTCTATATTGTGTGGTGGTTGGTCTGGAATTGTTTTTTTTCTTGTGTTGTGGGGTTTGGGGAGGACACTAAGCTCACTTCTCTTTAATTTAGGTGCTTTTTTGTTAAATTCTCTTCCTTTGTAGCATATTGTTATTGTATGCTTAACCTTGCTCTGTATTAATGCTCCTCACTGGGATTTTGGGTTTTTAATTTTGTAAAATGTTTTGAAAAACTAATAAAAAAATTTAAAAAAAAACATTTTCTAGATAAATTAGGTTCTTTTCTGTTGTACCAGACCTGACAAAGGGTCTCGACCGGAAACGTTGACTGCTTCTTTCAACGGATGCTGCTCGACCTGCTGAGTTCATCCAGCTTTTTTGTACGTCTTGATATTTTATAACCCTCCTTGCCTCCAATGGCCAGCACCATATAAATGGCTATTTTTACTGTATCCAAACTGGTTCCCACTTTTATGATTACACTTCAGAGATTAACTATTTAGCAACAGTTTTAGCTTTTTTTATTTTAAATGCCGCTTAAGTAACAGTTTTTTTCTAGTATTTAAACATAGTGGCACTGCAGCATAATGGTTAGCACAACTTTTTACAATGCTAGCTATAAGATTGATATTTCATTCTCACCCTTGTCTGTAAAGAGTTTGCACATTCTCCCCATGACCATGTGGGTTTCCTTCAGGTGCTCCACTTTCCTCCAACATTCCAAAGATGCATGGTTAGGGTAGGTGAGTTGTGGACATGCTGTGTCAGCAGCAAAAGCATGCCAAAGCTCACAGCCCTCATTGATTTGATATGACTCAAATGATGCATTTCACTGTACGTTGCAATGTGCATGTGACATATAAATCTAGTCTTTATTATCTGCTAAATAGAGACAACATTTGGCAAATACTAAACAAAACAAATACAGGTCTTTCTTTACATGTCTTAACTCTGCAATATTTCCTGCAAAACTGAGTCTGTATCGTTCAAGAAAGGAAACTACCGCAGCAACACAAGTGCATGTCAAGGCAGTTTTGTTCTTTTTCAACGTTGTCTCTGTTTAGCAGATCAGAACTACCCTGTTTGTTTAACTACTAAACAACTTAGTTGCCATTTAGCTGCCATTTCTAAACTGATGCTTGATAGGCAATATCACTTCAGTGCATATTCACCAGTTTCTGTAATTACCTTGTTCTGGTTGATCTTGTAACATTTCTTATATTTAGCCATTGGATAAGGGTACAACTCAGTCCACATTTATGTCCTGTCTAAATGACTTAATAGGATGGAAAATAAATCAGCCACAATCAATTGGTGGAGCAGATTCAATGAGCCATATAGCCTAATTCTGCTCATATGTATTATGGTCTAATGGTATATCAAAGCTACCCAAGGAAATCCCAAGGAATTCAGGTCACGCATAGCTTTATGGTCACAAGCATATCACTGTACATTTACTTTATTACCTGAATTTAAATTCCTCAGCACCCATGGTGAAATGTGAACCGATTTCCAGAACAACTGTTCAGGTCTTTGGATACTTGTCCAATAATGTAATAAGTTAACCATGGTGCTAACCATCCCTGCCCCCCCAAAACCACGGGAATCTATGTACAATGTGAAAAAGGAGTGAGTTACGGCTTTGCCATTAGCCAGATGCATCTCCAGAATTAGCATACCTTTAATGATCTGGGCCATCGTGTCATTAACTTCTGACTTGCATCAACAGACTGTAAATTGAAACTACCGGTCTGAATGATTCACAATGCACGAGAAGTCTATTTCAATTCTAAACCCTCAGATAAACCAAATAATATGCCACACACTCCCCATAAAATAGACAGCACTATATAAAGAGCAGAGATATCCATCAGAAATCAATTAGCTAAGTGATGGGCAGAGGGTCTACACATATGCTTAAAATGAAGGTTTGAATGTGACTTTGACTCTTTTGCATTAATATTCTGTTGTGCACATATGGTGCATAAAGGAATTAGCTAGAATTTTGTTGGTGTAGGTAAACAGACAGGCAGCCACAAAACAAAGAAACACAATAGAACACATTAAAAAAAAGGAACATAAAACACCCAATGTGTAATTAAAAAGCACAAATTGTACAAACAATAAAAGTAAGCAAATAACATTCAGAACTGAAGTTCACAAAAGTGGGCCACAGCCTCGAAGCCATTCATCATTGCATTGTGAGGATGTGTTCAAATGATGACAGGACATATCATCTGGTTACTCAAGAATTCATTTGGGCATTAAAGATGGACATGACTTGAGAATCAGGTGAGAACATTAAATGGGATGAAGTGGGAACAGAACAGGCATGAATTGAACAGGCATTAGTAGAAACAGTTCAAATAACATCTATATTGAAGAGGGTTGAACTGGGCTGTTGAAGATTCAATTTCAAAATCACCTACAATTGTCAAGAAGTACAAAACGATGATTCCCAGCAAGGAAGCAGCGCAGGAGCAGGATTCATTTGTCTTATGATGGTCTTCTCTCAGTCAGGTATGCATGAATGAATTTTGTGTAACTGATGTCAAATCGTGCAGTGCATGTTATTTCTCACTTCTCTGCATGTCAAATAACAAAATTTAATGAGACGTCCCACACAGAATGTTCACATTTAGTTAAATAGCCTTTTTCCTACATGCAGGTTCTGCTATGTAATTGTGTTTCTTGAGAAACATATTGGATATAAATGAAAGTGATATAAAATTAACTGCATTCTTTTTACAAATTTTACAAATTCATTCAAGGATTTTGGCATAGCATTGTCACTGACACAAGAAAGTCTGCAGATATTGGAAATACAAAGCAATGCACACAAATGCTTAGGGAACTCAGCAGGTCAGGCAGCATCTATGGGAAAGAGTAAACAGTCGGTACTTCAGAATAAAACCCTTCTTCAGGAATGGAAAGGAAGGGGGAACATGCCAGAATAAAAAGGTGGAGGGATGGGAGGGTGGATAGCTAGAAGGATTAGGTGAAGCCAAGTGGGTAGGAAAGATAAAGAGCTAGAGAGTTAAGAATCTGACAGGAGAGGAAAGTGGACAATAATAGAAAGGGAAAGAGGCCAGAGTGGGGGGAAGGGGAGGGAATTATTTTTTTAATGGATGGAGAAATCAATACCCATGCCATTAGGTTAGTAGCTACCAGACAGAATATAAGGTATTGTTCCTCCACCCTGAGGGCGGCCTCATCTTGGCACAATCATGGACCAACGTATTGGAATGGGAGTGGGGATTGGTAGACAAACATTTTCAATCCGATTCTTATTCTAATTCCTATTCCCATTCTGTCATGTCAGTCCATGGCCATATCTTGGCACAAGATGAGGCCAACCCCAGGGTGAAGGAACCTTATATTCTGTCTGTGTAGCTTTATCTTTCCTATCCATTGGCTTCATCAATTACCTTCCAGCTACCCTCCTTCCCCTCCACCTACCTTTTTTATTCTGGCATGCTCCCCCTTCCTCTCCAGTCCTAAAGAAGGGTCTCGGCTGTTTATTCATTTCCATTAATGCTGCCTGACTTGCTGAGTTCCTCCAGCATTTTGTGCATGTTACTTTGCATTGTCACTGCACCATTTCAACTTCACGCATGGTGATGACTTTCTTGTGCCGATTAGTCAAGATCAGCAGATTGTAGAAGTGTTTTTTCCACTTGGGCATAAATTAAGTGTATAGGTGCTTTTCAATGACTTTCAAGGGATTTGATCGAGCAAGTGACAGAAAATCAAAGTACAAGGTAAATTGGATAGTGCCAGGTAATGGTGCCAGGATCGTAATGTGAAATTAACTTGTACCCATTTAAACTAGTGCAGTCTGTGCATGAAATGTGTGCTGGCTGCTCATTATTGTCAGCTCTGCAAGCAGCCAGTATTAACCATGCTGTTGAATCTTAAGGACAATTTTGTTAGGGACCCGGATTACGATAAAGTAGCTTGCGTTGATTAAAGACAACTTGCACTTCTTAGAGGGGAATAAAAGCAGAAAATATTGGAAAATGACAGCAAATCAGTTAGTATCTGTGGGAAGAGAAACAGGTCCAATATGTTCAATATTCATCAGATCCGAATACAGTGTCTGTGAGCAGGTCCTTGGAAAGACACTGAAACTAGTCAATATAGAAGCCTTTATTCAGCATTCAAGGCAATCTTGGAAGAAGAGGCCTCCCTGACGCAATATTACATGACATTTTTTATATGCTAGAGATCAAAGCTAACAGCAGGACAATTCTATAGTTACAATGAATCTACAATGCTTCCTTTGAATTACATCTAATTTTCAGACACCTTCGTCTTCACACCCAAACTCCAGACATCCAAAATGTATGTTAATTCCAACCAGCTCTGGGTCACCTTCATGCACATGCAGGCTTTTGCAATCAAGTGGAATGTTTCTCTCTTTACAGTCAACCCCCTAAATGCAGCTCCAGGAAGACCATTGTTAAGAGCTCTATTTTAATTTCAATCTACAATCCACGTTTGGGCCTGAAGACCGTCTGCTGTTGAAATTCAGGTCTTCAACCTTTTAAATTATCATTAACCCAAAACGTTGTCTGTTCCTTGTTCCACAGATGCGATCTGACCTGCTGATTTTTTTCCTGCATTATCTGCTTTATCTCAAATTATGAGCACCTGCAGAGTTTCTTTTCCCCTCTTATATTGGAAGTGTTTCATGGCCTAGCTCAGTGGTGGAAGTCACTAAAAGGCTGTCAACCGGAAGTGTTAACTTTCTATCTCTACAGTTTCTGCTTGGCCTGCTAAATCTGTGCAAGTTGTCGACTGAAGGCGGCTGTGGTGATTCAAATGCTGACAAAAGAGATTGCAAATGCTGGAACCTGGTGCAGCATACTATCTGCTAGAGGGACTCATGCAGGCTTTTGAGCTGCAATGTCGACAATTCCTTTCCCCCAACACATGCTGCTCAATTCACTGAGGTCCCTCAGGAGTTTGGTGATTCTGTGATGGTTACTCAGCACCATTCATTGAGACTGTAAACAGCCTGGGGATTGGGTTTGAAAGTGACAAATCACTGGCCGCAAAAGGTTTCCAACAAAAGCAGGAGGAAAGGATGGTGCAGGTGCCGTCTGCCCAGTGTGATATTGCATTCAAGAGATCTTTAGGAGGTATCCACAGCGTAATGTAGTGGAAGGGAACTTCAGTTATGAGTTCACTCCTTTGTCTGGGAAGATGAAAGACACAGCAGATGATGCTGTAATTGCGGCAATCTTCAAGAAATGAGAAAGAATTAATTATGGTAACTACAGAGGGGACACCTGCTTCCTATGACAGGGCAAACGATAGCCAATATCCTCCTCAATTGCTTGCTTCAACAGGGGAGCAAGGTACTCTTCAAACTACAGAGAAGATTCCATCTATGTTGGGAGAGTGGGCATGACCTTCTCCATGTATCTACTCAAGAGAAAAGCAGGAAACAGCATCAACATCCAGAGATCTCTCAAAAAAACTTTGACTCCGGGGCACCAGGGAGCAATCTTCAGTTTTAGCTGCTGCATAAATTTATTGTCATCTTACATTTGCTACATGCTGGCAAGCAAGCCAAGATCTCAACCACTTCAGACCCTAACTACCTTTATGACCTCCTGTAGCCATACGGCAAACAAGTAAGTCTCCACAAAGGAAAAAAACCATGATGTTGTGATCACCAGCCCACTGAAAGAAGGGAGGTAAAACCAGATTGCTGATTCAACTGATGTAGGACGTTTAAGGATCGCGTAATCCTTTTGATTACAAATTCTCTAAATTAAGAAACTTGAAATGGAGACGACGAGGAGATGTCCTGCTTTACATAGATCTCTGTTGGATGATTTTAGAGTTATGAGTGTCCTCGACAGGGGCACGTCAACAAATATTTTGGAAGGCTGGTAGAAACATTTAGATGCCTCTTTTCTCATGTGGTTCCATTTGCTTATTTACCATGAGAATGACAGGCAGAAAGAATAATCCTAGAAATGAAAGGGTCCACATTTTCTTCTGCCTGTAGGCTTCAAAAGTATCACTGAAAATACACCAACGCTAAATCTGTTAGCAACAAGGCTACAAGTAATTTGATTGTCCCTTTCAGTTATGCCAATCAGATGACCCATGGTGGTCCTTTCTTCTAAACTCTTGATCTTCTTTGTGTATTGAACATATAGTGTCTGCTGCACGACTGACATGGAGTTGAGCAGAGGTGATCTGAGATCAGATGACTTTCTACATACTGAAAGTAGATGGGAATATTGCCCACAACAGTTTCCACCTAAACGTGGTTGAGGATAATTTGTGGCACAGTAGGCATCTGTAAGCATGATGTGGAATGCATGAGGCATTAATGCTTTGCTGCTGCTTGTCATGTGGAATCAATCAGCCCCCATAATGCCCACACTATGTGTGCTAAATGACCAAAGTTGACAGTCAGCCTTTCGCCTACATGCAATATTGACCTGAATGCTTCAGGTTTGGCTTCTGATTGGGCAGAGTTAAGATGGCACCAAATCGCTGCCTCTTCAAGCTCATCTGCAGAAACAGCTTAAATTCCTCTCTTTAAATTCTTTTTTTTTTCCTTTTCAAGGTGGCTGGGGTTCTGTTGAGGTTCCTGATCTGCAACTGCACTCAAAACTGTGGTTTTTCGCTGCGGATGAGTTCCTGCTCCAGGAGCTCACCGATCAGCCATTTTCTGACATTCTCCTTGACTTGGAAAATGGCACCTTCTGGGTGCAGCCTTGCACAGATCTGTGGACAACGAATTCTAGGCAGGTGTTGTCGACTGAGGCATCACAGGAGAAGGAACATCAGGTTTTTGCTGAAATGTGGAAGGAGGGACTTCTGGTTGGCAGCCAAATGAAGTAGTTGCAAAGAACGCGCACTCCATCCTACTTTCTATTTTCACACTCCTTCTTCCCCCTTTTCTCATACCAAATTGTTGGACTTTTTTGCCCTTCACCCTGCCTGCGAAGTTACTCACTCCAATGACCTCAAAGAGTACTAAATCCGGGAAAAAAGATGATTTGGCGGCTGGCCTGACAGTAGAGGCTATCTCCACACTACTAGATCAATACCGCGTGGCGTTAGCGGCCGAATTTAAATCTTCTTTCAGCCTGCTGGAAATGAAACTTGATCAAATCCAATGCAAAGTGGAGGACCATGGCCATCGCTTACCCTCTCTCGAGCTCGCGATGGACGACCTGAACCAGTGTGTCAGTGAGCTGGAAAACATCTGCTCCAGCTTACGTGAAAACAATATCAAGCTAATGGCTAAAGTTACTGACTTGGAGGGCTGGAGCAGACGGCAGAACCTACGCATCCTGGGCCTGCCCGAATCTATTGAAGGCAGGCATCCTACTGAATTTTTTTCCAGTCTGCTTGGTGAGATCTTTGGGAAGGAGACACTCCCATCCTCACCGGAGATTGATAGAGCCCACCGTTCACTAGCAGCTAAACCAGCCCCAGGACAGAGACCACGCCCGGTCATCCTTTGACTTCACCACTACCAGATTAAAGATCACCTGGTTAGGGAGGCCCGGCAGACAGGGAAGTCAGAATACCATGGCCAGCAGATTCGGGTTGTGGAGGACTATTCCCCCGAAGTTTTGAGCCTGCGAGCCGAGTATAGAGAAGTAATGATGGAGCTATACAACGGAGGTTTCAGGCCTTCCCTTCTATACCCTGCAGGGCACCACATTACACTTCCCAGTGGTGAAAAGAAGTGGCTACACTGGGTAGATGAGGCATGGAAATACATCAATAGCCTCCCCACTACACTGGATTCTTCATAACATATTTTTTTCCCATACCCTCTGCTAGGTAACGTTTGCAGTGCTTGGATAGCAAGGTCTGGTCTGACTTGATCGTGTTAGGTACTGACTACCATGATAGGTGGAATAATACTCATTCAGTCTGCTCTCTAGAGAGATAGAGAGAGAGAGTATTTCTTTTTACCTCCAATTCAGTGACTTCTACAACTTTCTGTGGGAAGAGCACTGGGTAAAGTCTGTTTATTTTTTTTCAAATATTAGTTTGTATTTCCATTTTATGATTCAATTTTTAGAGCCATGTCTAATAAACCGTGGGGGAATTGTTTTATCTCTCACTAAGCACATTGTCAGTTTAGGAGTGTTGAATGCTTACTATTTCCTTTAAGTAACAATAACGGAGTTGAAGATGATGCTACGAGTGACAGGAAGTTGTACTGCTGGATGACTATTGTTCTTAAGAACTTGCTGCTAGGTTCTCTGGCAGCTGTCTTGTTGGTTGAGTGGTTGGGGGAGGTACTCCAATGCCAGTTTTGTTTTAAGAACCCTTAGAAGTCCTTGTTATACAGGATTTACTTGTGCCCTGTTTCTCTTAGTATTACACTTTTGCTTTAGAGCTGACACCCGAAAACATGACACTGCTTATGCCTATCAACCTGTATCCTTTTTAAAGGAGAATGGTTAGTCCATTAAATTCTGTGAGCTGGAATGTCAAGGGGCTGAGTCATCCTGTTAAAAGAAGGAAGGTTTTCTCACATCTCAAACAGTTTAACATAGCAATTGCATTTCTACAAGAAACACACATTCGCGGTTCTGATAATTCCTGTCTTGTGTCACGATGGGCAGGGAAGCACTTTCACTCCACTTTTCAGGCTAAAGCCAGGTGGGGGGGGGTCTCAATTCTCATAAATCAAAACGTTCCCTTTGAGCTCCACAACTCAGATACAAATGGCCGTTTTGTCATTGTCTCAGGGAAATTATATAACACACTGGTAGTGTTGTCTAACATATATGCTCCTAACTCAGATGATGTGGACTTCTTAGAACATTTTTTTCCTGTGCTGCCTGATTTGAGTTCATACTCTCTCATACTAGGTGGAGATTTCAATTCTTGGTTAGATCCAGTGTTGGATCGATCGTCTCCTATTCCCAGAGTATTAAGCAAATCTGCCTCATTAATTCAGTCCTTCCTCTCCAACTATGGCATCTCTGATGTATGGCACTTTCTCCCCCCAAATAAGAGAGGTATTCTTTCTTCTCACATACCCATCACACGTTTTCTAGAATTGACTACTTTCTAATCGATAATCAGCTGATTCCATCGGTCCGTTCCTGTGATTATTAGCCATAGTGATATCAGACCATGCTTCAGTTGTCCTGTCTATAATTCTTCCTGGCCTTTCTCAAATAAATAAGAATTGGTGTTTTAATTCAACCTTACTGTCAGATAATGACTTTGTAAAATTTATGGAGGACCAGATAATCTTTTTCCTTAATACCAATATGTTACCTGAAACCTCAAGCCTGGTTGTTTGGGATGCTTTGAAAGCATACCTCAGGGGTCAAATAATTTCATACACTTTAAGTATGAAAAGAAAGAACCATAAAGAACGACTTGACCTGGCCAATCAAATTAAAGATATAGACCAACAATATGCTCAAATTAAAAATCCGGAGCCATACAAAAACAAGTGGAATTCCAAACTAAATTTGACCTTATTTCCACTCACCCAGTTAAACGCCAAATTTTGAAGAGCAAGAGTCGGTTCTATATTCATGGTGACAAATCTGGAAAATTTTTAGCCAACCAATTAAAGGGCTTCAAAGCCAAACAACACATCACAAAAATTTGAATGGAAAATGGAAGCATCACCTCGAATCACTCTGAAATCAATGACACATTCAGGAACATTTACTCCCGACTTTACACTTCTGAATCCCCAAATGATAACATTTTGGTCAAGAATTTTTTAAATAGCTTAAATATCCCTACACGCTCTCCTGATCTCAAAATGAGACTGAATGAACCAATATCATTAGAAGAAATATCTTTAGCCATCTCGTCACTGCCGACTGGTAAATCTCCAGGACCCAATGGGTTCCCTGTAGAATTCTTTAAATCATTTACATCACTGCTCTCATTTCAACTAACCTTGGTTTTATCTGATTCATTTAAACAAGGTAAACTGCCAGCATCATTTAATGAGGCATGCGTCGTACTTCTAGCAAAGAGAGGCAAAGATCCAACAGAGTGCTCCTTCTACAGGCCAATCTCTCTGTTAAATGTTGATGTTAAAATCTTAGCTAAAGTTCTGGCCCGTAGATTGGAGAACATCCTACATTCTATTATTTCTAAAGACCAAACCAGTTTTGTCAAAACTCTTTTTTAACGTATGCCATCTTTTAAATATCTTATACTCACCTTTAGTTGGGATTCCTGAATGTGTTATCTCCTTAGATGCAGAGAAAGTGTTCGACCGTATGGAATGGAATTACCTTTTTGCTGTTTTAGAAAAATTTGATTTTGGACCAAGTTTCATCATGTGGATTAAACTGTTATATTCATGTCCCACTGCCTCTGTTTTGACCAGCTTTCAGCAATCCCAACCTTTCAATCTCAAACGTGGAACCCGCCAAGGGTGCCCCTTAAGCCCGTTACTTTTCTATCTGGCCACAGAGTCACTGGCGATGGCGTTCTGCAGTTGTGTGGATCTGACAGGGATTTGGAGGGAGGGAGTTGAGCACAAAGTCTCCCTTTATGCTGACAATCTTTTGCTTTTTATATCAAATCTGATCACCTCCTTCCCCCAAGTTCTCACTCCTTAACAAATTTAGCCTGTTTTCAGGATATAAACTTAATTTACACAAGAGCAAACTCTTTCTAATAAATGGAGAAGCACAAGCGTCAGAGTTCCATAAGCTCCCTTTTAAGGTCGTGAATAACCAATTTACTTACCTTGGCATCACAGTAACAAGGAATTATAAACATCGTTTTGGAGAAAATTTCACTAATTTGTTAAATCATACAAAACAGAGCCTAGCACAGTGGTCACCCCTGTCCATGTCCCTGATGGGCCAAATTAATGTTGTCAAAATGAAAATCCTTCCAAAATTCTTATACCTTTTCCAATCCATACTAATTTTCATTCCTAAAGTCTTCCTTGACTCACTAGACTCAGTCATATTGTCCTACTTATGGAAGGGGAAGCGTCCCCGACTGAATATAGTCCATCTTCAAAAATCTAAAAGTGTTAGGGGCATGGCTCTGCCCAATTTCCATTTATATTACTGGGCAGCTAACATGTGCAGTCTCATCTTTTGGTCTCATTTCCATAACCGATCTGACTGGGTGGCAATGGAACTGAAATCTATTAAGAATTCCTCTATTTCCGCACTTATTGGATCTGCACTCCCTTTTCTTATGCCTAAACCAATTGCTAATCCTGTTATCAGGCACACCCTGAGAGTATGGGTTCAGTTCAGAAAGTATAGTGGTATCTATGGCTTCACTCTTTCAAGTTCTATTCTACATAATCACCTCTTCCAGCCTTCTATATATGATCAGACATTTCAAGACTGGTATAGAAAGGGCATCAGGCGCTTTAAAGATCTTTTTATAGACAACCGTTTTGCATCAATTGAACAATTGTCTGCAAAGTTTAACTTACCCAACACGCATTTCTTCAGATATTTGCAAATTAGACATTTTATGAGTCCTTTGATATCAAACTTCCCTGAGGCACCTGACAGAAACGTCGTTGATATGTTTTTTCTGCATGAATCCTTTGCGCAAAGGTCTAATATCTACTTTGTGACAAGCTAGTGGTTCTGAGGTGAGCCCCCCTTGACAAAATTAAAACTGCCTGGGAGCAAGATTTAAGTTTTTCACTGTCAAACGATCTATGGGATTCAGTTCTCAAGTTAGTTAACTCAACATCTTTATGTGCCCGCCCTGTTACAGTTCAAGGTCGTACACGTATGTCTAAAACTAAATTATCTCACATTTGCCCAGATATTAATCCCTGCTGTGACAAATGCAAAAGGGGCCAGGCTTCCCTTATTCACATGTACTGGACATGCCCTAGCTTGGAAATATACTGGAAAAATGTTTTCCAAACTCTATCCCAAATACTTAATTACAATCGGGAACCTAACCCTTTGATTGCTCTTTTCGGCACCTCCGGAGAAGGGGACACGCACCTAAGTCCGACCAAACATCGCATACTGTCTTTTGCCTCTCTTTTGGCCAGGCACGCAGTCTTGCTCAGGTGGAGGGATGCTGCCCTGCCCACCCACGCTCAGTGACTCAGGGACATCATGTCCAGTATATAGCTTGAGAAGATCCATTATTCAACTCTCAATTCAGACATAAAGTTCCAAAAGGTGTGGGGACCCTTTCTTGAATATTTTCAGAATTCCCAGCCAAACTAAAGTTTCATCCCTTCTTCCTTTCCTTTCCACACAACTCCCTGACTTTCAGCATTCTCCGGTAAAATTCTACGAACTCAGACGTGTAAACATACGACAGTTTATGTGTTAGGAAAATACACCTTCTTTATACCAATGCAGCTCTGTGGGGATAAAGGTTCTGTTTAACCCTTTTTGCTAATGCAATGATGGCTTGGAGATGGGAATTGGGAGGGGTAGATCAGGGCAGGGGGGGCAACCAAAGCATGATTGTACAATGGGTGCCTGTGCGACTGAGCTGGGAGAACCACTACAGCGCATCTTCAACATGAGCCTGGAGCAGAGAAGAGTACCCAGACAGTGGAAAACATCCTGTATTGTCCCAGTACTGAAGAAACCACAACCAAAGGAGTTGAATGACTTCAGACCTGTTGCCTTGACGTCGCACGTTATGAAGACCATGGAGCGGCTGATAATACAGAATCTGAGGCCACAAACCAGGCATGCCCAGGATCCTCTTCAGTTTGTGTATAAGGAGAAGGTGGGAGTGGAGGATGCTATCACGTATTTGCTGCACAAATCACTCTCTCACCTAGAGGGGGTCAGGTGTGCTGTGAGGATTACATTCCTTGACTTCTCTAGTGCCTTTAACACCATCCAGCCCAAGATCTTAAGGCACAAACTAACGGAGATGGGAGTAGACTCTCACATGGTGGATTGGATAGTGGACTACTTGACAGATAGACCTCAGTATGTGCGGTTGGGAGACTGTAGGTCTGACACGGTGGTCAGCAGCACAGGAGCGCCGCAGGGAACCGTACTCTCTCCGGTCCTGTTCACCCTGTACACATCAGACTTCCAATATAACTCGGAGTCCTGCCATGTGCAGAAGTTCGCTGATGACACGGCCATAGTGGGGTGTGTCAGGAATGGACAGGAGGAGGAGTATAGGAAACTGATACAGGACTTTGTGATATGGTGCAACTCAAACTACCTGCGTCTCAATATCACCAAGACCAAGGAGATGGTGGTGGACTTTAGGAGATCTAGGCCTCATATGGAGCCAGTGATCATTAATGGAGAATGTGTGGAGCAGGTTAAGACCTACAAGTATCTGGGAGTACAGTTAGCTGAGAAGCTAGACTGGACTGCCAACACAGATGCCTTGTGCAGGAAGGCACAGAGTCGACTGTACTTCCTAAGAAGGTTGGCGTCATTCAATGTCTGTAGTGAGATGCTGAAGATGTTCTATAGGTCAGTTGTGGAGAGCGCCCTCTTCTTTGTGGTGGCGTGTTGGGGAGGAAGCATTAAGAAGAGGGACGCCTCACGTCTTAATAAGCTGGTAAGGAAGGCGGGCTCTGTCGTGGGCAAAGTACTGGAGAGTTTAACATCGGTAGCTGAGCGAAGGGCGCTGAGTAGGCTATGGTCAATTATGGATAACTCTGAACATCCTCTACATAGCACCATCCAGAGATAGAGAAGCAGTTTCAGCGACAGGTTACTATCGATGCAATGCTCCTCAGACAGAATGAAGAGGTCAATACTCCCCAATGCCATTAGGCTTTACAATTCTACCGCCAGGACTTAAGAACTTTTTAAAAGCTATTATTAATGCTTTTTGAGATAGTGATTTAGATGCATATCATATTTTTTACTGAGTTAAGTATTGTATGTAATTAGTTTTGCTACAACAAGTGTATGGGACATTGGAAAAAAAGTTGAATTTCCCCATGGGGATGAATAAAGTATCTATCTATCTATCTATCTTTCATAGATGTGAATTGTACTGCATTTGTACTGCATATTACATTTGTTATGTACTGCAAAAACCTCCTTTGTACTATACTTTCTTGATTTCAAAAACCAATAAAAATATTACTGAGAAAAACAATGTGGAAGGAGATTTCTATAGTTGAGTGATCACACTCTCTGTCTCTTTTTCTCAATAGTGAGGAGAATTTGCTACTGATTCTCAAATCAAAGAATCTCGGAATAAAAAGTGACTCGGTAGACTGTAACGTCATAACAGTGACTGTTAGTCTCCCCTTTTGCCATGAAGTAGGTGACAGTTCTCTGTCCATCATTAATGGGAGACAAAGTGTGCGGCATGTCAAGCTGTCGGGTGAACAATAGGTTCTGGTGACTCCAGATCATGGTCTCTCGTTAGGTGCTCTGCTGTTGCTTGGTGGGTGTTGGGCGCTGACACATTTTGCTGAAATGGATGAGGAGAGGGGGTGGTCGATGCTTTTGCTGCTGCTTGTACGAGGGGGAGAGGAGGGAGATCTTTGGGTTTCTTACGTTTTTCTATCGTTCTTTTTTTTAGGGTTTTAGGATTTTTCTGTTTTTTATGGATGTCTGTGAAGATGAAGAATTTCAGGTTGTATACTGTATACATTCTCTGATAATAAGTGGAATCATTTGAATCATTTGATTTGCAGTCAGTAGTACTCTTTGACTTCAGAACTCACAAGCGGTAGTGAATCTTCAACGGTTCCGCTACTCACATTATTAAATATCACAGCTGGAATATTCTGGAATGTTACATCTTTCAATAGCAACCTGTCAATCAAGATAAATACTTTATTCTGTAGTTATACCATGCAGTGGAATTTGGTTTATTTATTAATCTTCTAATTTAGATAATGGATTATAACATTCTTGGTTTCTTGCTTAAAAGTCTCTGCAATATTTGCTCTGGACTTTATGCTCAAATATTCATTACAACTTTTCCCAGCATATCATCTATCATAATTTTGAGTTAGATTAAATACAGTTAAAAGAGAAAAGAAGTCAAATGAATTATTTTTCAAAATGTGGAATACAATTCTTCCAAGTATTTATTTTATTCAATTAAGATACAGATTTCTAAAATGTTCAGTAAACCCAGAATTAGAAAGTTAGTATCAGTCATTGACCCTGAACAAACAGTATCAGGTTATTGCAATGTCCCTTTGGTTCATAATTTTAAGGAACAAGAACATTTGGTCCCCACCTGCTCTGAGAAGTGTGACTCTAGACATACAGTGCAGTGGTTGGCTATTAACTGCTTTCTAAATAGCCCAGCAAGCCACTCAGTCCAAGGACAATTAAAATGTATTTAACACCCACATCACATGAAATGCAAAATCAAAAACTTAAAAAGAATATTCTGGAGAGTTGCCGAAATGGTGTGTTTGACCTTTGGAGACTCAGGGCTGAGATGGATGGGAATGTGTTGGTCATTAGAAGATTGGCACTTGATTGAGATAGAGGATGCTTAACTGGATACTGGCACTTTGTAGTTCGGGAGGGGGAGTGTCAGGCCTGAATATGCAGGCAGCTCCCAATGCCCACCCAGCTAATAGGAGTCACCTGCCACTCACTTCCAACTCATCACCAGCAGCCTATCTAAACCTAGTTCCCATTCCTTCTTCCCAGTTCCTTCTTCACTCATTGGACCAGCTGGCCTCAACCAGTTGCTCCTAGCTTTCAGTTGCCTGTTGTGTTGAGTAGCTGTTCATTTATTTTGTGGCACCTCATGGCTTGTTATTTTGCTATGTATTATTAAAGTTATCACTCACTGCTAAGGCATCTCTGCTTCTCTACTGTAGATCAGTCCTCCTCTGCATTTCCTGACAGGATGAGTGAGCCATCAGCTGACCCAGTGGAGTATGCTTGCCATCCATCGACATGAGCACACGATCCAGAAGCAGCAGGAAACCATTAACTATCTGGTCACCACCCTCTTCCAATTCCCCAGCAACCCTGAATCAGTCAAATTCCTCCCACTGAACACTGGATTCCGGTGCCCGAACACTTTGAATCCTCAAAGTGATCCTGCAAATTTCTGCCCCAGTGCATCTTACACTTCAAGTAGCAGCCCATTCTGTATTCTACAGAATGTATTCCTCATTTATAAACTCTTCCAACTGGGTCCAGGTGTCGATTTTAACTGACTTTTCGATGACAATCTCCGACATCTTCATCAGGGATGAAGCATGTCTAGTCCGGTAGAACTTACACTCACCTCCCATCATCTACTCCTCTTGATTGGTTAGTCCTCACCAATCAGGTTTCTGCCATCCCACCTTGTTTAAAATTGTATTCCAGCTCTTACTTAGAGCAAGACTTTCGTATTTATTGAAATTCTTATTCTCTAATCTTATTTCAATGGCTTCCTTTACCAGGTGGTCCCAAGTGTCATTGGCATAGCACAGTAGTTCTGAGGACTATCCAATCAGGAGGGATGGACAACAGTTGAATTGAGTATACAGTATATACCACCGGGCTTGACATGCCTTGGCATCATCCCTGATGAAGGTGGCAGAGTTTATCATTTGACACGTCTGTTAAAATTGACAGCTGGACCTGGCTGGAAGGCCAAGAAGAGTTTATGCACCACACAGTGTGATTAAGAAGGCATATGGTGTGTCGGTCATCAACCGTGGGATTGAGTTGAAGAGCCATGAGGTAATGTTACAGCTATATAAGACATTAGTTCGATCCCACTTGGAGTACTGTGTTCAGTTCTGGTCACCTCATTACAGGAAGGGTGTGGGTACTATAGAGAGAGTGCAGAGGAGATTTACAAAGATGTTGCCTGGATTGGAGAGCATGCCTTATGAGAATAGGTTGAGCGAACTTGGCCTTTTCTCCTTGGAGTGACGGAGGATGAGAGGTGACCTGAAAGAGGTGTATAAGATGATGAGGGGCATTGACTGTGTGGATAGCCAGAGGCTTTTTCTCAGGGCTGAAATGGCTAACATGAGGGGGCATAGTTTTAAGGTGCTTGGAAATAGGTTCGAGGGGTTGTGAGGGGTAAGTTTTTCACACAGAGGGTGATGGGTGCATGGAATGCACTGCCAGTGGCGGTGGTGGAAGCAGATACAACAGGGTCTTTAAGAGACTCTTAGATAGATACATGGAGCTTAAGAAAATTAGAGGGCAATGTGGTTGGGAAATTCTAGGCAGCTCCTAAAGTAGATTACATGGTCGGCACAACATTATAGGCCAAAGGGCCTGTAATGTGCTGTAGATTTTTAAGTTCAATGTTCTATATGTTGGGAAAGCACTAGATCCTTTTTATTCCTTATCTCTCTTTCAACTGGGTGAGTTCTCATCTGGGTCACTGCTAACTGGGACAATCAAACCACCATTTGCAACAAATATGAGTATTCCGCCACTGAGTTTCAGTACTGAGTTTTTGACCATCTGGGAAGTGGAAGGAAGATAGTGGATTGGATTCTTCGCCTGCATCAAGTCTCATGCTCTGTGCTGGATTACACCATGGAATTCAAGATCCTTGTGGCAGAATGGGGCAGAAATGTGGAAATGCTGCTGGCTTATTGCTATCGCGACCTCTTGGAGCATTTGAAAGGCAAGCTTTCTACCTGGGAGATGCCTACCGACTTCAGAAGCCTCATCACTCTAGCCCTCCATATTGACAACATTTGGGGAATGACACCACCAGGGGGAGACAAGGAGCCTCCCATCTGGAAAACTCTCCCTGGCCCCTCGTTCCAGCACCAGAGCTTGACTCACTCTCTCAGTCCTCATACACACCACGGCAACTCTACTCACATAGGAGGCTCTGATAGATTCTGGCAGAGCAGACAACTTTCCAGACCAGACTCTGTGTGTGCAGCTTGGACTCCCTGCCAAGCCTATGTCTCGCCCCTTCTGCATCCTGACCATTGACAGAAGTCCATTAGGGTCTGGGAAGGTAGGAGCATGCACATAATGTGTGTATGTGAGTGTTGCAGAGTGATTGAGAACCCACCTGCCCACAACTTTAGTTGACTTCACCTGATAAATCTGTGGAAATGGAGAAACCCTTGATCTCTCCTAACTCCCACAGGAATACCAGGAATGCCATGACTTAGCCATCACCTTCAACAAAAGGGAAGCCAGCACCCTGCCACCTCACAGACAACACAAATGTATGATTGACCTCCTCTTGAGGACCACCTTTTCCAAGGTTATCTGTTCTCCCTGTCTCCTCCTGAGACCCAAGCCATGGATGATTATATTGTCAAAGTGCATGACTTCATTCGACCATCCCATTCCCCAGCCACTGGAGGATTCTCCTTTGGAGAAGAGATGAGACTGGGAGATCTTCATCACTGCAGTGACTACCATGGACTCAACAAGATCACCTTTGAGAACCATTACACCCTTCATTTGATGAATAATGTACTCGAAGCTCTCCATAGGCTCCAGGTCATTCCAGATGAATTCAATGTATTTTATGTGCATTTTGAAAGGGAGAATAAAAGCTACAACTGTGTAAATCCTTGCAGCATCTGGTGACCCTGTGATCCTGAAGGCTGACCTCAGAACGTCTTTCAAGAGGTTGAATCCTTGCAAGGTGTCATGCCCTGATGGTGTACCTGGTAGGGCTTAGTAAACCTGAGCCAACCAACTGGTGGGTGTGTTCAGTGACATCTTTGATCTCTTACAGCTGCATTTGGAGTTTTCCACCTGCTTCAATAAGGCAACAATCATGCCAGTGCCCAAGAAGAGCAGGGTGAGCTGCCTCAACCACTATCACCCACTACTGTGATGAAGTGTTTTGAGAGGTTGGTCATGGCTAGAATCAACTCCTGCCATAAGCAAGGACTTGGACCCACTGCAGTTTGCTTGTCACTACAAGAGGTTTACAGTCTCACTAGGTCTCCACTCAGCCCTGGATCACCTGGACAATAGTAAGACCTATGACAAGCTGCTATTTATTGATTACAGCTCAGGGCTCTGCACAATCATATCCTCAATTCTAATCAACGAACTCCAAAACCTGGGCTTCTGTACCTCCCTCTGGAATTATTGATTTCCTCATCAGGAGACCACGTTTCCACCTTGCTGACACTCAACACAGGCACACATCAAGGACGTGTGCTTAGCCCACTGCTCCACTCGCTTTACACCCACATTTGTGCGGCCAGGCACAGCTCAAGTTCCTCCTATGAATTTGCCAGCAGCATTTTTGTTAGCAGACTTTCAGATGGTGGCAAGGAGGTGTACAGAAACTAGATAAATCAACTGGTTGAGTGGCATAGCTGCAACAACCTTGCACTCAACGTCAGTAAAACCAATGCATTGATTGTGGACTTGAGGAAGGGGAAGTCGAGGAAATACATACCAGTCCTCATTGAGGGATCAAAAGTGGAAAGGGTAATCAATTCCAAGTTCCTGGGCCCAACATATTGATGTAATTATAATGAAAGCACAACAGCAGCTATACTTCATTAGGAGCTTGAGGAGAATTGGTATGCAACCAAAGCCTCTGGCAAATTTTTACAGATGTACCATGGAGAGCATTCTAACTCTTTGCATTACTGTATGAGATGGAGGGGCCACTGCACAGCATTGAAATGAGCTGCGTTAAGTTGTAAACTCAGCCAGCTCCATCATAGTCTCCCCAACATCCAGGACATCCTTCGAAAGGTGATCCATTATTAAGGAAACCCCCTCACCCTCTTCTCATTGCTACCATAAAAGAGGAGGTGCAGGAGGCTGAAGACACACACACAACATTTCAGGAACAGTTTTTTCCAATCCACCATCAGATTTCTGAATGGACAATGATTCTATGAACACTGCCTGAGTATTTTATTCACTCTCTTTCTGCACTACTTATTTAATTAAATTTTCTTCTTTTATATAGAATTCTTATTTTTGTTAAATTTTTATTATTATGTACCGTTGCTGCAAAACAGCAAATATTAAACTTGATTCTGATCTTCACCAAAATGAATCTACAGAGCACGTACTACCCGATCGGTATCCTCCAAAGTGATGAGTGGAAGACAGTGATCATAACACCCACTGCCCACAGTGACTTCCCAACATGACCTGTTCTCCAAGGCAGCCCATTTCATTGCCCTCCTCAAACTTCTGCCAGCCACAGAGACGGCAGACCTTGTTCTCCAACATGAAGTTTGTCTCCACAGTTTCCCTCAGGACATTGTGTCAGACCAGAGCACACGATTCATCTCCCGCTTCTGGTGAGCCTTGTGCTCCCACCTCCACACCTCAGTGAGCTTGTCCTCTGGCTATCATCTGCAGACCAACGGTCAGTCAGAAAGAGCCAGGCAGCAAGTGGAGAAGTTTGTGTTGCTTCGCTGTCTCTAACCCTTCCATATGGAAGAAGTATCTGCTCTTGGCTGAGCTGCCCACATTCTATACACCTCCTCTACCATGGGTAAAGTATGTCATCCTTTGAAGATCATGCCATCCTGGCTACCAACCCCCATTGTTCCCCATGGATGAGCCAATAGTAGAGGTCCTGTCTGTCAGGGCCCTGATTCACCAATGACGGAATGTTTGGAAAAGGGCACGGAGGGCCATCCGGGCTGCCAAACAACTATTGCCCCCCAGGCTAATTGCCATTGGGGCCCACCCTGGCCACTCCAGCCTGGGAACCGTGTCTGGAAGTCAACCCGAGATACGCCACTGCTCACCAACTTCTGCAAGCTCTAAACCTGGTTCACTGACCCTTTCAAGATTACCCATCGCACGAATCCAGTCACTTCCTGTCTACAGTTGCCAAAACCCTTGTGATCACACCTATCTTCCACATTTCCTGCTTCAAGCTCATTGCCATTCGACCACACAACCCACTTGAACCTGCACCTCCGTAACCCAGGATGTGGAGGGAGGTCCAGTGTATCTGGTTCATGGATTGATGGATTCACATCGTGCACAGAGCGTGCAGTACCTGGTCAACTGGAAAGAGCACAGCCTGGGGCAGATATCTTGGGCGGTGTGCAGCAACATCTTGGATCCACCACTCATCAAAGGTCCTGTCAGGCCTGCACAAGCATGCAACACCCAGTCTCCACCCAGCTAATAGGAATCACCTCCTGCTCATTTCTAGCCCATTAGCTGCAGCCTACTTAAACCCAACTCTCATCCACAGTCCTTGATCAGTCATCAAACCAGTTAGCCCCTATCAGTTACTCCTGGCCTTCAGCTACTTAGGCTACGTCCACACTAGAATGGATAATTTTGAAAACGCCGGTTTCACGTAAAAACGATAGGCGTCCACACTAGGCATTTGTAAAAATATCTCTGTCCACATTAAAACGGATATTTGGGAGAATCTCTTCCTCCTCGGCATGTGCAGGACACACCTACAGAAAACAACCCAAGAGGAAGCGGTTTACTATTTCCATTTCCGCTGCGGCGTTGTTCTATTGTGTTCATGAAAACAATGAAATTATGCGCTGCTGCCACCATCTGTTCCGGCACATCATGACAGCGTTTTCAGATTTCTCCGGTTACCCCGTCCACACTGCTCTCCCCAAGTGGCATTTTCAAAATTACACTCTCTGGAGAGCGTTTCTGAATATCTCCATTTTCGGGGGACGAAAACGCCATTTTAGTGTGGACGGAGGGTAAAAACGAAGAGAAAAAGCTTCGGTTATGGATTTATCCAATATAGTGTGGATGTAGCCTTAGTTGCCTGTTGTGTTTAGTATTTGTCTCTCTTGATTTGTGGCCCCTCATGGCTTGTTACTTTGAAGTCCATAAGTAAAGTTATTGCTCGTTGCTAAGTCATCTCCATTGCTTGGGTTTTGTGTCTTGACTGGAATTGGGTACAGAGCAGATTATAAGCTCTCTCATTGAACTCGTAGATTAGGGATCAAGGAGTTGGTGTGTTTGAGGTATTTGGAGAGTTCATGCTCGGAAGAGTGCAACAAAATGCCACAAAACTTCGGGTGACAGCATACTGCTGTTTGGTCACACATGCTCTATGACACTGCCAGCTAACTTTAACCCATGGTCAGCTTAGCATTCAGTCGAAGCATTACCATACTGAGCTAAGCTGTATACATTGCATAACTGATTTTAACTAAATGATGTGGCTGACCTTGATTGAAAAGTGCAAGCATCATTTAAAAAATACTTAATCTTGTTATTTTAGTTTTTAGTTCTCATGTCATTTTATGGGTCTTCAAGTAATCATTCTGGTACTCTTTAAGGTTTTTGTATTATTATTATTAGCAAACTTTCTTTAAATGTCCTCAGATAGTGGTGAGAATCCCTGCTCCTTTTGGAGTGCTCAAAGCAGCAATCTCAATAATGCACATCTCCCTTTTAGTGCATTCATTTGAGATTTCACCATTCTCTACTTCAAAAGGAATATTTACCAAAGTCAGCGGAATAAGGTCATAATTTGACTGCATGCACATGAATGAAAATACATTTTGGAAGGAGTGAATCATGGTGGTGCTCACTTCTGTGTCTGTCCAGAACCTTGACCAGGCACTTCCTACCATCAGTAAAGTGATACCTACTTTATCCCAATCTCCAAATCCCCGTCTATGAGTCATCTCCCCAAAAACAAATCCACTCAGACTTGCACACAAATAAAAAGTAGTGGAATGGCCCAGTCTATCATGGGTAAAGCCCTCCTAACCATTGGCACATCTACATGAACTGCTGTCGCAGGAATGCAGCATCCATCATCAGGGACCCTCTCCCAGGACATGCTCTCTTCTCACTGCTGTCATCAGGATGGTCCCAGGAATCTCAGAACTCATGCCACCAGGTTCAGGAGCAGTTAATACCCCTAAACCATCAAGCTCTTGAACCTAAGGAGATACAGGAAGGCAGGGCGAAGTTAACCTGGCACTAAACGGCAACTCCTTTGCTTGCATCTTTGGAAACAGCTTTATTTCTATCTTTGATATCTCATTTTCTCCTTTTCAGGGTATGGGGGGGGATTCTTTTGAAGACCCTAACTTGGAGTTACACTCTGACTTCAGTTCTTTATGGAAATGGGATCTACTCTCAGGACCTCACAACCGTCTGCTTTCTGATATTGCAGGTACGTCACCGGGATGATGAACACTCCTTCAGGTTTCCGGGATTTCGTGGCTCTGGGGGTATGCTGATTCCAGGCCAGTGCCCCTGAATGAAGTGTCATGGGAGAACACAGGACATCGGGAGCAGCGGGTTAGCTGCTGGGAGTTGTGTGCCCGGAGACCTGCGTCTTTTTGGTGCCAACTCTCCGGGTGCAAAGCTCAGAAAAAGCGACACAACAGATTTTTAACATCGTAAACCAACTAATTGTTTGTTATATCTCACCTCTCGCTGTGAAACAGGGACGCCTCTTTTTCCCTTATTAGGGAGAGAGAGAGCCTGTGGTATGTCGAATTATCAGGTAAACAAGTAATTTTTGAGGTACTAAAACTCTGTGTCTTTATTGATGCTTTGCTGCACGCTTGAGTGCTCAGTGGAGGGTGCTGCTGCTTTTTTGCTGGTAGGGTTGGGGGGTGGGGCCGTTGCCTTGCAGCTCCCAGTGCATGGCAGGGGAAGTTGGGGGGAATTTTGGGGTTCTAACATTATAACTGTCATTCATTCTTTGGGTCATTCCTCTGTTTTCATGGATGTCTGGAAGAAAAAGAATTTCAGGATGTATATTGTATATATTCCTCTGACATTAAATGCACCTATTGAAACCTATTGCAATCTATTGAATTTCACTTACCTAATCATTGAAATGCTCCCATAACCAATCAACCCACTTTCAAGGACTCTTCATCTCACTTGCCTGATATTTATTGCTTATTAATTTATTTATTACTATTTCTTTATTTTCATATTTGCACAGTTTGTTGCCTTCTGCATTCTGATTTAATGCACAACTTTGGTTGTCTTTCATTGATTCTGTTATGGTAATTATTCTCAGGATTTATTGAGAATGCCCACAAGAAAATGAACCTCATATATGGTGACACATATGCACTTGGGTAATAAATTTACTTTGAACATTGAACTTCAACTTCCTAAAGAATTATGGCGGCACACCTACAAGACATCCCACATCCACAATTTTCCAAACATGGAACCCTGCTTTTGGAGGTTCTAAGGGAGTAGAGTACAGAAGGAAAAGGATTATGGTAGTGATGAACAAGGAGGAACAGAGATCTTTGAGGAAGATAAGTAAGGTGAAGGTAAAGGAACTTACTATTTTTATAACCTTTAGCTTCTTATGAACCCCCTCAATTCTAAAGTAGTTCTCTTAAATTCAGTTCTTTACCTTCTGCTACTTCAGTCAATCATTCATCTGTTCAAATAGTCTGACTAAGAACTCACTATGGTAGGAATTTTGTGTGGGAACTTACAAATCACAAAATACCTGGAAAGTGGGGAATGGGTAAGGATGTGAAGATATGGAGTGAATGGTTCTGAAGTTATGGGACCTGGAACTCATGGATAAGAGTAAAAGGTTTATATTTGAGGAATATGGATAATTCTGATATCAACTTAGTACCAAGAAAGTTACAAGAGATCCAGGTATGATCTTCGGAAAGCTACCTCGTGGGCAAAGTGGCAACTCCAGACTAAACTTGAATCACAAAGAATGTTCAACGATTGTGGCAAGGCTTGAATACGATCCTCTCATATAAAGTTAAATCAAGTGACAAAGGTGACAAGAGGGCTTCACCTCCACATGAGCCCAATGGCTTCTATGCTCACTTTGGCCATCAAAACATGAAAGAACCATTGTGAACTCCCACAGACACTGATAGATAGATAGATAGATAGATAGATAGATAGATAGATAGATAGATAGATAGATAGATAGATAGATAGATAGATAGATAGATAGATAGATACTTTATTCATCCCCATGGGGAAATTCAACTTTTTTTTCCAATGTCCCATACACTTGTTGTAGCAAAACTAATTACATACAATACTTAACTCAGTAAAAAATATGATATGCATCTAAATCACTATCTCAAAAAGCATTAATAATAGCTTTTAAAAAGCTCTTAAGTCCTGGCGGTTGAATTGTAAAGCCTAATGGCATTGGGGAGTATTGACCTCTTTATCCTGTCTGAGGAGCATTGCATCGATAGTAACCTGTCGCTGAAACTGCTTCTCTGTCTCTGGATGGTGCTATGTAGAGGATGTTCAGAGTTTTCCATAATTGACCGTAGCCTACTCAGCGCCCTTCGCTCAGCTACCGATGTTAAACTCTCCAGTACTTTGCCCACGACAGAGCCCGCCTTCCTTACCAGCTTATTAAGACGTGAGGCGTCCCTCTTCTTAATGCTTCCTCCCCAACACGCCACCACAAAGAAGAGGGCGCTCTCCACAACTGACCTATAGAACATCTTCAGCATCTCACTACAGACATTGAATGACGCCAACCTTCTAAGGAAGTACAGTCGACTCTGTGCCTTCCTGCACAAGGCATCTGTGTTGGCAGTCCAGTCTAGCTTCTCGTCTAACTGTACTCCCAGATACTTGTAGGTCTTTACCTGCTCCACACATTCTCCATTAATGATCACTGGCTCCATATGAGATGTTCCTGTGATTTCCAGTCTCTAACACTGATGCACAGGCAGCCTTCGGGGGGGTATCTGGCCAAGTACTAAAAACCTATTCTGATCAACCGGCTGGAGTGTTCACTGAGAACTTCAGCCTCTCACTTCAAACCTACCAGTGCCTAAGAAGAACATGGTAACCTGCCTCAATGATAATCATCCAGTAGTATTTATATGCACTGGGATGAAATGTTTTGAGAGTTTGGTGATAAAATGTATTAACTCCTGCCTGAGAAGCGACTTGGATCCACTCCAGCTTGCCTGCCAGAGAAATAGGACCACAGCCAATGCCATTTTACTGGCTCTTCAAACAACCCTGGAACATCTAGACAAATAAACATGCATATAGCAGAATGTTCTTTATCAACTACAGCTCAGCATTTAATGCTATCACCTCCTCCTTAAAACATACCAATATGTTTCGGGACATTGGCCTCAATACTCCTTGTGCAATCGGATCCACTGTTTTCTTACTTGCAGACCCCAATCGGTTCATATTGGCAACTGCATGCCCTCCACGGTCTCCATCCGCGCAGATGCACCACAGGGCTGTATGCTTAGCCCCCTGCTCTACTCGCTTTACACTTATGACTGTGTGGCTAAGCACAACTCCTATGCCATATTCAAGTTTGTTAATGACACCACTGTTATAAGCCAGGCCAAATCAAAGGTGGTGATGTATCAACATACAGGAAGGAGATTGAAAATCTGGCTGGTGGTGCCATAACAACAACTTCTTACTCAATGTCAACAAGACCAAGGAGCTGATAATTGACTTCAGGAGGAGGAAACCAGAGGTCCATGAGCCAGTGCTCATCAGAGATCAATGGTGGAGAGGGTCTGCAACTTTAAATTCTTCTGTGTCATTATTTTAAAGGATCTGCCCCAGGGCCCAACTCGTAAGTGCAATTATGAAGAAAGCTCATCAGCGATTCTACTTCCTTAGGAGTTTGTGAAGATTCAGTATGACATCTAAAACTTTGACAAACTGCTATAGATGTGTAGTGGAAAGTAAACACCACTGCCCTTGAATGGAAAATGCTAAAAAGAGTAGTGGATACGGCCCAGTGCATCACAACAGAAGTTCTCTTCACCATTGAGCACATTTACAGAAACGTTGTTGTAGGAAAGCAACATCTATCATCAAGAACCCCCACCATCCAAGTCATGCTCTCTTCTCAGTGCTGCCACCAGGAAGAAGGTACAGAATCCTCAGGACCAACACCACCAGGTTCAGGAACAGGTATTACTTCTCAACCATCAAGCTCCTGAACCAAACTTCACTCTAACTTCACTTGTCCCATCATTTAAATGTTCCCACAACCTATGGACTCACTTTCAAGAACTCTTAATCTCATGTTCTCAATGTTTATTGCTTATTTATTTATTTATTTATTTATTTATTATTATTATTTCTTTCTTTTTGTATCTGCACAGTTTGTGACTTTTGCACACTGGGTTGAATGACCAAGTTAGTGTGGTCTTTCATCAATTCTATTATAGATTTATTAAGTATGCCTGCAAGAAACTGAATCTCTGGGTTGTATATGGTGATATATATGTACTTTGATAATAAATTTACTTAGAACATTTGAACTTTGAACTGTGTATTTCCTGCGCACACACACTACAATGCATTAAGTGTAAAAATCTGTCTTAATGATATCTGATGCTCCAAAATTTGCAGCAGTATGCCCTTAATGAATGGATTGCCAGTGTACCAACAACCATAACACACACCTGTGTAACAGCACATTATAATTCCTAGGCCGCTGTTTGTCTGTTACCTGATCAATACTAATTTCCATTCTTGATTTGTAGTATTAGCTTTTTACCAAACATGAGCTAAAATACCTAAAGAATCTTCCTTTCCATGACTTTGTATTGCTTTGCTTTATGACATTCACCTTCACAAGGAGTATTGTTAAAAGAAAATTCGATTAATGATTTTTACTTCATGGCTAATAAATAATAATTGGATGAACAAGTAGACTACTTAGCTGGGTCCATTTTGCACTGTAAACTCCAATGAAAGTCGAAAAGTTTCTCTCTGGAGTCAAGTCCATAAATAATTTAATGCAGAAATCTATCTGCATTTTAGAAAGAGTTGGCAGGGTCCTTTATCTATGTCTCAATATAATTCAACATTTAAAATGTCCTTTATCAACACATAATCAGCATGAACCTCACAATAAGCAGTTTCTGTGAACTATCTCCATCAGTTCAAATTAAATTCAAAACAGGAGGTTTACATTTTGTGACACTTGGCTCACAAGATAAAAAGGCTATAGAAGAAATTAGGTTATTCCGCATGTCATGCTCTGCCCCTGCCTTATCTAACCTTACTTAAATAAAATATCAACCTGACATCAGAAGTTAGATAATGTTCAATATAGTGTATGACAAGTAGAGTAACCTCTCATTACTCACTGACATTGAGCTGAACTGCCTGTGGAGGGACGGAGAAGGTATAATAGAGCAGCTTAACCTGCTATGATTGTTGCTAAGGACTTTTTTCTGTTAAGTATATAGAAAGAGAACAGAAAATTCTGGAGGATCTCAGAAGGTCAGGCAGCATCTGTCGAAACCAAAAACAGAGTTAACTGTGCAGGTCAATGGCCTTTTTTTATTTCAAATTTCCAGCATCTGTAGTTTTGTGCTTTTGATTAAATGGACTAAACCTCAATAGCAGGAAGTAAATGGAATGATCCATTTTACTGGTCAAAGACATGATCACGATGAAGAATATCTAGACCTAATAAGGCATTTTAGCTACAAGCTATAATTTTCAGTTGATTTTACAGATACAAATAATTTCTCTAGAACCTCTTTCACTAAAAGAAAAGCCAAGACATCCTCCAGCATGTTGTTCTCTTGGCCACCACTTTAATGCTCCACTTCCCTGCTTATACAGAATGCTACTTCATAAATATTGGGAGAAGGTGTGGGGGTGGAGTTCACAGAACATTATGGAGGTGGAGGAAAATTCTATGCATACGTTAATGCAAAGATACTTCTTCAATTTTAGAAGGAGGCAGTGCAATGTATTTAGTTCTGTTCTCCTCGTTACAGGAAGTATGTGGAAGCTTTAAAGAGGGTCAGAGGATATTTACCAGGATGCTGCCTTGGTTAGAGAGCATGCCTTATGAGGATAGGCTGAATGAGCTGGGGCTTTTCTCTTTGGAGCAACTGAGGATGAGTGGTGACTTGACAGAAGTGTACAAGATTTTAATTGGCATAGATTGAGTGCACAGCCAAAGGCTTTTTCCCCCAGAGTGGAAATAGCTTACAAAAGAGGGCATAATTTTATGATGATTAGAGGAAAGTATAGAGCAGATGCCAGAGGTAAGTTTTTGTTTACACAGGGTGGAGAGTGCGTGGAACACACTGCCAGGGGTGGTAGTAGAAGCAGATACATGAGGAACATTTAGGAGACTCTAAGATAGATACATAGATGAAAGAAAAATTGAGGGCTACGTGGGATGGAAAGGTAAGGTTGATTTTGGAGCAGATTAAAGAGTCAGCACAACTCTGTGTGCCAAAGACCTGTATTGAGCTGTTTGTTTGTTCATTATGTGCCATGTTGTATGACATTGGCGATCATGGTCTTTCTATGACCATGATCATTCTTGGCTAATATATCTACAGAATTGGTTTGCCATTGCCTTCTTCTGGGCAGTGTCTTTACAAGAGGGGTGGCCGCAGCCATTATCAATACTCTTCAGAGATTGTCTGCCTCATGTCAGCGGTTGCGTAACCATAACTTGTGAGGTACACCAGGGGCTCAAACCACCATCCACCACCTGCCTCCATGACTTCGTGGGAGCTAAGCACTTTCCCAAGGGTGACCTGTAGGTTAATGAAGAGAAAAAGCACCCTACACCTCCTTTGATGAAGACATACCTCCACCCCTACACCTGTATTGTATTCTACTGTTCTATATAAAACAAAATTGTAGTCTTTTGCATTGAAGGACTGGTGCTTTGGAGAATAAGACTAGACACAAAGAAGCAGGATATGTAGGCTCACCTCAGACACTTCATTCCATTTGCTCCTTCTAACACTAATTACAAAACAGCTTCCAGCAGTTTAATTTCCTAAAGGTTGCTTCTAATAATGTCTTTCTGAGAATATCTTCCTAACAAGTTTGTGCTCACATGTCTGCAGGTATTGTTAAAGACAGTTCTGGAATCTTCTCAGCTAAACTCCACCAGCTCTCTCCCATTAGACTTATTAATAGCAGGTATCTACCTTGAGTAATTTTTGCCGACAGTTCAAAGTCATGCACAGGATGATCAGTCATTGTTGAATAGTGACTAGGAGCAGAGAGAGCAGGAATGTAAAACACTTCAAGAGGCTGAGAAACAGAAATTATTTGGAGAGGCACGTAAGTAGAACCAATCACAATGAGAAAGCACAGTATGATTGCTCCAAATTCAGGGTCTCTTTGTAGGCTTAGTTAGTTTGCTTCTTGCTTTATGTACATGTAGTTATGTTCTGCACATACAAAGTCAGTCCTGTTCTAAGGCTGAAGGGGTCAGGCATGTGTTAAATATACTCTATATGCTTCTGTGCTATTACAAAAAAATACATGGGCAGTCTTTAGAACACGATACTCTGTCCATGTGTAATACTGTACTAAAAAATGTAGAAAACCTGCAGCACAATACAGGCCCTTCGGCCACAAGGTTGTGCCAAACGTGTCCCTACCCTAGAAATTACTAAGCTTACCTATAGCCCTCTATAGAAACACCTTTGAAGGTACTCACACCTTTGAAGATTGATTCAAGTCAAGTTGGGATGAACAATGTACGCATACCATGTACGTAAACAAGATATACAAAACCAATATGGTAGTGGCAATTTTTTGGCACACGTGTGCTTAACTTCCAAACACATATAGGCTAGACGCTGACACGAGTTCTCCTCAATCACGCTACTAGGCCAATAAGGAACTTCGCACAACCACGCTATCCAGCGCCGACACCTTGCTCGCGAAAATCTTTCCTCACCATATGATAAGCATTTGACATCCTTTCTGGAACCTTGCAACTCTTCCTTCTACTCCACGTGTGCAAAATGACATCACCGTTTTCTCTTAAAGACACAGGCAGCTATTTTAGTATTACCAGAGTAAATACATAAGTGCACTTTAAAAATGAAAAATGATGTTCAACAGTCACCTGGTTACATATATGATGATTGCATGTAAGAATATAAAAATCTATACTTCTGGCTCTCAAAAACAGCTTTGTGCTTCTGAACGTGACTTTCAGGAGCTTTCCTTTTTTACTATGCAAAAGCAGAACCTAGCAATTAACTACTTAGGAAGCAATTACCATAAAACAAACCTGCTAGACCTGTTCACAACATAATTAAGTGATATGAGTCTGGGGCCATATATAGACCAGGTAAGGACAGCAGCTATCCTGTTCGAAAGGACTTTATTGAACTGTTATCAATCAAGGTACAATAATATAGTATTATCTGTAAGATGAAATAGATTGCTTATAAAAGGTTCTTTTTTATGCCTACAGGAATGTACATTTTCCCAACAAAGTCAACTTTACTGCCATCTCTAATCCGCAAAAGAGAGTGATGAAGTACCACCTTGAGCTGCTGGATTTGTTGGGATTATCATAGAAGTGGAGATTAGGCCTGGGGCAGATCACCCATGATCATATCGAATGGTGAAGCAGGCTTGAGGGGTAAGTGGCCCACTCCTTCTCACCTTTCCCTATGAACGTCCTCCCATAATGTGATTTGTTAGGATGTTCCATAACTGATTTTGACCAGCCATGGTGAAGGAGGAGCAGTATTTTTTTTCTAGATGAGTATATTGCATGACTTGAAAGCAAATTTGCATTTCTGTCCTTCTTATCCAGTTGGATAAAAGATGCCATTAGAGAAGACTCATCAAGTTGCATTGCACAGAAAAATGAATTGTCTCATAACCTCGATGGGTCAGATAATTGGTGAAGTGATAATTTAGTCTAGTAGATGTGTTACCTTGTTCTGCCTTAGATGTTGCTGAGTTTCTAGACAAATGAACAATATTTCATCACAGGTCTGATAGAACAGCCTGCTAGATGTCCATCCAACCCACCAGCTACTCACTCTCTCTACAACTACCACCCTCTGTCGGCAAACTCTACCACCTAAAACAGGAAGAATAGCAGATGACTAATGATTCTTTGACAGCTCCTCCCAAATCCGAAGGGCAAATGCACATCTGCATGGGAATGCAGCCACCTACAAATTTTCCAACAAATGGCATACATACCTCCACACTTGAAAATATATTGGCATTCTCGCTTCATCGCTGGGCTAAAATCAACTATTTTGGACTGCAGTGATTCAAGAAGCTGGCTCGTAACCAGCTTCAGGGGATGGATGACAAACACTGCTTTTGTCAGCTAATTTGCATTCTGTAAATAAATAAACATAAATGTGATATTAGAAGAACTTTGTGCGTCAAGAAGTGAATTTATAAACAAGGAAGCAGCTTTAGGTTGCTATATCACAGCCCATGCCTTTTGTTTAATCTGTGGGGACTGACTAAGCATAAACTATTTTTGAATTAGCTACCTCCAGTTGCAACAACAAATGAAACAATGAAGAAATTAATGTTTGCACTTACTGCAGCCCATTTTGTTTCATTTTATAAAAGCAATAAAAAACTTGCTTTATATACAGAAATTTGAAATGAATGTGAATGGTCTAAGTCAAATTTCTGTGAAATGTTGGCAGTTTACCTCTCAGCCATTATTACGTTTCTCAGTTATCAAAAAATACAGTTCTGTGCAAAAGTCTTAGACAAAGTACTTTGTTTGTCAATGTGGAGCAGAGAGCAGGTTTGTAAATCTGATGGGAGCAAAGAACGTTGGGAAGGGTGAGGATGGAGTGCCTCAGGAGGGGCGTGGGACGGGTGGCAGAGGAGTTCCAGGGGTAAGTAGTGGCATAGGTACAGACACACCCAGCCCTGAGATACCATGCAAGCTCATTTGATTACAAACATTTGGTTTATTGATCATTACAGAATGTCTCTCTGGTGATTGCCACTCCTTCACTTTCCCTTCCCTTTCCCTGCCGTCTTCCCACTCTCAGTCCACAAATAGAGATGCATATCAGAATAAAGTTTATCATCACTCACATATATCATGAATTTTTTTTTGTGGCAGCATTACAGTTCAATGCATAAAATTACTACAGTACTGTGCAAAAGTGTTAGGCACCCTAACTACATACATGTGCTAAAACTTTTGCACAGAACTGTGTCTCAACAACATTACAACAAAACAGTGAACTAATCAACAACACATCCACTTCTACATTCAGATAAATGAGCAATGGGAGATTCACTTATGAGTGTAAAGGGAAAAACTAGCTGATTCAGTGACTAAAAGTGAAAGTATTTTCTTCACAACAAAGGGCTATAGATCATGAATATTTCGGAGTGCTTGAATAATGACAGTGCTTTACAAAGTGAAGGACACTTCGATTTCACTATCATTGCCTGGGTACTAACTTTAAGGCATTCTTTTTGGTAAATAGCATTAGCAGAGTCCTTCAATACCTCTTCAAATAAACTCTGATACTGCATTTTGTAATGAATTCAGCAATAATAAGTGGAATCTATATCTGAATTTTACTGCACCAGCAATTATTATGACACTAGGTAATGTATGGCTTTTGCATGCATTCTCATCCATCATTAAAATGAATCTAATTTCTGAAAGCTTTTTAATAGTATCAAATTAGTTCTATGAATTTTATTTGAAAATAAACTTCTAGATGAAAGAGGTACAATGAAAATACATGGGTATAAATATGGCAACAGCATTTTAAGTAGTACACTACATTCAAAGTTCAAAGTAAATTTATTATCAGAGTACATATATACAACCCTGAGATTCATTTTCCTGCAAGCCATCAGCGTAAATACAAGAAACACTGCAGAATCAATGAAAGGCCACACCCAGTACGATGGACAGCAACAAGTGTTAAAAAAAATCAACAAACTGCAAATACAAAGAGTAAAAAATAGAAATATTAATAATAATACCTAAATAAGCAATAATATTGAGAACATGAGAGGAAGAGTCCTTGAAAGTGACTCCAATTCAATGGGAACAGTTCAGTGATGGGGCGAATAAAGTTGAGTGAAGCTCTCCCCATTGTTCAAGAGCCTTATGCTTGAGGGGTTAATAACGACTCCTGAAACTAGTGATGTGGGTCCTGAGGCTTCTGTATCTCCTTCTTCATGGCAGTAACAAGAAGAGAGCATGGCCTGGATGGTGTAATATCCTTGTTGAGGGACGTTTTCCTGCAACGGGACTCCTTGTTACCCATGATGGACTGGGCTATATCCACTACTTTTTGTCAGCTTTTCCATTCAAGGGCATTGGTATTTCCATACCACACTATGATATAATAAGTCAGTATACTTTCCACCACATATCTATAGAAGATAGTCAAAGTTCTAAATTATATGCTGAATCTTCGCAATCTTCTAAGAAAGTGGTGGGACTGCCGTGCTTTCTTTGTAATGGAACTCGTGTGCTGGACCCAGGTCAATACTCTGAAATGATGACTCCAAGAAATTTCAAGTTGCTGACTCTCTCCACCTCTGATCCCCCGATGAAGAGTGTCCCACAGGCTTCTGGTTTCCTCCTCCTGATGTCTTGCTGAAATTGAATGAGAGGTTGTTGTTGTGGCACCACTCAGCCAGATTTTCAATATTCCTTCTATATGCTGAGTCGTTATCACCTTTGATTCAGCCAAAGACAGTGGTGTCCTCAGCTCATTTAAATATGGCATTGGAGCTGTGCTTAGCCTCACAGTCATAAGCATAAAGTGAGTAGAGCAGGGTCTAAGCACACAGCTTTGTGGTGCACCTGTGCTGATGGTGACTGTGGATGGGATGTTGTTGACAATCCTAACTGATTGGGGTTTGCAAATGAGGAAATCAGGGATCCAGGTGTACAAGAAGGTATTGAGGCCTAGGAATTGGGCCTTACTGATTTGGTTTGAGGGGATGATAGTATTGAATGCAGAGCTGGAGTCAGTGAAGAGCATCCTGATGTATGCATGCTCACTGTACAGATGTTCCAGGGTTGAGTGAAGAGCCAATGAAATAGCACCTGCTATTGACCTATTGTGAGGGTAGGCAAATTGGAGCAGATCCAAGTCGTTCCTCGGGCAGGAGTTAGAATGTTTCATCACCAACCTCTCAAAGCACTTTATCACAGTGGATGTAAGTGCTACAGGACGATTGACATTGACACAGGTTAAGGCGTTCTTCTTGGACACGGATATAATTGAAGCTCGCTTGGAGCAGGTGAGTACATCAGACTGCTGAAGCAAGATTTTAAGGCTATAAGTGAACATTCCAGCCAGTTGATCAGTGCAGATCTTCAGTACTCGGCCTGGGACCCCGTCTGGGCCAGATACTTTCCATGGACTTCAGCCCTAAACCAGATTTCTGGAAATTTGACCATCTAGTTATCCTCCCTCTACCTACGTACAGGCACAGGCTAAAGAGCAAGGATCCAGAAGTAAGGACAATGAAGAGCTGGTTGTAGGAGGCAGAGGAGTGGCTATGGGATTACTTCAAGTTAGTGGACGGGGCCATGTTCAAGGTCTCATAAGAGGATCTGAACAATTACACCACAGCTGTCATGGACTTTATAATGTCAGTCATAGATGACTGTATCCCCACAAAATAATTTACAGTCTTCCCCAACCAGAAGCCCTGAACCAAGAGATCTGCAGTCTGCTGAGGGCCAGGTCAGTGGCATTCTGGTTCGACAACCAAGTAAAGTACAAGATACAACCTCCGGAAAACCATCTCATGTATAAAGTGACAATTCCAGACCAAACTGGAATCACAGAAGGATGGAAATGAACCAGTCTGGCCATTCTTCTCTGACCTCTCTCACTTAGTGTTTTCATCCACAGAACTGCCTCTCGGGATATCTTTTCTTTTGCACCATTCTCTGTAAACTCTAGAGACTGTTGTGCATGAAAACCACAGTAGATCAGCAGTTTCTGAGATACACAAACCACCCTGTCTGGCACCATCAATCATTTCATGGTCAAAGTAACTTAGATCAAATTTCTTCCCCATTCTGACATTTAGTCTAAACAACAACTGAACCACTTGACCATGTCTACATGCTTTTATGCTTTGAGTTGCTGCCACATGATAGGCTGATTAGATATTTACATTAATGAGCAGGTGTACTGTTGTACCTAAGAAAGTGGCCACTAAATTTATAATGCAGTAGCAATGTTCTGACATTGCAATGAAACTCCACTCTGTGGCTGCTGGACTTTAAATAAAATCATTGGTGCAAAATTGTACACAATGAATAGCCCCACAATCGGTACAATCCTCACACAATGAAGGTGATCTTAGCCAGATTTTAGAGGCCTATTTCTTCATTATTAAAAGGACACAATTCTCTTTGGAATGCGCCAAGGATCTAAAGCATCCATCCTCCTCCAGGTTAGTGGCTTCTTTGCATCTCTTTGATAATAACTGTCATCAGCCTAAATGTCTAACCATCACGTGATTGCCTCCCTTACTGAGCACACTCACCATTCTCTGATTATCTCTCAGCATGAATCCATCTATTATCACCTTGTTTGAGTCTTCTCTTCTGATTTATTCATTCACTCCTGCTACTATATTCCATAAACCTGCAATATGGCCTTAGTGATACTTTAATCACCCCAACCATACAATCACACTTCTTTTCTCTGTGATCTTTTTACCTACATAATTCTCTTACATTCCCTTTCATTCAGATGGTAAGATTGGTTTCCCTCCACTTTTCTACTGGTACAGTTATTTCCCTGTAATCCTCTCCTATCCCTGTGCTCCCTTACAATCTCTTCCTCCTGGTCTTATCCATCATCTTGCTCCAATCATCTCCAGAAAACTGCTAAATTCTCTTCTTAAGCAGTCTCTACTATCTGCAAGTATTGTAGCCTGAAAATAAAAACAGAGATAATAATAATAATAATATTAAAATAGGCCATAAATATTTAGAACATGAGATGAAGAGTCATTGAAAGTGACTCCAGTTCAGTGATGGGCAAATGAAGTTGAGTGAAGTTCTTCCCTCTGGTTCAAGAGCTTGGTGGTTGAGTGTTAATAACTGTTTCTAAACCTAGTGGTGTGGGTCTTGAGGCTTCTGTGCCTTCTTCCTGATGGCTGCAGTGAGAAGGGAGCATAACCTGGATGGTGGGGGTCCTTGATGATAGATGTTACTTTCTAGCGACAGTTCTCCTTGCAGATATGTTCAATGGTGGGGAGGGCTTTACCCATGATGGACTGGGCTGTATCCATTAATTTTTGTAGGCTTTTCTGTTGAAAGGCATGGGTGTTTCTGTACCAGGCTGTGATGCAAGTAGGCAATATACTCTCCTCCAAACATCTAAAGAAGTCTGTCGAAGTTTTAGATGACGCGTCAAGTCTTCGCCATCTTCTGAGAAATTCAAGGTACCGGTGTGCTTTCTTCATAAAGGCATTTACATAGTGGACCAAGGACAGATCCTGTGAAATGATAACACCAAGGAATTTAAAGTTGCTGACCGTCTCCACCTCTGATGCACCAATGAGAACTAGCTCATGGACCTCCAGTATTTCTCCTGAAGTCAATAATCAGTTCCTTGCTTTTGTTGACATTGAGAGGTTGTTTTTGTGGCACCAATCTGCCAGATTTTCGATCTCCATCCTATGTGCTGATTCAGCACTACCCTTGGTTTGGCCAACAGCTGTGTTCTCTGCAAAATTAAATTTGGCATTTGAACTCTGCTATGCTCACAGCCAAAAGTATAAATCAAGTAGAGCAGGGGGCTAAGCACACAGCCTTGTGATGCACCTGTGCTGAGTGAGATCTTGGAGGAGATGTAGCCAATCCAAACCAAATGGAGTCTGCAAGTGAAGAAATTGAGGATCCAGTTGCACAAGTAAGCATTATTGCCTAGGACTTGCAGCTTGCTAATTAGTTTTAAGGGGATGATAATATTGAATGTCAAGTTTTTGTCAATGGTGGTCATCCTGATGTCTGCATCTTCACTGTCCAGATATTCCAGGTTTGAGTGGAGCCAATGAAATTGCATCTGGAGTTGAGCTGTTATGATAGTAAGCAAATTGGAGTGGATCCAAGACACTTCTCAGTCAGGAACACTCCAGCCAGTTGATCAGCATAGGTCTTTAGTACTCCATGGCTTTGCTCTCCTGAAGGATGCTCTCAAGTCGCCTGAGGGATTGAAATCACAGGATCAATGGGAGCTGTGGGAATTTATGAAGGTGCCTCCATGGCTTAATGGTCAAAGCGAGCATAATAGGCATTGAGCTCATCTCTTTTGTCATCTGTTACGCTTGGTTTCACCTCATCGGAGATGGTTGTATTCAAGCCCTGCCACAGCTGTCGAGCATCCTTCAGTGATTCAAGTTTAGTCTGGAATTGCCACTTCAGATGTGAGAAGACTTTCTGGAAACCGTCCTTGGACCTGTTATATTTAACCTGATTGCCAGAACAGAATGCCACTGATCTGGACCTCAGCAGACTGCACATCTCATGGTTCATCCAGGGCTTCTGGTCAGGGAAGACTCTGAATGATTTTGCGTTGACGCACTCCTCTACAACTGTTTTTATAAAGTCCATGAATACTCTGGTGTGTTTGTTAAGATCCTCAGATAGGTCTTTGAACATGGCCCCATCTATCAACTAAAACCAATTCCATAGCTACTCCTCAGCCTCCCACAGCCACCTCTTTATTAAAGGATCCAGTGCTCCCAGGTGTATATGACAAATAAACTCTTCTCAGGCTTCCAGCCAGTTATAGGTATAGATTTTAACCAACATTGATTCATACTGTGACCTCATGGACTCCAGGCACTCCAACAATTCACAACCATCTGAACAGAATACATCCAAACATTCAACTTACAATGGAGATGGAGAAGAATGGTTGCTTCTTGTTCCTCGATATTCTAATATGACAGAAAACAGATGGTAGCCTCAGACATGGTGTCTATTGGGAACCCACTCACATGGACTTATACCTCAAAAATAACAGCCATCATCACACCTCCCAATGAAGAGCTGTTCTTTCCATTTTAGTTAACTTTGTGCTAACTATTTCAGAACCAAGAAGTCTCCATGAGGAAATAAGATGATTACGCACGATGTTCCTACAGAATAGCTACGAGGTGAAGGAAATCAATCGGGCCATTAAAACCTCCAACAGGAAAACTGACCACAAGAAGGAACCCATTGCTACCACCTGTCTTCCCTATATTTCCATGGCTTCTGGAAGGATCGGCAGGACCCTGAAGAAATACCATTCACAAACCCGTCAGGAAGCTCAAATCACAGCTAATGCGGGTCAAAGATGACCTGGAATTCAGGACGACTGGCATTTACAGGATTCCTTGTGAATGTGGAGCAATGTAAGCCAGCCAGATGGAATACATGACAGAAATCTGCATCAAGGAGGACAGGAGGTGTATCCGTTTGTGTTACCCGGAGAAATCAGCAGGAGCAGAACATTGCGTTCGCAATGGCCATAGGATTGACTTTGATGGCACAAAACTACAGTGCTGCGCCAATGGCTTCTGGGGCCACCTGGTAAAGGAAGCCATTGAGATAAAACTAGAGGAAAAGAACTTTAATAAAGACAAACTAAGAAATCGCTCTAACTAAGAAATGGAATTCGATGGTAAACAAATAGGACAGCAGAAACCTGATTGGATGAGGACTAACCAATCAGGAGGGGTGTGTCCAGGAATCATCCCTGATGAAGATGGGAGAGTTTGTCATCTAACATCAGTTAAAATCGATACTTGCACCCGGTTGGAAGTCTGAGAAGAGTTTATTCACCTCTTTGTTGTCTTTACCTCTGGAGCCATGCTCTTTAGCCTCTGTCTGTACGCAGGTAGGAGAGGATAACTAAGTGATCAGATTTCCCGAAATGCAGTTTAGGCATAGATCCATAGGCATTCCTAATCAAAGAGTAACAGTGGTCAAGTGTGTTTAGACCCTTTGGTGCTGCAGGTGATATATTGATGATATTTGTGCAGAGTTTTCTTCTAATAAGCTTGATTGAAGTCCCCGACAAAGATTTGGAACCCATCAGAGCAGACCGTTTCTTCTTTGTTAATCATGGCAATATATTGAGTCCTTGTTTAAAATCTGCTTTTGGCAGTTATATAAACTGTGGTCAGGATTATGGAGGAGGATTCACTTGGTAAATAGAATGGTCAGCACTTAATCATCAGATGTTCCAGATCATGGGAACAAGAGGGTGACAAGTCTGCTATGTCCAAGCACCACAAAGAGCTTATCATGAAACACAACCGCCACCTTGTGCCATCTCAAAATCAACAGTCCAGTCCATCTATTGTATTGAGAAGCCCTCTGGTCTTAATTACATGCAGGAAAACACATAAACACACTTCACAGAGGTGTAAACAGACATCAGTGAATGCAGAAATAAATGAACAGAGATAAGCAGAAACGTCATTATCGGAGCATATTTTAGGGAAGGTGAAGGGAGAGAGAGAGAGCTGGCAAAGCAGAAGCTGCACGTTTCAGCTAGTAAGCAGCTGTCATCAGTGATGAGCCAGAGAGGTGTGAGTGGGTGGGAGAAATACATGGCTAGAATCAGAAAGAGTTTGCAGATATAGCGGTGTTTCAGAAATATATGCATGACAGAGATCATGAGGGTCTGTAAATATAGGGATGAGACTTTGACAGATGATGGGTGAGGAATTGTTCTGTATTTTGCTACTTAATATTACACTGCAGATTTGATCAGAATTCCAATCATCTTTTGCAGTGCAATGTTACAGCGCACCTTAGGCTAGTTGTTGATTTGAATGGCACAGTGTGAACAATACAGTTACGTCACTAGATGATGACTTCATGACAGTGAGCAAGTGGAAAGAACCTGGTATGGTTACCATTCCCATGGGTTAGTTGGGCCACACTGAAACTTGCATGCATTTTCTTTTGATTTCAATTATGGAACATGTAATATATCGGAGTCAAAATCACAGACATCAACCATTCTTTTTTATTTTGTGTGAACCACTTCTGTGCATACACATACACAGGTTGAGAATGCCTTATCAAAAAATCCAAAATCCAAAAACCCCTGAAATCCAACATTTTTTTGAGTGCTGACATCGAAAATGGACAATTCTACCAGACACTGTGGGTCTCTGCAGGCCACAGATAGTTCTGAGAAGTGACCTCACATGTGTAATGTACAGAAGTTAATGAAAAATATAAAGACACTGCATAAGGCAAAAAGTGAAGATCTCGAATTTGTATTGAAAGAGTGGATTCGCCAGTGTCAGAGTGAGCATATGCCGCTTAATCCTGCTGATCGTGAAGCAAGCAAAGGTCCATCACGACAAACTGGAAATTGAAGGTCATTGTGAATATTCAGCAGGTTAGTTGCAGAAATATAAGAAAAAGCACGGCATTAAATTTTTAAAGATTTGTGGTGATAAAGCATCTGCTGATCATGAGGCAGCAGAGAAATTCATAGAGTTTGCTCAAATTGTCGCTGATGAGAATCTAACACCCTGAACGGATGCATCAGTACATATGTGTGATGAACAAGTGTAAGAGAAAGGCTGCTTATCGGTAGCACATAAATTTTGAGTCAGGAATGACAGCGATGCTAAACAGCCACCGACTGTTCTCCTGGGCAACCGAGGGAGTGATAGCTTACCTTTCTGACAGTTCATCTGCACATTATTGTTTCATGCACAAAATTATTAAAAATATTATATAAAACTACCTTCAGGATATATGTATAAGCTGCATATGTAATGTAAGTTGATTTTGTGTTTAGATTTGTGTCTCACCCAATGATATCCTGTTATATAGATGCAAATTTTCCAAAACTCAAAACACTTCTGGCTCCAAGCATTTCTGATAAAGGTTACTCAATGTGTACAACTCCATATTTTTTCTCTTTCACAAACTCCTACCTTACGCAATCCTTATAGCTACAGCAGGGACAGTATTTAGCTGCTCACATCCTTCGCTGATTGCTGAAATGCTATTTGGGTTTCAATGTCTTGGTCTCTTACAGCCTTGAGCTCCTGCAATGGACTGTACTACCATGCTGGTGACAGAAGCCATGACGTGCATTGTTGAGTGAGCGGGACGGGGGAATCAAAAGAGAAGCCAAAGTGCTTTGACCACAGCTCCCACTTTTATGGATTCTCTCACCATCCTTCCCATAGTCCTTCTGAACTATCCTGCTAGCAGTGGGTATTTGCAACGAAGATTGAAGATTAGCTTTGCCACATGTACATTTACACATATAGCGAAATGCTCCTTTTCGCCCATGACAAAACGCAGTTTGGGGACGTGCTGGGGACAGCCTATAAGGGTTGTCAAGATGGCATGACCACAACTTACTAATATGTTAATTGGGCAACAAGTGATCATGACATCTTATTACTTTAACATTCTTTGCAACTAAGTCTTCAAGTAACCTCTGTGTATACTTACTTGATCCCGGCAATTACTGCTCCATGTATATGACCATTCTTTCTATGATTTTAAGAACATCAACACAAATGCTTATAATTTTGTGTCACTCATGCAAAAATTATCCTGTGCAGATGGAATGTCTATTGGTAAAATCATATATTCTTTGTTTCTGCTGTAGTCTGTTCTCTTTGTTAATGGTCCCTGAGGTGACTGCTCTTGAATAGACCTTGGAAAGTACTGGATACTCTAATGCTGGCTTTCTACTGCTGTCCCTGCTTCTCTCATCCACGCTTGCCAATTGTGATGTGAATGGCATGGAGAAAGCCCTGCTCTCTTTCGTTTACAGCACCTGTTGAAGAGAGAATCCCATAATGGGTGTGGATGCTGTGAAGTCACACGGTCAGGTCAAACACCCTCCTCAGAGGAGGAGCTGTCATTGTCATCCCAATGCTACAACCCAGAGAAAGGGTAAAAACATCGTTGAAGATGGAGCAAATGAAATACAATCATCAATGTCAAGATGCTTCAGATAATGATTACACACAGGATCACTTTTCATGCCGCTGACTTCAGTGAAAGCTGAAATGCAAAATGACAGGATGAGATAGAATTCTGCTACCAGGTTGTTAAGATTCCACACCTCTCTGTTGCCCATGACCTTGCAATCAGGATTTGTTCAAAGCGGAAAGGTAAAACCCATGATTGAAATGTACAATAGGTGGATGGAGAACATTTTTTGATGATAAGTAAAGAGAGACAGAACATTTGCAAAGCTATGGTATAGATTGATATAGGATCAATGTGTTGGCGCGTGGCCTAATGGGCAAGGCATCAGACTAGTAACCTGAAGGTCACTGGTTCGAGCCTCAGCTGAGGCAGCGTGTTCGTGTCCTTGAGCAAGGCACTTAACAACACATTGCTCTGCGACATCACCGGTGCCAAGCTGCATGGGTCCTAGTGCCCTTCCCTTGGACAACATCGGTGGCGTGGAGAGGGGAAGACCTGCAGCTTGGGCAACTGCCGGTCTCCCATACAAACCTGCCCAGGCCTGCGCCCTGGAAACTCCAGGCGCAGATCCATGGTCTCTCGAGACCGACGGATGCCACCACCAGGATCAATAGATAGGAAGGGCAGAAAATAGACAGAGGGATAGATGCACTCACGAGATGAATTGTGATGAACGATGTATGGGAACAGGCATCATCGGGCGAAGGGTAGAATTAAATTACAAACATATAAGGATGTAAGTAAAACTGAAAAATAAAGGTAAAAATTAGCTTTACTTGTCACAACTACATCAAAACATTTAAACACACTGTGAAATGCATCCTTTGCAAGATCAACTGTCACAATCTGAGGATTGTGCTGAGCAGCCTCTATGTGTCGCTATGCTTCAAGCACCATTGAGGCATGCCCACAGTTTACTAACCGTAGCCTATATGCCGTTGAATGCAGGAGGAAACCAGAACACGCAGTCATGGGGAAATCGTACGAACATCCTCCAGGCAGCAGTGGGAATTGAACCCTGATCGTGACCACTGGCACTGTAAAGCATTACCCTGCCCAGCAACCTTATGTACTATCGTGCTCCTACTTCTTGGTCTGATAAAGTAAATAAATTACCTAGGCCTTTTATCGTGATCCATAGTCTAGGCACCTCCTGCTCTCTTCTGTGACTACTAACTATGCTTTTTGTGGGTCAGGGAATATAATCTCAGATTAGACTTCCTTACTCCTGTGTGGTGTGTAAGCAACTCTAGAATCCACCAAAGGTCACCCTTGTAATATCCCTTTAAATAAAAAAAGTTAATATAGTGGTACACCTTCAGATCTCACCAACTAGTGTATGCAATTATGAAATCAAGAGATAAATTATTAATCCAGCAGATTAATTCAGAAAAAATATATTATCAATTGTGGAGGAAAAGCAGTGAATTTACTGGTTGATATGTACATTCACCCCAGCAACATTGGCACTCTTCCTTCCCTCCTCCTTCCTAAACTATTCTCGATGTTTTCAGGATATTTTTTAGGATGCAGCATTTAGTTTTCATAGCATTTGTTGAACTAAATGATCATTAAGGTCACTTAAGAACACTTAAAAGTAATTAAGAGTGCTGCAAAAATCACAGAATTCAATGTATTTTTATTGTTGTATTAAAAGATCATAAAATCATAAGACATAGGAGCAGAATTAGGCCATTTGGCCTATTGAGTCTGCTCTGCCATTCCATCATGGCTGACTTAATTTCCATTTTAACCCCATTCTCCTGCCTTCTTCCTCTACAACAAACCTCACAAACATTTCAGAAACAGTAGTTAAATCTTGGTTTTGTACTAATTTTGTACATTTGTAAATGCACGGCGGTAGAATAAAAAGTCAACAGCATACTGAAAATTCTTATCAGGACCGACATATATCCATTACGTTATAATGTCTAATCATATAATAACATTGCTCTGATCCTGTTTACTTGTAGTCCCACCTCTCAATCCATCTAATCAAATGTGGAAGTCCGAGATGAGCTGGAGGTCAGATGCCAGTCCCTCTACTCTTTTCTTCTATTGGACTCAGCTTCATCCCCAGCAAGAGGACAGTGACGTGTTGAGTGCAGGAGTGGGTTGCATGGCTCACCTAGACTATTGGCTTTATGGCAGGGTTGATGCCAGAACCCAACGCCACTTATAATAGAAGGAATAAATGTTGGAAATAATCAGGCAGTATCTGTGTGTGGAGAAACAAAGTTAATATTTCAGGTTGATGATCCTTTGTCAGGAACGGGAAAGCGTCAACATCTATGTCAAGCAGTAGTAAATCAAAGCAACTGGACTTGATGTGTTGGCTAGAAGACATTTTGTCACTCATCCAAAAGGCTTCTTCAGCTCTCATCCATAGTGGTTAGTTTTCTGGCTTATAAACACTATGAGTTACTTAAAGGTATAGCAATCACACGAGGCTCATTCAGATTCAAAGAGGTAATATGTTTAGAAGCCGAATAACTACCCACCATGGATCAGAATTGAAGAAGCCCCTCGGATTAGTGACAAAACGTCTTCTAGACAACACAGCAAGTCCAGTTGCTTTGATTTACTACTGCTTGACATAGATGTTGACGCTTTCCCGTTCCTGACAAAGGATCATCAACCTGAAATATTAACTTTGTTTCTCCACACCGCTTGATATCCAATTACCTGGATGACTGAGAACCTTCATAGACGAGCAAAATGTAGTTTTAAGTTTCAGAGACATTGAGAAGAGGAATAGGACAACACAAATATCTGTAACTGGGTAAGATCAGTGCTGCCATGGGGGTTAGTAGTTGGAGTTGTTGGTGGGTCAATGGGGACAATTTGACATGATAATTTGCCAATAAATATGATATTTTGTTCATAGCTGAGATGTATGACATGCCCAGCAGATCAAGTTCCAGTGAAAGAGTGAGAAAAATGGTGCCAATATCATAGATGGATGACTTACAACCCAAGCAATCAGTTCTGATACAGACAGAGAAAGAAGATACCTGAAGCAGGAGAAGTTAATTTTGAGGTGGGGCTATCACATAGCCAGACAAAAAACAAGGCATTATTCCTTGCTTTGGGCCTCATTAAAACAGTGAAAGAGATCATGGACAGATAGGTCAGAATGGGAGTAGAACAGAGAAGTAGCAAGCAATGTTCCCTCTAATTTTTAGTAGTCAGTGTGCGCAAAAATCTTATGTTGTGCAAATATTTTCCTGTAACAAGTATGTGTGCACTGGATGCACACATGGCACAGTTTATGTAGGCTTACAAAATATTTGACGTAAAACTGCGCAGAATAACAGCAAAATAACGTACATATTTAAGTCACTCAGTTATTTTTTCTCTCTCATCTTTGGCATTTACCCATTCTTTGTAAACTCTATCTAGAATAATAGAACTTCCATCCAATTAATAGCTTTTGATTCTCATTAACATATCCAAATTAAATTAGTGACGTGCAAAAAACAACTAACTAGGTAACAGAAACATTTAGCTAAAAGATTATTTTCAATAAATATAATTATTTATTACTACATTATTTTAGGTAACTAACCTTTTGTGCGCACATTAATTTCCTTTGTGCACTGGTTCAAAAATGTGTGCGCCGCCACACACGCGCACAGCTTAGAGGGAACATAGGTAGCAAGTAATTTACAGCTGATAATCATTCTCCACAGATCCTGTTTACGTGGATGCAGTTGCCAAGATCTAAGTGAGGGTAAAGCCTTCAGCTATTTGAGTAATTTTAATTATTTATTATCAATACAGGTGTGCTTAATTACTTTTATCTATTTGAGATGTTTTAACTACCTCTGACAATTAGAAGCATTTTGCAGAGACTTACTTCGGTTAGTCCTTCATATCCTGGTGCAGCCAGAAGGGGACAACAACGTATTCAGGTGGTGGGCCGAATCAAACCTTTTTGACGCACTTCAGAATAATTTATAGTATGTGAAACCTATGGGGCATCTCTGAACTATGTGACAAAGTGTTGCATAGATGCAAGCCTTTCTTTCTTATCTCCTTTACACAGCCATAGGAGTTTGGCAGTTTACTCTTTAAAATGCTACAATTTATGCCCCAGTACACAAAGACTAGTTTGACAATGTATGTGCTTCGTTTTATGACAAGTGACACTGCAACATTGACTGAATACAACTGGATGTAGTCATGCCTCCCGGGCCCAAGTCAAATGAGAATAAGGAATTGATATTTTATACCATAGATGATTCTCTAAAGACATATCTCTATCTACATTATAAAATTAGATTTAAAAACTACAGAACATACTGTATGGGCAGTATATTGACGCAGACTTTGAAGCCTCAGTGCAGGTTACAATGTTTATTTTGAATCCTTATTCTCTTAAATGTATGGCTTCTGAATACTGGATAAATTAGAAACAGGTTAATGCAATGCAGATGTTCAAAAACAAGCTAATGCCATTTTATTGTCCCTCTTATCAATAATTTTTTTAAATGGCCTTGATCAATATAGTGAAAGAACATAATTGTCAGATTTAGATAGATTTAAAGATGAGGCATACCTATACAGGGCACCACAACATTGCAGCTAGCAGAAACACTGACTCACAGCATCAGAAACCATGGTTCAATCCTGACACAAATGAGAGAAAATCTGCAGATGCTAGAAATCCAAGCAACACACACAAAATGCTGGAGGAACTCAGCAGGTAGGCAGTATCAATGGAAAAGAGTAGAGGCACATTTTGAGCCGATGGTGTTCAGCAGGACTGGAGATAAAAAGATGTGGAGTCAGAGTTAGAAGGTGGGGAGAGCGGAGAGAAAAACACAAGGTGATAGTGTGAAACTGGGAGGGGGGGGAGGTGAAGTGAAGAGCTGGGAACTTGATCTGTGAAAGAGATACAGGGCTGAAGAAGGGGGAATCAAATAGGGGAGGACAGAAGGCCATGGAAGAAAGAAAAGGTGGGGTGAGCTCCAGAGGGAGGTGATGGACAGGTAAAGAGAAAAGGGGAGAGAGGGAAAAGGGGATGGGGAATGGTGAAGGAGGAGAGAGGAGTTGGCCATCACCAGAAGTTCGAGAAATTAATGTTCATGCCATCAGGTTGGAGATTCCTCTTTGGCTACGGGGAAGTGCTGGAGGACTGGAGAATGGCAACTGTAGTTCCCTTGTTTAAAAACGGTAATAGGGAGAAACCTGGGAACTATAGACCAGTGAGTCTAACGTCAGTGGTCTGCAAAGTACTGGAAAGGATTCTTAAGGATAGGCTCTACGAGCATTTGGAGAAGTACAGTCTACTCATGGATAGTCAACATGGCTTTGTGAAGGGAAGATTGTACCTCATGAAACTGATTGAGTTTTTTGAAGAGGTAACAAAAGAAATTGATGAAGGTAGGGCAGTGGATGTGGTCTACATGGACTTTAGCAAGGCATTTGACAAGGTCCCTCATGAGAGACTCATCCAGAAAGTCATGAGGCAAGGTATAAGTGGAACCTTGGCTGTTTGGATAAAAAATTGGCTTAAAGGAAGAAAGCAGAGGGTAGTTGTGGAAGGAAAGTATTCTGCCTGGAGGTCAGTAACTAGTGGAGTGCCGCAGAGATCTGTTCTGGGACCTCTGCTATTTGTGATTTTTATAAATGACCTGGATGTAGAGGCGGAAGGATGGGTGAGTAAGTTTGCAGATGACACGAAGATTGGAGAAGTTCTGGATGGAGCTGTAGGTTGTCGAAGGTTACAAGAGGATATAGACAGCCTGCAGAGTTGGGCAGAAAAATGGCAGATGGAGTTCAATCTGGATAAGTGTGAGGTGATGCATTTTGGAAGGACAAACCAGAAGACTGAGTACAGGATTAATGGTCAGTTACTTAAGAGTGTGGCTGAACAAAGGGACCTTGGGGTTCAAATCCATACATCCCTCAAGGTCACTACGCAGGTTGATAGGGTAGTTTAAAAGGTCTATGGGATGCTAGGCTTCATTAACAGGGGGATTGAGTTCAAGAGTAGAGAGGTCATGTTGCAACTCTACAAATCTCTGGTGAGACCACACTTAGAGTATTGTGTTCAATTCTGGTCACCTCATTATAGGGAGGATGTGGAAGCTATGGAGAGGGTACAGAGGAGATTTACCAGGATGTTGCCTGGTTTGGAGAACAAGTCATTTGAAACTAGGTTAACAGAGCTGGGACTTTTCCCTTTGGAGCATAGAAGAATGAGAGGGGACTTGATAGAGGTCTACAAGATTATGAGAAGCATAGATAGGATGGATAGTCAGTACCTGTTTCCCAGGGCACAAATAGCAAACACCAGAGGGCATATATACAAAATTAAGGGAGGGGAGTTTAGGGGAGACATCAGGGGTAAGTTTTTTTACACAGAGGGATGTGAGTGCCTGGAATGACTTGCCAGGGATGGTGGTGGAGGCTAAATCATTAGGGGTATTTAAGAGCATCTTGCACAGGCACATGGATGAAAGAAAAATAGAAGGTTATGGGGTAAGTGTGGGTTTAGTACTTTTTTTTAAGGATTATATGGGTTAGCACAACATGGAGGGCTGAAGGACCTGTACTGTGCTGTAGTGTTCTATGGTTCTATGATACCCAGATGGAATATAAGGTGTTGTTCCTCCAACCTGAGTGTGGTCTCATCACGACAGCAGAGGAGGCCATGGACTGACATGTTGGAATGAGAATGGTAAGTAAATTAAAATGAGATCCCACTTTTTCTGGCAGATGGAGCATAAGTGCTCAGCAAAGCGGTCTTCCAGTCTACATTGAGTCTCTCCTGTATATAGGAGACAACACCGGGAGTACCGGAGGCAGTAGATGACCCGAACTATCTCACAGGTGAAGTGCCACCACACGTGGAAGGACTGTTTGCGGCCCTGAATGGTAGTGAGGGGGGAGGTGTAGGGGTGTGTGTAGCACTTGTTCCACTTGCAAGGATAGGTACCAGGTGGGAAATCAGTTGGGAGAAACAAATGGATGAGAGAGTCACATAGGGAGAGATCCCTGCGGCAAGCAGAAAATGGGGGGGAGGGAAAGATGCGCTTGGTACTGGGATCCCCTTAGAAATGGCAAAAGTTACAGAGAATTATGTGCTATACAAGGAGTCTGGTGGGGTGATAGGTGAGGACAAGAGGAACCCTATCCCTGGTGGGGTGAGGGCAGACATGCACAAAATGGAAGAGATGAGGTTGAGGGCAACATTGATGGAGGAGGAAGGGAAGTCCCTTTCTTTGAAGTAGGAGGACATATCCTTTGTTCTGAAATGAAAAGCCTCATCCTGAGAGCAGTTGTGGCGAGGATGGAGGAATTGAGAGAAGGGGATGGCATTTTTACAAGTAACAGAGTGAGAAGAGGTATAGTCGAGGTAGCTGTGAAAGTCAATAGGTTTGTAATAGACACCAATGGATAAGCTGTCTCCAAAGACAGAGACTGAGAGATCGAGAAATGGGAGAGAGGTGTCGGAAATGGAGCAGGTAAATTTGAAGGCAAGGTGAAAGTTGGAGGCAAAGTTGATAAAGTTGCTGAGCTCAGCATGGGTGCAGAAAGCAGCGCTAATACAGTCATTGATATAGCGTAGGAAAAGAGGGGTAGTGATACCAGTGTAGACTTGGAACATAGACTGTTCCATGTAGTCAACAAAAAGGCAGGCATAGCTGGGAGCAGTGCAAGGACCCATGGCTACATCTTTAGTTTGAAAGAAGTGAGAGGAGCCAAATGAGAAGTTATTGAGAGTGCAGACGAGTTCCACCAGATGGAGATGAGTGGTGGGTGGGTCTGGTGTCCAGAAAGAAATGGAGAGCTTTGAAGCAGTCCTGGTGGGGGATGTAGATGTATAGGGACTGGACATCCATGGTGAAAGTAAGATGCTCAGGGCCAGGAAACATGAAATCATTGAAAAGATACAGAGTGTGTGAAGTGTTATGGATGTAGGTAGGAAGGGACTGGACCAGGGGGGATAAAACAGAGTCAAGGTATGCAGATATGAGTTCAGTGGGGTAGAAACAAGCAGAAACAATGAGTCGACCTGGACAGACAGCTTTGTGGATCTTGGATAGGAGGTAGATATGGCAGGTGTGGGGTACAAGAACTATAAGGTTGGTAGCAGTGAATGGGAGATCCCCTAAGCTAGTAAGGTCAGTGATGGTGTGGGAACAATGGCCTGTGTGATCCTGTTCAAGGGGTAAGTAAGAGGAGGTGTTTGACAGTTGTCGCTGAACCTCGACTAGTTAGAGGTCAGTCTGTCAGACTAATACAAAACCCCCTTATCTGTTGGTTTGATGGTGAGGTTAGGAGTAGTGTGGAGGGGGTGGAGAGCAGAGCATTCAGAAGGAATGAGGTTGGAATTGGAGAGAGGAGTGGTGAAGTCGAGAGGTTTGATGTCCCGTTGGTAGTTAGCACTGAAAAGATCCAGAGCAAGGTGTCCAGGTAGAGGAGGACGATTGAAGACAGCAGAAGGGGTCATCACCAAAGACATAGGCTCAGAGACGGAGGCAATGGAAGAAGAGCTCAGCGTCATGGCAGGCATGGAACTCACTGAGGTGTGGGCACATGAGAACAAATGTGAGGACCTTACTGAGGACAGAACGTTCTACCTCAGAGAGGGGAGTGTCAGAGGGGATAGTGAAGACCCGGCACAGATGAAAGCTGGGATTGGGGGGGAAGGGGGGTGGTAGTGTCAGAGGAGGGGGAGGGTTGGGGCATCAAACCTGACCTCTGGTGCTGTCCATGTGGAGTCTACATGTTCCCCTGTGACTATTGGGAGTTTCTCCCACATCCCAAAGACATGGACTGGTAGGTTAATTAGCAATGGCAAATTGTCTCTGGTGTGTCAGTTTAGTGATAGATTCAGGGAGTGGGGGTAACTACTAACAATTGAGGAGAATGAAAATGAAATTACTGTCAGATTAGAGTAAGTGGGCAAAGATGATTAGTATGGAATTGAAGGGCCAAAAGATTTGATCCCCTCCTGTGTGAATTGATGATAATGATCTGGTAAACAGAGAAACCAACAAAAAATATTGCCAAATTTCTTGACTTCTCTCGAAATAGGGACAACCCAGGTGGATTTTAAGAAGTTTCTAGTTAATTAGGACTAAAGGTAAGAAATTAAGGTTTAAGTGTTAGGAACAGAAAGGGAAAGTTAAAAATGGTAAAATAAATTATTTGTAGCATAGAGATTTCTTGTATAATTAGGGATATGTAGGAATGATGCTGACTTTGGTCCACTTGGTGTGGCACAGCTGACTTTTATACAACTCCATTTAGCCACTTTTGAATTTGATACCAGTATTAGCAAGTAGAATGGTACAGATATATTTTAATATTTGCCAGCATTACATAGAATCAAAAGTAGCAACATAATTATTGTGACTGGTGGAAATAGCTAAAGGTGGATAATGAGATTTAGGTATTTTAACCTGCTAGGCATTCAATAAGGTCAACATCTTGATAGCTAGTGTTGGATAATAGGATGACTGCCACTCTATCCTCAGTATCTTCAAATCTAGACCCTGCAGATCAGGTAATCCAATAATCAAGACAGAGGACCTAAATATTATAATGTTCACATGGAACAATACTGTCTCCTCTCCTCACAATGCTGTTTAATTTTTGCCTCAAGCATCCACAGGAAATGTAAAATAGTTTTATACATGACCAGTAGGTCATCTTTGGCAACTGAGAAGGTAATTGTTTCTCAGAGATCCAGAATGAACCTGACAAGCTGAAAGGTCATCAGTGTCATAATAAAATCATCTTCCATCAATAACGCTAAACATGCAACACAGAACTGGCTGTGTGTTTTGTTCTGAATCATTTGTCAGTGGTTAAAAAATACATTGGAGCAACAGCTGCATATTCTTCTCCACTTCTAAACTGTAGTTCTATTGGTACTGACCAGGGATGATATACTGGGCAATCATCGGTATCTCGTGAATAATTGGTACCCCATGTATTCTCTTGCGCTTTCAATAGGATGGGGTTCATAATTGGACCTCTATTATGTCAACCCAAGAACAGCAGGAAATAAATATTCTCACTTTCAATTCCTAGGAGTCCATAGGGATCATCTCAGATCTGATCCACAACATTCTAAAAGGAGAATGCTGGAAGGAAGCCGGAAGTTGTGGTACACATTGTTACCAGTGGCATAGGGAGGAAAAGGGAGGAGGTCTTGAAGACAGAATATGGGGAGTTAGGCAGAAAGCTGAAAAGCAGGATCTCTGGATTGCTGCCTGAGCCATGTGCCAGTGAGGGTAAGAATAGGATGGTTTGGTGGCTGAACGTGTGGCTGAGGAAGTAGCGCAGGGGTCAGGGCTTCAGATTTCTGGATCACTGGGATTTCTTTTGGGGAAGGCATGGCAAGTACAAAAGGAATGGTTTACCCTGAACCTAAGGGGGACCAATATCCTTGCAGGCAGGTTTGCTAGAACTGTTGGGAAGGGTTTAAACTAATTTGGCAGAGGGGGTGGGAATGGGAATGATAGGGCTGAGGATGAGGCAGTTGGTATACAAACAGAGGCAGTGTGTGATGGGACTGTCAGGAAGGACAGGTAGATGACTGGGAAAAATTGCAGTCAGTGGGATGTGTTACAGTGTAATGGGGGAAAAAATTTTATAGATTTTATGGTCAGTTCAATGTTCACAATCTCAACTGACAGAGTGGAGGAGACAGCAAGCTGTTGGGTTGGATTGCAGAACTAGAGGAACTTAGGAGGAATTTTAACTTACATTGGTTGTTGATGAAATTGCAAACTAGCTGCATGAGCCTCCCTGCATCTGGTCTAAGTACGGCATAGCACACAGATGGCCTGCCAAATAGCCAGTAAGAAGGCTTTTGTGTCCCAGCTTTATAATAGGACATTAGTCAACGGAAACAGATGAGGTTTCTGGTGGTAACAAGAATCCAGCTAATCTTAGAAAACCTGACAAATTTTAGGTTATCTTCAATTATAATTCTTTCCCTCCACCATTCAAAGTGCCTTTTAAGAAACAAATAGCAACCTGTTCAAAAACCTAGCTGTGCTGAGAGGGGAAAAAAACATTCTAATTTGTAATGCGACTTGTAGGAAAATCACATTAATTTTCTTGTTAAATACAGGCACATTTACAATTTAACTATGCACCAAAGCATCCAGTGAAATATCCCCCCGCTCAATATGTTACACCAATTTTTTTATGAAGTGCCAACGAATAACTTATAGCTCGTGCTCAAATGGAAATAACCAAATTGATATGGTGCTGATAAGATCACAGGATTTCTCCACGGGCCAAAGGGAAGCAGCAGTTCAGAGCAAAGCACGAACAGCATAATCCATCTGAAAGCTTTGTGCTATCATTTGTACTGGCATAAACAGAGCCCCGGAAGTAGACAACTGCAGGATTAATATGGATAAAGAACCACAGGGTGCAATGTATATTGCTTGTATTGATAGTGTAACAGTGAAAGTGAGTGCCAAGGGGCTAGCATATTGTGAGTAGAGGTCTTCCATTGTCACTGGGGGAGGTTCAACTTATAGCACTTGTTTTCCATCAGAACTTGCTGTTGTTCAGAAACAAAATAAATTTGATTTCATAAATTACTTACTTGTTTGCTTTTTTGTGTTTGCACAGTTTGTCTTATTTTGCACTTTGGTTGTTTGTCAGTCTTTGTGTGTGGTTTTTCATTGATCCTATTGTATTTCTTTGCTCTCCTGTGAATGCTTGCAAGAAAATAAATCTTAGGGTAGTAGATGGTGACAGATATGTACTTCAATAATCAATTTACTTTGAACTTCAATTTGTTTAAGTTTATGCAATTTTGCTATTTTTTTTCAACTTCCGTAGTTCTTGAAAGTTTTTTTTAAAGTCTTCAATCCAGACACATTGAATTTGTTTGACAGATTTCGAAGGCAGTAAATGTCGGTGGCATGGTTTTGCCATCTGTCCAAGATTTAGACGGCAGTGATGTAATCAGGGCTTCCTCTTATCTCACACCAGCACCAATCCCTCCCCCAAAATGATGACATGGATGCAAAAGGGCCTGTTGCCTCATGGATTGATTTGGCTTTCTCTAAGCAGATTCTTGTTGTTACATGTGAGTAAGTTCAAACTTAGCCCCGAGACCAGTGGCAAATCTGGTGACATGAGATAGCTACTGAATCTGAGCCACGAAGTTCGGTACCTTCTCCACTGAAATCCAGTGGGTACAGGAAACTCTTGACAGTATTCAGGAGTCTGTGCTTAGCTGTGTGTGATGGTTGAAACATTGACTGTACCTAATGGACGTTTCATTGTTTGGTTACAAATGGAACATCTTTTCACTTTGACTTTCAGTTAATAGGAGTGGTGTTAACACTTTTGGAATTATTATTATAAAAAAGGCAGCTATGGATTACGACCAGACTCCCAAGTGCAATGAACTGGCAACACAGCACAAGAGCCTAGATTAGGATTTTAGCTATGTGGGTGAATAAGGGAGTTACAAAGCCTTTATGATGCCAAAACGGGACCTCTGAAGCTCATTGCATGTTTAAGGTGGGTGTCCTTGATGATGGAAGCTGCTTTCTCGTGGCAGTGCTCATGAGTGGGGAGGGCTTTTCCTGAGAAGGACACAATTATACTTGCCACTGTTTGTAGACTTTTCCAATCCTGGGCATTGGTGTTACTATAAAAGGGCAGAAGTGATCAAACTAGAGCAAAGAGTCGTGGGAGTGTACACGTGCAAGTGGCAAGTGGTCAACATGGGTTTAATTTCAGCACGAGAAATTTGGACAGATACATGGATGGGAGGGATCCAGGTTAATAGGACGAGGCAGAATAATAGTTTACCATGGACTAGATGGGCCAAAGGGCCTGTTTCTGTGGTGTAGCATTCTATGACTATGACTCTAGTGGAGTCAGACACAACCATTATATTTAAGAGACATTTGAACAGGCACTTAAATAGACAAGGCATAAAAGCATATACAGCTAATGCAGGCATTAGCATGGAACTAGCAAAGATGGTCAAATAAATGGACCTGGACATCTTGAGCCACAGGGACTAATTCTATACTGTACAACTGCAGGACTCTACATTAAACTTCTGAGGCAACATGTGATAGATATCATACTGATAGGTAATAAATTGATTGGAGGCACAATATGATTAAGCAGAGAAGATAGGTAGTTCTGTCAAAGGAAGTGTACACCAGCTCTGTCATTTTGGAACACAGTGAGCCACCCCAATGTTCCCTAATCTCAAATAGTCAAGCACACAACAACAAGTTGAAAAGAATGCTCTTCCTCCCTATTGTTTTTCCAGCTCAAGCATCAACACTATTTACAGGGTTCATTAACTACATACAGATTAGTTACTGGTTTATAGCTTTGGCAGTAGTTACAATTCCATGTGCTGTTGGTGCAGACTGCAGTTATTTCAAGTTTTAAAAGTCTACAGGGAGTACTGTGGTAATTGCTAAAGTAGAGTACTTCTAACTGACTTCAAAGCTGCTGTCTAAAGCAGCTAATCCCCACACTTGTGCACTCTCGTTAGCCTTCTTCAGAGAGTCAAGCATATCAGGGAAAACAAGAAGAGCCGCTGAAAGAGGGAAGAAGGAGTGATGATGGAGAGGAAGATTCTCAGAAGAAACTATTGCACTGAGGCTGTTCAGAGAGCAATTTTCTAATCTGAACTTCAGTATTAGCCTTAAATGCTGAAGTGAGATGTGCACTTGATAGTTTTTTTTTATGATTCTTTGAGCACAAATCATCCACTATATGCATTATAATCATTTTGCACATAGAAAGTAAATCCGTATACTAAACATAAGGCTGGTGTATGATCACTTATCTCAAGCATGGCACTTGAATGTCTAGATTACTCTACAGCAGTCCACAGCATCACTATTATGCCAAAGGAGAGGAAAGAGGCCTGTTGGAATGCTGAAGCCATTCACTGCAGCATTGGCTGCAGCCCCTTTGAGATACCCAGTCAATGTTTACAAGCCTAGCCTTGTCAAGGAATGAATGTGAGAAGAATACTAAATTCAGCTTATACATTGCATTCTCCCCAATATTTTTACCAATTTGATTTGCATTTGTTTTTTTGTTCTGCAAGGAGACATTTCTGAGAGGAGCAGCAGCAACCAAATGCAAAACGTAACCAGGAGACAGAATACTTGTCTGAAAATGAACTCAATCACTCAAACAGTCCAATAGTATAGAGAACATAATTAACTACGGAGACAAATCATTCAATGGACAATAGTTATCTATGCAAAAACATCTCCAGGTGAGGCCATGGAGCCTCATGATATGATCAATCCATCCACTAAGACACATCAGTTTCCTTGCATTTCTCCATTATTGCATTATACTGCCCCATTGTAAAGGGAAGCCTGCTTTGGACAGTGTATGCTCACCTGAATAAGGTCTAGACCTCCCTACTGTTTGACAGAGGTAGTGAGGTGGAGATACATCTCTATCAAAGGAGGTGTAAGGCACTCCTTCTCTCTGCTAGTATGTAGGTCACCTTAGGCCAAGGTGTAGCATCTGCTTAGACAACCGTCACCCCCAAAATCAGGGTCATTTGAAGCCATTGGAGCAGGTGGTGGATAGTCGTATGAGCAGCTGGCGTATCGCACAAGCCCTGGTGATGCGACCACTGACGCCAGGCAGACAATCACTGAAGAGTATTGATAATGGCTGGGGAAACTCGTCTTGTAAAGACACTGCCGAGAAGAAGGCAACAGCAAACCATTTCTGGAAAAAAAATTGCCCAAAACAATCATGTTCATAAAAAGAAGAAACAAGAGAAAATGTGCAGATGTTGGAAATCCAAAGCACCACACACAAAATGCTAGAGGAACTCAGCAGGCCAGGCAGCATCTATGGAAAAGAGTAAACAGTCGATGTTTTGGGGTGACACTCTTCAACTGAACTGGAGAAAGAAGATGAGAAGTCAGGGTAAGAATGTGGGGAGAGGAGAAGAGGGAATACAAGGTAGTAGGTGATAGGTGAGACTGGGAGAGGGATAGGTGAAATAAAGAGCTGGGAAGTTGATTGGTGAAAGAGATAAAGGGCTGGAGAAGGGGAAATCTGATAGGAAAGGGCAGAAGCCCATGGAAGGGGGGGCACTAGAGGAAGGTGATGGGCAGGTAAGGTGATAAGGTGAGAGGGGGAAAAGGGAATGGGAAATAATGAGGGAGAGGGGGAGTGGCCATTACCAGGAGTTTGAGAAATCAATGTTCCTGCCATCAGGTTGGAGGCTACCTAGATGGAATACAAGGTGTTGCTCCTCTAACTTGAGCGTGGACATGGAAAGACATGATTACCTTTGTCATACAACACAGCACATAAAAATAGAAAGAACTGTTTGATAGCAGTGATGTGTAGAAAATAGGAAGATAAGCTTAAATACAAACTTCTAACAGTTGGCCTCATCAAACATGGTTAATTTTATTTTAATGGATGGCTTTCCAATGGTACACCTGTGTACAGTGTACACTAAGCTCCCTTTTGTGTATCTTCTTTAGTATTTGGCCAGATTGTTCTTGATCTAGTTGTCTTCCTGCACTCCCCCACATCTACAGTTTCTCTGATCTCTTATGTTGAAATCAATTGAGGACAATCCAGTCGAAGACGACACCTGAAAGGAAAGGGAACTCAGGTCGCTCTATTCTCGTGAAGGTAACTGCAATGTCAGTCAAGAGTTTTCAGATTTCAGCGGTAATGTAGCGGATGGCATAGCACTACTGTATACAGCACCAGTTCAACTCCACTGCTATCTGTAAGGAGTTTGTACGTTACTGTGTGGGTTTCCTCCAAGTGTTCCCGTTTCCACCAACATTCCAAAGACACAGAGGTTAGTAGGTTAATTGATTACATGGATGTAATTTGGAAGTGCAGGTTCCTTGGGTTAAAAGGGCCTGTTATCATGCTGTATCTAATAAAACTAAAATATAATCTGCTGAATGGGGCATAAACCTTCACACTCTAACACAGAGGTAGGAGGACCAACAACTGAGCCATGGCTGACACCATAATCTGAAAATAACTTTGAAATATTTTGTTTTATGATGATGACCTGTTGAGACCAAATAATAATAATTCATTTCTCTTTGTTTCAAGCATTCACTTGATTGTCAAATAGTAGGTAACAAAATTACCAGATAACCATTTGTTGCTGTGTATTCTTGGTCAGCTATTCCCCATTAAGCCATAGATATCATCATAAATTACTAAATTTTGAAGGACAAATGTCTAAACTTTGGACTGGCTGCACAAATTAGAAGTGAGGTCCATCTGCTGTAATAAAGCAAAACTCAAGATGATAGGAACATAATCAGGGTGCAGAATATTCTAGCCCCAACTGATAAATGTTTGTTTGAATTTTCCCCTGATGGTAGTTTTCAAGACTACAGCCACATTATGCTTGCAGTAGTCAGCAGTTCCAGGGACAAACATTCAACTGTTCTTAAGTGAGTAACATCTGAACATATGTGGAGCTGCCATAAATTCAGAAAAGATGTTAATGAACCATTCCTAGCATTTCTAGAGCATGGAACACAAAACAAGGCGTTCAATGTACAATGTTGTGCCAAACTCATTAGACTAGTAATTAAAAGTCTAACAAACACAATCCATTCTGCTACACAAGATCCATATCCTTCCATTTCTACACATTCAAGTGCCTGTCTAGGAACTTCTCAGATGTCTCTATCTTAATTGCCTCCATTAGCATCCCTGGCAGTGCATTCCAGGCACCTGCCAATCTTGGTGTAAAAAATCTTGCTTCACATATCTCCTTTGAAATTAATCCCTCTTACTGTGAATGACCTGTAGTATTAGGCATTTCAATCCTTGGAAAAAGATGCCAGCTGCCTATTTATGACTCTCATGGTCTTATACATTCTATCAGGTCCCCTGTTAGCCTCCACTGCTCCAGAGAAAACAACCTACATTTGGCAAACCTCTCTTTATATTGCATGCCTGCTAACCCAGGCAGCATCCTGGTGAAACTCTTATTCACCCACATCAAAGACTTTGCATTCTTCCTGTAATGGGGTGACAAGAATTGATTATAATACTCTAGATGTGACCTAACCAGAGTCTACAAAAGCTGCAACTTAAATTCTCTGACTCTTGTTCTCAATGCCTTTCTGATACAGGCAAGCATTCATGTGCCTTCTTTACCTCCCTGTCAATATGTGCAGCCATTTTCTTGGAGCTATGGAAATACTCCAAGATCTCTTTCTACACCAACACTGTTAATGATTCTACCATTAATTTTGTTTATCACTTAACATTTGACCACCCAAAGTGCAACATTCATACTTGGCCGGATTAAACTCCATCTGCCACTTTTACCTGTTCATATCTGCGAGTCATCTACGTCCAGCTGTCTCACTTAGTGATCTCCTACACTATCCACTGTTCCATTAATCTCTGTATCATCTGTGAATTTATCCATGTTTTCATCCACATTATTCATATATATAATATCACAATCAACAGAGATCCCAGTACTAATCCCTGCAAAACACCATTAGTCACAGCACTCCACCCAGTAAAAACAACCTTTGACCCCCCCCCCATCGTCTATAGGGAAAGACAACTCTTACTACAAATAAACAAGTCATTGTGGATCCCATCCACTTTAGCTGTCATTTTATTTCATCACTCGATCTTAAGTGGAGATGGCAATTATGGGAATTCCTTAAATTAAGATTAAGAAGAATAAGCTAAAGTTAATATTGTGTTCTTTATATATTTTGCTTTATTTAATTTTTCTAGTTAATCATTGGAATTTAAATGCGTGTTATATATAATGATTTAATTTATATTTTAAATTTCTTTGCATAGTTACATTCAGGACTTTGGTATATTATTCAAGTTAATACCCTCAATTCGTTTTAAATTCACTTTTCTTTAGATGTTACACAATAGCATTTTAGTTTTCCAGTGAACCCAGTAATCATAAAGGGAGCATTGGAAACAGCTGCCAGGTGTGTTGAATAGAAGAGTAGGACCTGAGACCCTAGAGAGTCAGAATGGAGTGTGAGAACCATGGCTTTGCTGATTTAAAGCTATGGGAAGGGGGTGCCAATGTGTTGGAAGGGAGCACGGGAATTGTGGTCCTGGGCCATCTGAATGGAACACGGCAGCCAGGGTCCCAGTGAGTCAGAGGAGGTTGTGGGATCTGAGATCCTAGCAAAGGAGAAGGGAGCACAAGAAACATAAACCAGATAAATCAGGTGCCAAGCCACCAGAATTTCTGAATAGCCAGATAGACATTACTGAAGGTTCAACTTTTGTTTAATTTAAAGAAACTTAATTGGAATCTGTCTGCTTCTGAAATCAAAGGCATGAAAAACACTTGTTAAAAAACCTCTCAGAATTTGATGGCAATGTCAGTATCCACCTCAGCCTTGCATCCTGCCAGAATTGACTCAGTAGTCAGAAAGTAGAATGAGCAATTCTGGTTGGCAGTGTTCAGCCAATCAGTGGAACCAACACGGTAGCCAGTGGAACAAAGCTAGGAAACACTTCTTACAAGAAATTTGGAACTTTCTTCCATAAACACTAATTGATGTAAGATCAATTGTGATTTGTAGATCTGAGATTGATAGATTTTTGTTTAATAAAACTTGTAAGGGATAATTGGAAAGCTGACTATATGGACTTAGGTCACTGATAAACTCTAAACACATAGAATAACAAGACAGGCTTGAGGGACTAAAGGGTGTATTTTTATTCCTACATCCCCATGTTCCTGTTTGCATTTCACAGCACAATATAAAGCGAATCTGGATCATAATCGAAATGTCAAACATGAAAATGAGTCTAGAACAGCACTTCTCAACCTGGAGTCCACCGACCCCATGTGTTATGCCAAAAAAAAGTTGGCAGCCCCTGGTCTAGAAGAAATGTTCATCCTTATGAAGTTTGAGTAAGGTGGGGAAATCTGATTCTAAATCAGAAGATCATTACAAAATTTAAAATTTGAAGATCAAAATTTTATAGGTCTAGATAAGGCCAACCTATAAAGATACTTGCTAATTTGAAAAGCTGAATATGTTCTTTCACAGATCAATTAAATACATATCACAAGAAAATACCAGCATACGGAGTACACCCTGCGAGCTCGAAAGCTGCATTCTTCAAGATGGCATGGGGCCAGCACAGAATCATAGCAGTTAGCCTAACACCTTACAGCACCAGCGAGCCAGATGTAATTCCACAGCCGTCTGTAAGGAGTTTGAACATTCTCGCTGTGACCACGTGGGTTTCTTCCTGGTGCTCCAGTTTCCTCACACATTCCAGACACGTATGGGCTATTAGGTTAATTGGTCACATGGATGTAATTGGATGACGTGGACTTGTTGGGCTGGAAAGGCCTGTTACCATGCTGTATCTCTAAAATTTAAAAAAAAGATGTAAGATATTTTAATGTAATATAAATAAGATTTGCAAACACACCAGTAACTTAACTTGAAAATACCAAGTTTTCTCTGAAATGAATTATTCTGCGAGAACAATGCATTCAAGGCTCAGTAAAAACAAGAGACTTAACCAAACAGAATCTACAGAAACAAATGATCTGTTGGATTGTGCAGACCAATAATCAATGTGTGATGAACATCCACTTTGCTGGCCAGAAAAATCTAAAAAACTTCCAGCAATGGACTATACAGGATTTCCTACCTTTTAGTCTTTAGATCGCTGTGTCATTTACAAAATTATTGCACAACAGTGACAAACACTTGTTTTGTATAATTGTAATATAGTCCATCTACTTGGTTAGGCATTTAATCCATTCTTCATCACATCTATTGGAAAACTTCGGAAGTGCTCTCTGCAAAGTATTTCCTGCTCAAGTTGCACTGGAAAATCTCCACAAACCTGGTAAATATACCTAAACTTAGGCATTGATTTTAGAAATTTCTATACAAATTCCGATAAACACCTTGCAGGTAACTTTCTGATGGCTCAGTACTGATTATGTATTCCCTCCCAAGCAGGAAATCCACAATGTAACAGGGATAAGGAATCAGGTCTAAAGAGCAAAAGTATAGAGGATTGAAATGAATATGGACCCACTGTTAGGACTCTTTCAGCTAAAGCAATTCAGCTTATCAGCAAATAGCAACAGCAATTTTCCCGCTTCTTATGCAGTGAGAATTATTCTGACGAAGGGTCTCGGCCCAAAACGTCGACAGTGTTTCTCCCTATAGATGCTGCCTGGCCTGCTGTGTTCCACCAGCATTTTGTGTGAGTTGCTTGAATTTCCAGCATCTGCAGATTTCCTCATGCTTGCGAGGATTATTCTGTTTTATCTGAGTTAATACAGCTACCCAGTGCCAACTAGAACAATCTCCTAGTTCCCATTACCTGATGAAATTCTTCTAGTTCCATTAGCTAGCCGAGCTAATTGCTTAAGTGGTCCCTTGGAGTTTTATAGGCCCAGGTAGAAAAAGGTCATTATAAAATGTACTAATATTTTAAAGACAAGCAAATTAGCAAAATGAAGAAAGAATTGAGTGCAAAACTTAACCACAAATATCCAATGTTTCTGTTGTGCTATTTTGTTATATTATTTTTCCTACTGTATGTACACATATTTTATACAACCTGTTATACCTGTGAGCTATAAGTACTGGATAAAATACACCTCTATCAGCATATTCAATTCTTGTTTCTGAATTTCACCTTTTACAGTTTGTTTTCCTCACTACTTAATTATCTGCTATACTCCAGTAATTCTACCACAAATCATTTCATGTTCTTAATGTACGGTGAGACTATGAAACTATTTGGCTGTTCCATTCGTTTCCTATAGCATGCGGCAAGTTTTGCTCCAGCCACAACTAATTTTCATAATTGCTGTTATATTCCTAAAACAACATCTACTTCTGAAATGTTTACGCTAAGAGTAATGTTTGACCTATTTCTGAAAGATCTTTTCCCCTAAAATTTAGCAACTTCATAAATTTCCCTCTGTAGCTACTGTGACCAAAGCTGTTTGAACTCTGGGACATTATTAACTATGAAGTTAATGCCTAACTTTCTGCATCAGGTAGCTCTCTGATGTAGTGACAACCTGCATTTATTTCCAGGCTTATATAGATGCTTCCTCAGGTTTTGATCCCTCTGAAGGTTTCATTAACATTTGCACTATTTATAGCTCCTAATTTACTTGTGAGACCTTGCACAGAAAGAAAAAAATGGCGGAATAACGTGTTGCTTAAAAGGAATATTTCAGTCACTGTCACAAGACACAATGTATGAGCATAACTCATAGAAGACAATCACTGTGATTGAATGCTGTAGTATCCTCATTTTCTCAAGTCCTAAATAGTATGTCACTACTGAGTGTTTATTTGTCTTTCTCCCAATCACCATATATATCAGGTACAAACAAGTGAAAATCTACAGATGCTGGAAATCCGAGCAACACACACAAAATGCTGGAGGAACTCAGCAGGCCAGGCAGCATCTATGGAAAAGGGTAAACAGCCGAAACAGTGAGTTGACATCATGAGTATTATGGAAATATGCACCAGTGACTATTTTATTAGGTCCGATACCGAATAAAGTGGCCACTGAGCGTATATTCACAGTCTTCTGCTGCTGTGGCTGTTGGCCAGAAAGAACTGCAGTCTACAAATCGGTGAACTTGAATGAATCAAGGACAGTGGAAGCAGAAAGACCAATTGCCTTTGTTCTTGACATGAGGAGGAGATGAGATGGAGGCTGCCATTTTATGAAGAGTTCTCCGTTTTGAGCTAAAGACAGCTTGGCTTGATCACTGTTTTAAAGTCAACACAATGATTCCCTGCTGAACTAGGAATCATTTCCAAATAAGAAGCTATTTGTGAGGTGTTCTTTGGCTGGATATAACATGTAGGTTTTTGACTGTTGGGGGTCTGAATCTGTTCTGCATGATCCAAGCTGTTTGCTGATTGAGAACAATGAGTCATAAATTATCGATTGTCATTTGCTGGGAAGAGGGCAACAAATGGATGTGGGCCTGGAGCAGAGATAATAAAAATATGTTAAAGGTCAGACATATAACCTGTAGCCAATGACACTGAAATGTAACATTTGAATTGGTAAGAAATGAATATAAAAGCACATGCTTCAAGTGTGCTGGCAGTTTTAATTCTGTAGGAAACCAACTATTGTGGATGGACAGGAAAACTTAGTGTTCACACAGGTGTCAGTTGTGTAAGTTCATGCGTTCTTCCATTGAGACAATAAAGATATTTATCAGTAAATACAGATCCTCTCTGTGCTTCACAGGTCATTATTACAAAGGGTGATTCCTGTAACAAGACCATCCACTTTCAACATGTTGTGCATTCAGAGATGCTCTTCCGCACACCACTGAGGTAATGTGTAGTTATTGAGTTACTGTCTCCTTCTTATCAGTTTGAACCAGTCAGGCCATTCACCTCTGACCTCTTTCATTAACAGGACATTTTCACCCTCAGAACCACCACTGAGTGGATTTTTTTTACACCATTCTCTGTAAACTCTCAGGACCATGTGCGTGAAAGTCCTTGGAGATCAGCAGTTTCTTTTCTTTTTACAATATTTTTATTCAGAAGAAAAAACAAGATTTACAGAGTGCAACACATAGATACATCTCAACATAAATTATGTACATTCATATATTGTAATAAAATTCATCAAAATGTTATAGCAGAACACATAAAGGTAAACCACTCTGTAATCAAAAATTTAAAGATAGGTCATACTTCATAAAAGAAATTTTTTATATAAAAAAAGTCAACCCCTTACCAACTACCAAAGAAAAAAGCTGATGGATGATAATGGATAATTAGAAAAAAAACCATATTCGCTTAAGAAGAGAAGATAGAAATATACATAAAAGTCTGTGCACTGTTAAGCTTTATAAATTGGAAAAGTAATTTAGGAAAGGTCCCCAGATATCATAAAAAGATTGTTTCGAATTTAATACTGAGCAGCGGATCTTCTCTAAATTTAAATAAGACATAATATCACGTAGCCATTGAAGATGTGTAGGAGGGGTAGACCTCTTCCATTTAAGCAAGATTGCTCTCCTTGCTAAAAGAGAGGTAAAAACTAAAACCTGTAGGTTAGGGGTATTTAAAGTTATATCTTCATTTGCAATAATACCAAACAAGGCAGTAAGGGGATTTGGGTCAAATTGGACCCTTAAAAAGTTGTGAGAAGGTATGAAATACTTTCCGCCAAAACTTTTCAATTTTAGGGCAAAACCAAAACATATGAATTAAAGAGGCATCAGCAGAGTTGCATTTATTACAAAGTGGAGAAACGTTCAGATAAAAACTGGACAGCTTCTGTTTAGAAATGTAAGCTCTATGAACCACTTTAAATTGTAGAAGAGAATGACGAGCACAGAAAGATGATTTATTAACCTGTTTAAGAATTTTATTCCATCTTTCATCAGAAATCTGACAATTTAGGTCATCCTCCCAAGCTTTTTTTATTTTATCTAAAAAGTCTTGTCTAGAATCAATCAACAAGTTATAGATACCGGTAATAGAACCATTAACAAAAGGTTTTAAATTTAAAAGATGGTCCAGTAAATTTTTATCAGGACCTATAGGAAAAGTAGTTAATTGGATCACACTCTTCTTTTTCAACAAATAAAACAACAGATAACATAATTGTTAAGCAAACTTTAAGGATCTGGTCTCAATTTAGAAAATTTTTTGGTTTAGCGAATTTTTCATTATCATCTCCCATTCTCCTTAATTTTTTTTTATCCCTTCCATGACTGACAAAGTCTTTAAGGATTGGTATGAACTAGGTATTAAGTGTTTTTGGGACCTGTTTAATTCAGGATCTCTTGCTTCATTTGACCAATTGTCAACTAAATTTCCACTGCCAAAAACACATTTTTACAGATACCTTCAAATTAGAGATTTCTTTCGTTTCTAATTAACTACTTTTCCTATAGGTCCTGATCAGCAGTTTCTGAGATATTCAAACCACTCCACCTGACGCCAACGATAATTCCATGTGCAAAGTCAATTAAGTCACATTTCTTCCCCATTCTGATGTTTGGTCTAAGCAATGTCTAAACCTCTCAACCATGGATGCATGCCTTTGTGCATTGAGTTGCTGCCACATGTTGGCACATTAGATATTTGCAATAATGAGCAGGTGTACAGGTGAACCTAATAAACTTCTACAAATGTACCATGGAGAGCACTCTGATTGGTTGCATTATTGTCTGGTATGGGGTGGGGGGTACTACTTCACAAGATCAAAGTAAGATGCAGAATCTTGTAAAATTAGTCAGCTCAATCATGGGTACTGGCCTCCACCGTATCCAAGACATCTTTAAGGAGTGATGCCTTAGGAAGGTGGTACCCATCATTAAGAACCCCATCATCCAGGACATTCCCTCATCACACTGTGACCATCGGGAAGGAGGTACAGAAGCCCAAAAGCACACACCCAGCAATTCAGGAACAGCTTCTTCTCCTCTGCCATCCAATTTCTAAATGGACATTGAAACCATGAACACTAACTCACTACATTTTTTATTTCTGTTTTTTTTTCATGTTTCGCATCAAAATCCAATAGTCCCAAGATATAATAAAATTTTCAATTTTCTCACTAATTTATTGCAGAATATTTTAATGACAAGCCCAGGCCACCTAAAAGTTACTCTGTTTTGGCCAAAATTAGTGTCTAATTGATATAGCCCTTAAAAAAAAACAAAGTTTAATTAAATATTGAGTAAGTATTGAGTTTTTTCAACCCCATAAAAACACCATAAGAAATATGAAAAAGGAAGACTTTATTTCTTTTTATTGACTGGTACCAGAAACAATATATTCAGGAGAAATAAATTCAGATATGGTTTTTGTGTTTGCTTTTCTTTTAGATGCATTATCCCTTTACTTTATTGCCTGAAGCATTTCCATAAGAAACATGATCGCACATGAAACTATCAATTTACATTATGTTTTACTATCCTCTGCCCTGACCTAAAGTTCTCATATATTTTTATAAAGCTGGAAATATGTTCAGTAATTGTAAGATTGACTGATCTTGTTCATATTTTAGCACCATATGAATACCTACCCTGAAGAAATTGTGTGGATCAATATATTCAAGTAAATTTGTTGAGTTCCACTGAGAATATTTCCACCAGTCACTGCCAACATTGTATTTTTAGCTTTCTGCTATTGCCATTAACCACAGTAAGTTCAGTGGCTTTCTGCAGTTCAAAAATAGTTTGTTTTTACTGTAAATACTATAATCTGGTGGCACTATATAATTAGCAGATAAGAAGAAATGGCTGGAGATGGAAACTGAACTTTGAAACTGCAGTGATGCATTTGCATTCAATCAGGAATTCCATAACGTTCATCAAACAAGAGCACACATACATGTATGAGAATGTACACAGAAAGATGGACAGAATGCCCTTGGAGACATGTGGATACTGAATTAGAATTCTGAGGACGCTGCTGCCAATCTTCTTTCAGAATTTGGTGGCCGCATTGCACTCTCCGAAGTACAGAGAGGAGGTATGAATCAAGTAGCCCTCAATGTGTCAGTGCAGAAACAGAACAGTGCAAATACCTGAAAAGTTTGGCATGGTTTCTGAGAATTGTCAACCACATGTTGTACATTCAGAGAATGCTAGCTGCTGCGATTCAGGAAGTGCCTCACGAATTTGGTTTGGCTCCCAACCCCGAGCCATCAATGCTGATAGCTTACCTCACTCGGGCAGTTCTCTCTCCTGAAACAACCAGAAGATAAAGTATCTTTCCTTGAGTAGGAAACTTTGGTGTCTCTCCTATTGCTGCACAGTAACCTCTGAAAAATGCCATATATCAGTTTGTCTATGAAGATTCTCAGTCATCCAGCTCATTATATGTCAAGCAGTAATAAATCAAAGCAACTGGACTTGCTGTGTTGTCTAGAAGACATTTCGTCACTCATCTGGTTTCATCAAACAGACAGTTTGAAAGAAGGGTAAAAGAAACCATCCTTGTCAAACTGGGAACCCATCCCTGAACTGAGTGATGTCACCACCTATCAGCTATCTACAATGCAGTCCTAACATCTCTACCCTGGTGTCTCCAAAACAGTTCACACCTCCATTCATGCAAAGCTAAGACTAATGACCCTCTCAACAGCCTCTATGACCCTTAACAACCCTCAATGTGATCGTTATACCTTTAAGCAACTCACAGAGTTTATAAGCTGGAAAACTACCCACCATGGATGAGAACTGAAGAAGCCTCTCAGATGGGTGACGAAACGTCTTCTCGACAACACATCAAGTCCAGTTGCCTTGATTTACTACTGCTCGACATACGTCAGTTGGTGCTAGAAAGTTTGGGGTGACATGACTTTGGCAAGTATAAGCAAGGATGTGAAGTTGCAGAGCTGCTTACAGAAGGTTACATACCTTCAGCCCTTAAGTACTTTGCTCGACAGATGGAAACAGGAATCCTGAGGGAGGAAGGATGAAAGAGGTCACTCCATGAACACTCTTAGGGAACTGATCCCTTTTCCCTTCCTCCAATGTTATTCCCAGAGCCCTAATTTACAGCTTCTGCTCATACAGTACATCCAGCAATTTCACCACAGAGCCTTCCATTGTCAGAGGGTATGAAATGGAGAAATGATAGTCCACTTCACCCAGAGATAAAAGGAAGTAACCACCCGAAGTAATAACAAACATGGTGTTGTGCAGCAGAGTGTTGAGGGAGAAGACAACCCCTATACATGTGAAGATAAACTCATGAGATTGAGGCACATTTGATCCCACCCCAAACCACAGTTTGTGTGAATGCTGTGTCATTTGCTACTCTGTTATAAATTAATGCCATGAAATAACAGACAGTATACTGCATATGATTAAAGGAATTACATTTATGAATCTTAACTAAAGGGTTAGTAAAGAATAACAAAAAGAAAAGAGCCCATTCTAATTAAACAGTCAAATGTGCAAAAGTTGGAGCTCATCTTGAACTTCTCTGTCACTCATATGCTGGGCCCTCGATCAATGTGAAAGAACACACCACCTTCTGAATGTCACTCACAATCCATCTCGAACAAACGGGTCTCCCACTGGATCGTACTATACAACCGGTCCTCCTCAGCGTCTTCTCTCTCTTCATCTCCTCTCGAACAAAAAAAAACCAAGCCCAACCTCATTGTCCCTCACCGAGAAAACATTCCACTAATTGGATGGCACATATTCCACATCATCTCTTATCTTCAACAATAGCCCAAACAGGCTGAAGGCAGAACAGCAGAGCTGCTAAATGAAATTTCTACAGCATAAAACTAAAGATGTGAGCCCAGGCATTGCAGATGTTTCCCTGTCAACAGCAGCAGGGAGGGGAGCTCCATTAAAAAAAAATGACTCCATCTGACTGGCAAATGTGTTTTGTTGAAGTGAAAAAATTGACCCAATCTTTTCTTATAATCTTTCTAACAATTATTAAAAATGGGCATCATCACTGCATGTGCACCTCATAGGTTAAACAACTGACAGGGGTTGGAATACCGTGTCACTGAAAATGCCCATTTGAATTTCCAGAGTTACAAAATAGAGATTGTTGAACATTCTTAAAAGTTTTTTTTTTACAGGCTTGATATCTGGCTAAATCAGATTTATGGACAGGGCTTGTCTCTAATTTATCTCTGAATCAGAAGTTTGTGTGTCCAATTGTTTCTCTAGAGATCTGAATTGATAATTGAGGTTCACACTTCGGTGCAGCTCTAAGAGACCACTACAAAGAGGCAGCGGTGACTTTTTAGAAGAAGTGTTAATCTGAGGATCAACTACCCTGGTGTAGAAGTAAAACAAAATCAGCAACACTAATCAAGGAATAGTTTCATATTACATTTCCTAATGACACAGAAGCAGACCATTCCGCTCATCAACTTGGTGCTGCCTCACAGATGAAATCCATTTTCCCTGCAATATTCTGGTCAAAATTCTTTTAGTAATAGAGTCAAAGGAAAGTACAGCTGAGAAACAGTCCCTTTGGCCCCTCTAGTTCATGCTAAGTCATTTAAACATCCTAGTCCCATTGACCTGCACCCAGACAATAGCCCTCTATGTACCTATCCAAACATCTCTTAAGCATTGAAATTGAGCTTGCATGCACCACTTGCACAGGCAGCTCATTCCACACTCCCACAATCCCCTCAGTGAATAAGTTTCCCCTCGTGTTCTTCGTAACATGGATTGGAAAACAAGTCTTATGAGGCAAGGTTAGCAGAGCTGGGACTTGTCTCTTTGGAGCGTAGAAGGATGAGAGGGGACTTGATAGAGGTCTACAAGATCATGAGAGGCATGGATAGGGTGAATAGCCAGTACCTGTTTCCCAGGGCATGAATAGCAAACACCAGAGGGCATATGAACAAAGTTAAGGGAAGGAAGTTTAGGGGAGACATCAGGGGTCAGTTTTTTACACAGAGGGTTGTGGGTGCCTGGAATGACTTGCCAGGGATGGTGGTGGAGGCTAAAACATTAGGGGTATTTAAGAGCCTCTTGGACTGGCACATGGATGAAAGAAAAATAGAGGGTTACAGGGTAGTGTGGGTTTAGTACTTTTTTTTAAGGAATATATGGATCGGCACAACATCAAGGGCCAAAGGGCCTATACTGTGCTATAGTATTCTAGTGTTCTTAACCTTTTCACCTTTCACTCTTAACCCATAACCTCTGGTTGTAGTCTCACCCAACATTAGTAGAGTAGGCCTCCTTACAGTTACCCTATATATTCCCCTCATAATTTTGTATACCTCTATCAAATCTCCCCTCAGTCTTCTATATTCCAAGGAATAAAGTGCTAACCTATTCGGTCTTTCATTATAACTCAGGTCTACCAATCCTAGCAACATCCTTGTAAATTTTCTCTGTACTCTTTCAACCTTATTTACATCCTTCCTGTAAGTAGGTGACTAAAACTTCAATAATACTCCAAATTAGGCTTCACCGACATCGTATACAACTTTAACATAACATCCCATCTCCTGTGCTCAATACTTTGATTTATGGAGTTCTATGTGCCAAAAGCTTTCTTTACAACCCTATCTACCTGTGCTGCCACATGTATTTCCAGATCCCTTTGTTCTACCACCCTCTTCAGTACCATTCACTGTGTAAGACCTACCTTGGTTGGTCCTACCAAACTACAACACCTCGCACTTGTCTGCATTAAATGCAATCTTCCATTTTTTAGCCCACTTTTCCAGTTGGTCCAGATGCCACTGAAAGTTCTGATAATCTTCCTCACTGCAAAAATAAATCCATTTAAGATCTCACCCATCACTTGCGGGTCCACGTGGATTACCATTCTGATCTTCCAGAGGTCAATTATTGTCCCTTGCAATCCTTTAACATATCTGTGGAATCACTTAGGATTCTCCTTCACATTGTCTACCTCATGACAACCACATTCCTTCTTTTAGCCCTCCTGATTCCTGTCTCAGGTTTTCCCTTGTATCTTTTATACTCCATAAGTATCTCATTTGTTCCTACCTGCTGATACCTGCTATGCACCTCCCTTTTTTTCCCCAACCAGAGCCTCAATATCTCTTGAAAAGCAAGCTTTTCTAAACCTGTTATATTTACCTTTTATTCTGACAGGCATATACAAACTTTGTACTCTTGACTTTCATTTTTGAAGGCCTCCCACTTACCGTATACGTTTGCCAGAAAACAGCCTGTCCCAATTCACACTCGTCAGATTCTTTCTGAATCTATCAAAATTGGCCTGTCTCAACCAGAGACCAGACCTATCTCTTTCCATATCTACTTTGAGACTAATGGCATTATGATCATCAGATGCAAATTGTTCCATTAAACAAACTTCTGTCACCTGCCCTGTCTCATTCCCTAATAGCAGATCAAGTATCACATATTCTCTTGATGGGACTTCTAGGAAACTTCCCTGAACACATTTGACAAACTCTTTCCAATTTAGTCCTTTTACAGTATGTTTGAAAGTTAAAGTCAGCAATCTCTTTACAAATTTGCTCCTCTAAATCCTGCAAACTGTTGGGTGATTTGTAATATAGCCTATTAATGTGGTCATGCCTTTCTTATTCTTCATTTCCACCCATAAAGCCGCACTAGATGAGTTTTCCAGTCTGTCCTGACTTTGCACTGCCGTGACATTTTCTCTGACTCATAATGCTGCTCCTCCCCTTTTAATCCCTGCTGCATCTAAACCAACGGAACCCTGGAATATTGAACTGCCATTCCTTTCCCCTCCTGCAAACATCTTAATAACAGCTCCAATATCATAATTACATATGATCTGTGCCCTGATCTCATCTATCTTTCTTCCAAAACTTCTTACATTGAAATATACACAGCTCAGAACAGTGCTCAACCTTTTGCTTCCTGACTTTGTCTGAAGTCTTAACAACATGTGTTTACAAAACCTCTCCACTATCTGTTCTGACACTCTAGTCCCCATCCCCCTGCAACTCTAGTTGGTTAATGGCTATTTTTAATGAACCTTAAACTGTATAATAATCTGTCATAGGTACTTAAACCTGAATTATTGATTCTATTTCTATTCCCATGAATGTGGCCTACTACTGTTTCTCCAGAATTTTCTGTTTTTATTATCATCAGGCCATTTATTTCATGGCTGTAATGGAAGGTTCTAATATACAGATTAGAAGTGTATTTTCCTGGTTTAGTAACTATCCCTTTAAAAATAATTTATTGAGTTTGAGATGCTTTGAGACATCCTGGAGGTGCAGAGTAAAAAAGTATTTCAATCTATTGGGAATGTGAGAATAAAGGGAGCAGGTTTTATGTTTTTCCTGCTCTGTTTTACATTCTCATGTGAAGATAATTCAGCTCATTGTGCCTGTTCTGGCTTTTTGTTAATGCAGATTTATCCTACTGACTTGCTTTCTACCCTTGCCCAAAATCATTATTCACTAAGTAGTACTTAATTTCTTCCTAAAATGGCATTCTAATGGACTGATCTGACGCAGAAGCCGACCATTGGTCTGTGGTGCTGTTCCTGTTCTTTGAGAGAGCTATCCATTAATCACACAACTCTAGCCTCCCTTCTTGTAAATGATTTAAATGTTTCCTTCTCAAGTTTCCAAAAAGAACACTTGAGGAAGTAACTCCTAAATCTAAATCTACCTCGCTTTCTGACAATGCTTCCAAATCTGAACAATCTATACTCTCTCAGCAATCAAAGTGGCCACTGACTTTTCTGTCACTGGAATCTCTCTCCTCTACTTACTTCCGGAGAGAAGGGGAGCACAGCGACTATGTATTTTATTTAGAGATACAACACGCTAACATGCCTTCTGACCCAACGAGCCCACCTGTCATGAGACCAATAACCTATTAACTCTTACATCTTTGGAAAGTGGGAGGAAACTATAGCACCCAAAGGAAACCCACACAGTCACAGACGGAACATATAAACTTCTTGCAGACAGTGCCCGAATTGAACTCAGATCACGGGCACTGTTATAACGTTATGCTAACTGCTACGCTACCTTGACGTCACTACCTTGCTTTTGGGGATCTGAATTTGAATCTATCAAAATCCAAGCACAAGAGGAAATCAGTGGGTCAGACACTTTCTTTATTTTATTTGATTTAGAGATACAGCACAGTAACTGGGCCTTTTGGCCCATGGAGTCCGCACACCGCCCAATTACTCCCATGTGACTAATTAAAGCCAAAGATATAGGAGCAGAATTAGGCCATTTGGCCCATCGCGTTACTATTAACCTGTATGTCTTTGGAATATGGGAGGAAACCCATTCAGACATTAGAAGAACTTACAAATTCTTTACAGACGGTCGCAGAACCGAAGTCAGGTCGCTGGAGCTGTAATAGCAACTCACTAATTGTTATGCCATTGTGCTGCCCAAGATTCATCTTGGTTGATAATCAATCCCGTTATACCACAATTATGTTATTGGATTATAAACTCAAGGGCATTGAGAGAATCCAAAAACGTGAATTGGAATTCCACAATAGCAGCTGGGGAAATTAAATATGGTTAATTAAGTAAACCTGAAATTAAAAAGCTGGTATCAGTAATGGTGGCAGTGAAACTTACAGATTGTCATAAAAATCCATCTGGTTCTGTAATATCCACGAGGGAAGAAGCAGTGCCATGAATACCTGCTCTGACTCTAGGTGCATCGCAGTGTGGTTGACTTTTAAATCTTCTCTGGCATCAAGTTCAAGTTTATTGTCATTCTACCAAAAACATGTATACTGCCAAGTGAGACAATGTTCCTCTGGATCAAGGTGCATAACACAGAACATATAATTCACACACATAACACATAAGGTATTATTACCACAAATAAATTAACAAGTAGTAAGATGCATATACAATACAGGTTAAAAGGTAAACAGTATAATGCTACTGACGCTTCAACCGTAATGAGACCTGCACTGTAGCAGTGAGTTCAGTAATCTTATTCCCTGGAGGAAGAAGCTGTTTCCCATCCTAACAGTTCCTGTCCTAGTGCTATGACACCTCTTGCCCTATGGTGGGGGGTCAAAGGGTTTGCTAGATGGATGGGAGTGATTGATGACCATGCTAAGGCCCTTGCGTATGCACCGCTCCTGATAAATACCTCTAGTGGATGGAAGAAAGCCCCCAGTGATCCTCTCAATCCTTGCAATTCCTGTCCAGACAGTGATGCAACTGGTCAGAACACTCTTGATGGTGATCCAGTAAAAGTTGGTTAAAATGGTGGCAGTGGGGGTGGGAGAGGGGGAGAGGAGCCTCTCTTGCCTCAGTCTCTTCAGGAACTGGAGACGCTGCTGTGCTTTCTTGCCAAAACAGGTGGTGTTGAAAGACCGGGTGAGATTGTCCATTGTGTACACTCCCAGAAACTTGGTGCTTCTAACACCCTCCATGGCAGAGACATGTATGTGCAGTGAGGAGCAGTCAGCCTGCACCTTCCAAAATGATGCGGCAAGGCAGAGGTCACAAGTAATTCTGGATGGTCAATAAGTGCTGGACTTGCCAGAAATGCCCATATCCTATTGTTGTCATTGTGATCGTTGGTGCATGGCCAAGTGCTTAAGGCGTTCGTCCAGTTATCTGAAGGTCACTAGTTTGAGCCTTGGCTGAGGCTGCGTGTGTGTCCTTGAGCAAGGCACTTAACCACACATTGCTCTGCGACGACACCGGTGCCAAGCTGTATGGGTCCTAATGCCCTTCCCTTGGACAACATCGGTGGTGTGGAGAGGGGATACTTGCAGCTTGGGCAACTGCTGGTCTTCCACAAAAAAAACCTTGCCCAGGCTTGCGCCCTGGAAACTTTCCAAGCTGCAAATCCGTGGTCTATCGAGACTAACGGAGGCCTAGACACAATTGTGATCACAGTCACCAGAGAAACACTGAAGCTGGTGATATAGAAGTCTTTGTTCATCACAACAAGCTGAAATCATTCTGGAGATGCTCTTGCTAGAGGCTCACAAACCCAAAGGTACATCACATTTATATACCCGTAAGATCAAAGGTAACAGTAGGTGATTCAATACAATTTCAACAGATACATCAACATTGTTTATTTCAGTACTTTCAGTTGACTATGTTCCTTCAAGATACATAATGGAAGCAGATTGTAATTCATAAAAGTTCTCTGAAGATCCAAACGCCATTTGGGAAAAAACTATCACAAGTATTCTAAAAATTTTAGATGACAGAGAGCCAGAAACCCAAACTTAATGTTGTCAGAGCTGTTTCTGAGTTCCCAAATATGGTAAGTACACAAAAACTATTGATCTCCTATACTGTACTTGTGACCATGTTTGATATGCTAAGACAATAAGACCATAAGATCATAAGTCATAGGAGCAGTATTAGACCATTCAGCCCATCGAGTTTGCTCTGCCATTTCATCATGGCTGATCCCAGATCCCATCCAATACCATACACGTGTCCTCTCACCATATCCCTTGATACCCTGACCAAACAGGAATCTATCAACTTCTGCTTTAAATATACCAACAGACTTGGCCTTCACCACAGTCTGTGGCAAAGCATTCCGCAGATTCACCACTCTTTGGCTAAAAAAAATTTCCTCCAATTACTTCTGTTCTAAAAGGTCACTCTCAATTTGGAGGCTGTGCCCTCTAGTTCAGGATACCCCCACCCGAGGAAACTTCCTCTAATCCACTTCATCAAATCCTTTCAACATTTGGTACGTCTCAATGAGATCCCCACCCATTCTTCTAATTTCCACTGAGTACAGGCCCAAAGCTGCCAAGTGCTCCTCATAGGTTAAACCCTTCATACCCGGAATCATCCTCATGAACCTCCTCTGGATTTTCTCCAATAACAATAAATCCTTTCTGAAATAAGGGGCCCAAAATTGTTGACAATACTCCAAGAGCGGCCTGAATAGTGTCTTTTAAAGCTTCTGCATTATCTCCTTGCTTTTATATTCTATTCCCCTTGAAATAAATGTCAACATTGTATTTGCCTTCTTTACCATAGACTCAACCTGTGAATTAACCTTCTGGGAGTCTTGCATGAGGAATCCTAAGTACCTTTGCATGTCTGATATTTGAATTTTCTTGCCATTTAGATAACAGTCTGCACTATTGTTCCTTTTACCAAAATACATTATCATGCATTTCCCAACACTGTATTCCATCTGCCACATTTTTGCCCATTCTTCCTGTTTGTCCAAGTCCTGCTGCAATTGCATTGCTTCCTCAGCACTACCTACCCATCCACCTATCTTTGAATAATCCACAAACTTTGCCACAAAGCCATCAATTCCACTATCTAAATCACTGAAAAACAATGTGAAAAGTAGTGGTCCAATACTGCCCTCTGAGGAAAAGCATTAGGCACTGGCAGCCAAGCAGAAAAGGCCTCCTTCATTCCCACACACTGCTTCCTGCCTGTCAGCCAGTCCTCTACCCATGCCAGTATCTTTCCTGTAGCACCATAGGATTTTATGTTGTTAAGCGATCTCACATGAGGCACTTTAATAAATGCCTTACGAAAACCTAAGTAAATGACATCCAGTACCTCTCGTTTGTCCACCCTGCTTGTTAGTTCCTCGAAGAATTCTAGAAGATTTGTCAGGAAAGATTTCCCTTCACAGAATCCATCCTGACTTTGACTTATTTTATCATTAGTCTCCAAGGACCCCGAAACCTCGTCCTTAATAATGGACTCCAACAATTTCCCAACCACTGAGGTTAGGCTAACTGGCCTATAATTTGCTTTTATTTGTCTTCCTCCCATCTTAAAGAGTAGAGTAACATTTGCAATTTTACAGTCTACTGCTTCTATACCAGAATAAAGTGATTCTTGAAAGATCATGACCAATGCATTTGTTATCTCTTCAGCAACCTCTCTCAGGATTCTGGGATGTAGTCTATCTGGTCCAGGTGACTTATCCACCTTAAGACCTTTCAGTTTGCCTGGCATTTTTTCCTTTGTAATAGCAATGACACTCACTCCTGCTCCCTGACACTCACAGACTTCTGGCATACAGCTTGTGTCTTCCAGAGTAAAGACTGAAGCAAAGTACTTATTAAGTTTATCTGCCGTCTCTTTGTCTCTATTACTTCCTCACCAGCATCATTTTCCAGGGCCCAGAATCAACACTAACCTCTCTTTTATTCTTCATATAACTGAAAAAACCTTTTAGTATATTGCTTCATATTATTGGCTAGTTTACCCTCATATTTTCTTTTCTTATAGCTTTTTTAGTTACCTTTTGTTGGATTTTAAAAACATCCCAATCATCCGACTTCCCACTCACTTATATGTCTTTTCCTTGACTGTTATGTAGTCCTTAACTTACCTTGTTAGCCACAGTTGCCTAGCCCTGCCATCTGAGAACTTCTTCTGTGGGACATATCTATCCTGCACCTTGTGAGCAATTCCTAGAAACTTCAGCCACCTCTGTTCTACCATCATCCCCACCAGTATCCCTCTCCAATCCACCTGGGCAAGCTCCTCTCTCATGCCTCTGTAATTCCCTTTATTCCATTGTGATACTGATACACGTGACTTATGCTTCTCCCTCTCAAATTGTAGTATGAATTCAATCATATTATGATCATTGCCTCCTAAGGGTTGATTTATGTTAAGCTGTCTAATAAAATCTGGGTTAGTACACAACACCCAGTCTAAGATAACCTTTCCCCTAGTAGACTTGAGCACAAGCTGCTCTAAAAAGCCATCTTGTAGGCATTCAACAAATTCCCTCTCTTGCGATCCACCATCAACTTGATTTTCCCAATCCCCTTGCATATTGAAGTCCTCCATTACAATTGGAGGCCTATATATGATACCCGTAATGGTTTTTTCACCCTTGCAGTTTCTTAACTCCACACACAAAGATTCGACATTCTCTGACCCTGTGTCACCTCTTCATAAAGATGTAATTCCATCTCTTACCAATAGAGCCAAGCAAGCTGCCTATGCCTGTCTTTTCAATACAAAGTATATTTTTTGATGTTGAACTCCCAACTTTGACGTTCTGCCACGATTCAGTGATGCCCACAATGTCATACTGAACGATCTCTAATTGCGACAAAATTCATCCACCATATTCCAAGTGATACACACGTTTAAGTACAACATCTTCAGTCCTGCATTCTTTGCCCTAACTGTCTGTCTGCTTTGCTAGCTTGTACAATGGGGCAAATAATTTAGCCATGTTTGATGCAATCCAATTAACACAACCCCATTGTCTTAACATTTAGCTATTGCATATGCAATCTCTTAGACTGCGGAGCAGCCTGTACTTCAATTTACACACAAAAAAAATTGAAGGCTAATTGCAAACTTCCTGGATTTCTTTACATTTACAATAAGAACTGCAGCTTTGTTCTTGTTGAAATAATATCTACTATATTCACATATTTCCAGAATACTCCCTAACACTATTAAGAAATAAAAAGCATCCTATAAACACTATGAACTCCTCAATAAAATTGCCCCTTATTCTTCTGTTGTATATGGAAAACAAACATTTCCTTACATGGCTTAATTACTTCTTTAGAACAAAGAATATTTTGAGGAAATTACAAGCAGGATAGACAACGGAGAATCAGTGGATATTGTGTACTTGGATTTTCAGAAGACCTTTGACAAGGTGCTGCACATGAGGCTGCTTAGCAAGATAAGGGCCCATGCTATTACTGGAAAGATAGTAACATGAATAGAACATTGGCTTATTGACAGAAAACGATCAATGGGAATAAAGGGAAACTTTTCTGTTGGCTGCAAATGACTAGTGGTGCTCCACGGGGGTCAGTGTTGGGCCACTTCTTCTTATGTTGTACTGTACGTCAGTGATTTGGATGATGGAATTGATTGCTTTTTGACCAAATTTATGGATAACATGAGTATAGGTGGAGGGGTCGGTAGCGTTGAGGAAGCAGAGGCTGTAGAACGACTTAGACAAGTTAGGAAAATGGGTAAAGAAGTGGCAGGTGGAATACAGTGTTGGGAAGTGCATCGTCATACATTTTGGTAGAAGGAATAAAAGTGTTGACATTTTTTAAACCGAAGAGAAAATTCAAAAATCCGAGGTGCAAGGCACTTGGGAATCCTCTTACAGGATTCCCTGAAAGTTAATCTGCAGGTTGAGTTGGTAGTGAGGAAGGCAGATGCAATGTTCACACTCATTTTGAGAGGACTAGAATATAAAAGCAAGGATGTTCTGGTAAGGCCTCATGTAGAATATTATGAGCAGTATTGGGCCCCTTATCTAAGTAAGGATGTATTGACGTTGGAGACGGTTCAATGGAGGTTCATGAAAGTAATTCCAGGAATGAAAGAATTATCATATGAGGAGCATTTGATGGCTCTGGGCCTGTTCTTGCTGTCATTTATAAGAATGAGGGGGGATGTTTTCTATAGTGGGGATTGGCTAGGACCAGAGGGCACAGCCTCAGAATAGAGGGGCATCTATTTAGAACAGAGATAATGAGAGATTTCTTTAGACAGAGGGTAGCAATTCTGTAGAATTCATTGTCACATGCAGCTGTTCATTGAGGGTATTTAAGGGGGAGGTTGATAGGTTCGGAATTAGTCAGGGCAGGAAAGGTTATGGGGAGAAAGCAGGAGAATGGGGTTGAGAAAAAAGTGGATCAGCCATGATGAAATGGCAGAGCGTACTCGATGGGTCAAATGGTCTAATTCTGCTCCTATGTTTTATGGTCTTATAGTCGAATATACAGTAACAGTACAGCACAGGAACAGAACCGTTGTCCCACAAAGAGTTTCCCATCAATGATACCAAATTAAACTGCACTTGTATATGGGCTATGTCCCACAATGCCTTGCCTATTGTCCCTGTCTAAATGCTTCTTTAATGTGTCTACAGCACAGAAACAGGCCTTTCAGCCCATCTAGTCTGTGCTCACCTGTTTCTCAGCTTAGTCTTAACGACACCAAGCCCGCATGCCTCCAAAACCATCTCATTCATATACTTGACCAAACTTCTCATAAATACTGCAATTAAACCTACATCCATCATTTCCACTGGAAGCTTGTTGCACACTCGCACCACACTCCAAGTGAAGAAGTTCTCCTCAGATTCCCTTTAATTATTTTACCTTACACCTTTAACCTATGACCTCTAGTTCTAGCCTCATTCAACCTCATGGGAAACATCCTGATTGCACTTACCCTGTCCATACCTCTCATAATTTTATTAACCTCCATCAAATCACATCTTGTTCTCCTATACTCGAGGAAATAAAGTACTAATCTATTCAACCATTCTTTATAACTCAAGTCCTCAAGTTCCAGCAACATCCTTGAAAATTTATTGATATTTTTCCTGTAGGTAGGTGCCCAGAACTGCACACAATACTCCAAACGCTCAGCACCGACTTATACAACTTCAACATAACGTCTCAACTGCTGTACTCAAAGCTCTGATTTAGAAATATAGACTAGCTGGATATGGACAATGGCAGGGTCTTTGATATACCGAAGGATCTTGGAGTGTGAGTTCATAGCTTGCCGAAAGTGCAGACAGCTGGTAAAAAGGGCATATGGCTTCATCTGTTGGCGTGCTGAATATAAAAACTGGGAAGCCATGTTGCAGCTGTGTGAAACTTTGGTTAAACCACATTCAGAGTATTGCGTGCACTTCTGGTCTCTGTATTACAGGAAAGATGTGGAGGATTTCAAGAGAGTGCCGTAGAGGTTCAGCAGAATATTACCTGGATTAGATAGTGTAAACTACACGGAGCAGTAGGCAAATATGGATTGCTTTATTTGGAGCATCGGAAACTGAGGGGAGATCTGATAGAAGAATGTATTGTATGTAAGTACGTTTGTATAATAAGAAACATAGATAAGGTAGAATGTCAGAGTCAAGTAATAGGGGACATTGCTGTGAGGTGAGGGAGGGAATTTTTAAAGGAGATTTACACAGAAATAGGGAGATGCTTGGAACATAGGGAATTGGCATAGATTTGATAAGCTAAGTGGCCTCTTCCTGTGTCATTATAAGATAAGGTACCACAGAACATAGAACAGTACAGCACAGGAACTGAACTTTCAGTCCAGAATGTTGTGTCAAATAACTATATTAGTTATCAAATGTTCATCTAAACTAATCCAATCTGCCTACATAATGTCCGTATCCTCCTTTTCTGGACATTTATGTGCCCATCTAAGATCTCTTTAATGCCTTTATGATATTTGCCTTCTCCACCACCCCAGGCAGCACTCTCCATACAAAAACTTGCCCCATACATCTCCATTGAACTTATCCCTCTCACCTTAAATGCATGCCCCCTGGTATTAGACATTTCAATCCTCAAAAAAAAGATACCAGTTGTTTTCAAATCACAAACCAGAGAAAATCTGCAGATGCTGGAAATCCGAGCAACACATACAAAATGTTGGAGGAATTCAGCAGGCCCGGCAGCATCTGTGGAAAAAGGTACAGTCAGCGTAGTACAGTCTGATCTCCCAGCGGCCACCCATTTTAATTCCACTTCCCATTCACATTCCGATATGTTAATCCATGGCCTCCTCTACCGTCATGATGAGGTCACACTCAGATTGGAAGAACACCACCTTATATTCCATCTGGGTGGCCTCCAACCTGATGGCATGAACATTGATATCTCAAACTTCCAGTAATGATTCCCACCCCACCTTCACCATTCCCCATCCCCTTTTCCCTCTTTCACTTTATCTCCTTGCCTGCCCATCTCCTCCCTCTGGTGCTCCTCCCCTCTTTCTTCCATGGCCTTCTGTTCTGTCCTATCAGACTCACCCTTGTCCAGCCCTGTATCTCTTTCACCAATCAACTTCCCAGCTCTTTACTTCATCCCTCCTCCTCCCCCTTTCACCAATCACTTTGTGTATCTCCCTCCCCTCCCCACCTTTTAAATCTACTCCTCATCTTTTTTTCTCCTGTCCTGCCGAAGGGTCTCAGCCCAAAATAATCGATTGTACTTTCTTCCATAGATGCTGCCTGGTCCACTGAGTTCCTCCAGTATTTTGTGTGTGTTGACCAGTTGTCTTCACTGCCTATTTACTTCATAATCTTATAAACCTCTATCGGATCTCCCCTCAGCCTCCCCTGCTCCAGAGACAACAACCCAAGTATGTCCAACTTCCTGTTATAGCTCAAGCTATTTAGACGTTTAGCATTCTGGTAAATTTCTTCTGCATCCTTCCCAAAGCCCTGATATCTTTCCTAGAAAGGAGCGACCAGAACTGATTGCAATACTATAGATGTGGTCTAAGCAGAGTTTTATAAAGCTGTAACATTACTTTCCAGTTGTTGAACTCAATACGTTGTTTAATAAAGGCAAGCCTTTACACACTATCAACCTGTCTAACCACTTTCAGGGAGTTATGGAGTTAAACTACAAAGTCCCTCTGTACATCAACACTGTTAAGGAGCCTGCCGCTAACTTTGCACTGTTCCTCTACATTTGATCTCTGAAACTGCTATACTTCACATTTGGTCAGGTTAAACTCCATCTGCCATTTCTACATCCATATATGCAACTGAGCTACATTCCATTGTATCCTTTACCAGTCTCCTACGCTGCCCACAACGCCAATTATCTTTGTATCATCTGCATACTTGCTAACCCATCCATTTACATTCTCATGCAGGTCATTTATATATATCATAAACAGCAGAAGTTCCAGTAAATATCCCTGTTGAACACCACTAGTCACAAATCTCCAGCCAGTAAAAGCACTATTGATCACTACCATCTGCCTTCTATGGACAAGCAAATTATGAATCTAACTGGCCAATTCACCTTGGATCCCTTGCATCTTAATCTTCTGGATGAACCTCCCATAAGGGACATTGCTAAAATCCATATTAAAATCCATGTAGACAACATCCACAGCTCTATTTTCATGAATACTCTTCCTCACCTCCTTGAAAACCTCAATCAAGTTAGTGGGATATGACTTGCCCCACACAAGCTATGTCCCTAATTTAGACTACTTACTTACTTACTTACTTACTTACTGCCAGTTATGCCTAGTGGCACATAGGGCAGCAACAGAGGTCCTCCACTCCTGTTTGTTCTGGGCTAGCTTCTGAATGGTACCCCAGTTGTAGTTCATGGTCTTCAGCTCTCCCTCGACAGTTCAACGCCAGGTATTCTTGGGTCTTCCTCTTTTCCTCTTTCCTTGTGTCAATTGTGTCAATTGCCAGTGAAGGGCTATGCGTGTGGTGTTATCAGATTCCCTTCTAAGCACATGCCCAATCCAGCCATCGCTTTCTCATGAGGAGGGTTTCAATGCTCTCTTGATGGCATTGAGCAACTAGTTCGTCATTTGAGATGATGTTAGAGATGTCTTTCCAAATGATAACAAGTGTTTACTCTCCCTAAAAATTCTTTCCAGTAACGTTCCTACCACAGAAGTGCCTCAAAAGTCTATGTTTTCCATATTTCCATTCTTGAGTAATGTAAGAACTTTAGCTACTTGCCAGTCTTTCAGGACTTCACCTGTGGCTAGAGAGGACATGAAAATATTGTTCAAGGCCCTAGCAATCTCATCTCATGCCTCTCTCAATTACGAGGAATATCCAATTAGACTCTGATGACCTATCTACCTTAACATTCTTCAATAAACCCCACAACCATTATCTTGAAATGCCCTAACAAATTAGTATAATCAACACTGATCTCCCTATCGTCTGCATCATTCCCTTTGGCAAATACACAGAACTCAATTAGGGTTTCCCCAACATCCTCCACCATCAAGCACATGTTCATTCCTTTATCCTTGGGTGGTCTTACCTGATCCCTTGTTATCCTCTTGCTCTTGATTTATGTATAAATGCCTTGGGATTCTCTTTATCGGGGACTTTTCATAGTCTCCCTTGGCTTTCCTTTTTTGAGTTCTTTTCTGCCTTCTTTACAGTCCTCAAGGGCTCTGTTTGAATTTGGTTCCTAAACCTTACATACATCTCATTTTCCTTCTTGTCTACATTTTCTAAGGTTCCATTACTTCACCATCCTTGTCCTTCCTTCTTACTGAAACATACTTGACCTGTACTCTTTGCAGTTGGTTTTCAAAACCTGTCACATGTCAGATACAAAGTTGCCCAAAAGCAGCTGTTCCCAATTGACACATGAAACTCTGTGGACACTGGAAATCCCAAGCAACACACACAAAATGCTGGAGGAACTCACCAGCTCTGGCAGCTTCTATGAAAATGAATAAGTAGTCAATGTTTTGGGCCGACACCCTTCTTCAGGACTGAAAAAGAACGGGGAAGACGCCAGAATAAATAGGTGGAGCAAGGGGAAGGAGGCTAGTTAAAAGGTGGGAAAGGTAAAGAGCTGTAGAAGAAGGAATCTAATAGGAGAGGAAAGAAGATCATAGGAGAAAGTGAAGGAAGAGGGGCCCAGTGGGAAGTGATAGGCAAGTGGGAAGAAGTGAAAGGCCAGAGTGGTGAATAAAAGAAGGGGGAGGGGAGAGAAAAAGTACTGGAAGGAGAAATCGATGTTCATGTCACCAGGTTGGAGGCTACCAGATGGAATATAAGGTGTTGCTCCTCCACCCTGAGGGTGGACTCATCTTAGCACAAGAAGAGGCCAAGAACCGATATATCAAAGCGGGAATGGGAATGGGGATTAAAATGTTTGGCCAATGGAAAGCTCTCCTTTTGGCAGATGGAGCAGAGGTGCTTGTAGAAGCAGTGCCCCAATCTACGACGGGTCTCACCAGTTTAGAGGAGTCTTCTTCCCAGATGAATGAGAATGGAAATGTTGATTGGACAGAGGAAAGTTTCAAAAGAAAGAGCACCATCTCTTTCCACCTCTGTTCCTGTTTGATAAGTTTCCATTACTTGCTATGTAGTCTGAAAAGTTTGTCTTTGGGGGAAATGTATTGTTTACTTGAATGCACCCATGCTAGTTCTATGTTTTGTGTTTTGAAATGGCTAAATAACAGATAGATTTTTATGTCGCATTCAGGTCCTATTCCCAATTCCTATAGAAAACCTGCCATATACGAATAGGGAAATCTTCTAACATTTTTATATAAATTTCTGATTGATGTTGATTAAGCATAATTTAATTTGATAAAGATCCAATTAAAACGAAGAACTAATTATTCTGAAAAATGATACCCGTAGCTGCAAATATTAGAATTTCTTCAGAAATATAGCGTCTGTACTTAAACCTAAGACTGACAAAGCAGAATAACTCTTTCAGTGATTTACAGAGCAACACATTTGTGTAATTAGCCACTAATTGCACCTAAAATGATAATGTAGAAAGGGACTATTAGTTTCTGTAGACTGCTGCATTGTGCCAAATTCATCAATGCACTTTCTTGCTAATGTATTGCTTAATGAAAGCTGGAAATATAAACAGCTGTGCACTGTACTGATGGTTTTCCTATTAGCATATTTACTTTGACAAAAAAAAGAGTTTTGATTCTGTTTGCCAAGAATCTGGAGGCAAAAATAACTTATTTTAAGCTGACTGCCATTCAGTTATGGGACATATCAGTAACATCTGATGCTGTTTTTCATATAGAATGTGAAAACCAAAATGGAAGCATTGTATGATCAATTATTCATTTACAAATTGTGGATGTCTCTGACAAAGCATTTAATGTTCATCCCAAACTGAACTTACAGGCCTTCAATGCCATTTTAGGGAGTAAGTAGGAGTCAACCACATGTAATTCAAAAAGGGTTGGAGCACAGTTTTATTTCCTGACAGACATTAAATATTAATCCAGTAGATTTGTTGACAGTATCACTGATACTAATTTTTTCATTCCAAATGTATTTAATGCTTTGAACTTAAATGTAATATCTTGAACTTTAAGGTAATACTATCATATGATTGAGCAAATGGATTGGAATCTCACGGCTTGGTCCTTGGACTCAGACATGTGAGCTTAAATCCAGTTTTTCCTGCTGGAGATTTAAATTCTTTTACATCCTGCACAATGAAGGCAAAAGAAATAAAGTAAACAATTATAAGATACTCCATCTAGTGTCATCAATGGGAAACTTTCAGATAAGAAGCATATTGCGGGCGGCTATCTTGATAATGACTTCTGTTGGCACAGTAGAATGGATTCATTGGCAAATTAAAAGTCAAAATGGTGGCTCGTAGAGGATTCGGAAATGCCTAAGCATACAGAGTCTTCGTTAATGAAGTTTTCCAGTCTGGAGAGTAATATTTAGTGGAAGCCTCAAAGTCTAGTAATAGAGCATTGCTTTTTTTTATACTTTCTTGGGCCACTGATTGAAGTCACTACTAAGAAACTACACATAGCTATCATTTTCTTGTGCCTGTGAGAAAGGCCAAAGCTTACCCTAGGCGTGCTTTGATCGAACATCAAAATCTCAGTGGCAATTAGGCCCTGACCAACTTCAGCAGAAGGCAAAGCTGCAGGCTAAAATTGGCCTTTAAGTTGTCAAATCTCACTGAGGCAGCAACAATTAAAAATGTGCTATATTGAAATACATGATTAAAGTAAACACCAATTAAAAGTATTTGATAAAATAAAGTTAATTAAAGCATATAACTTACATAGAAATAATTAGAAATATCAAACTAAAGTATTTTTAATCATTTTTAATAAATCCCATTCCACATTATCACAATCTGCATACGGAAACCCCACTGAGATCAATAGAGTCTCTGGCAGAAGTAGTTCTCCAAGAAACTGGAACCGGAGATGTTTTCCTCACACTGAACAAGATCAGGAGGAGATTTGAGAGAGTTATTCAAATCTATCTCGAATGTTTTGAATAAAATAAGCTGAAATTGTTCAAGTTGCCGGGGTCAAGGGGGTGGGGAGGGGAGGCGTTTTTCCGAGGGCACAGATGTGAGGTGGTTTGGTAAAAGAATCAAAGGTGACAGGAGAAAAATAAATTACCCAACGAGTTGTGTTTGGAAATCACTGCTAAAAAGTGTGATTGAAGTAGATTCAACAGTAACTTTCAAAAAGGAATGGATAAGCCACTGTAAAGGTGGGAAAAATACAGCACTCTGAGAAAAAAAATAGGAGTAAAATTAATTGGACATCACTTGCAAAGATCATTGAAGGCAAGAGAAGCTTAATGGCCTCCTTCTGTGCAATATTATTACACAATTCCCTGAATCTGTCTAGTTGCATATTTGCTCCCGTGTGTTTATCCAGCTTCTCGTAAATTTGACCATGCCTTTGTCTCATTTTCTTTGGCCGATAATATCATAAGTATTGTAGATAGAATGAATACTTGTTGTATAATGAATCTGTGGATTTAGGAATGATGCTGCTTTTTTGAAAATGACATAAAAACCTATTTTACAATTGTACAAGCATCACCTATTATTTGCTGAATACAGCAAAATATTGTTCCTATTCAAATTATCCCATGCATCTCACCAACTGTAACTTCTTGCTCTTTGCAAATTATTTCTTCCTTTATCAATTATGATACACAATGACAAAAATATGACCCATTTCCATATGTTCATAGTTCTGGGAGATAAATACAAGCCATTCAACTTCACTGAAATCATTGCAATATAGGCCCACGGTACACTTTAATCTCAGGCCACAGTGGGATTCTGCAATGATAAATTCTCTATTAGGTTTTTCCATATTTTAATGAACTTTAATACATTTCCAAATTAACTGAATGTAAAATGTGGGTGTTAACAAGATATGTGACTTGTTGGTTTCTGAAAAAGATTATGAGTCAGCCTCTTCCTGTGAACTCAGGGTTAATGAGTCCACGGTTATTGTGTTCTATTAATTGTGTTTTGCCTTATTGTAGTGTTTTTTTTGGTGCTGCATCACATCCAGTGTAATAATTACTTCGTTCTCCTTTACACTTGTGTACTTGATATGACATTAAGCAATCTTGAATCTTGAATTTCATTCCCCTTTATCAGTTATTTCAATCATTTTGTTCTTTACACTCGCATACTGATGAATGACAATAAGCAATCTTGAATCTTGAACTTAGTGACCATTTTCAACTACGTACTTTGCTTTCATCTGCATCTTCTTTATCTTCTGATCTTTTGAACTATATGTTTTGAGCAATATAATTTTCATGTATTCTCAAATATGGAAAGGATTTTATGACTTCTTACTACTGTTTTAGATTTGATAACATGCAGACAAAACACTCTTTTTTTGTCAATTCTTAGCCATAACTAGTTACTCTTCTTTCTGCTCTGTATCGTATAATGTGAACAAAGAGATAGAACAAATCAACTTTACATTTAGTAAAAGGTGAGATTTCTCTAATGTCTGTACACTGCCATCTATTGTCTATAACCTGCTGCTCTTTTTTTCAGTGAATTTCCACTGTAAAACAAAACTTAGTTATGAAGTTCCTGATTGTCAGCAAGAACAATTTATGGAAAAGGGTGATTGTCAGAGTGATTTGCATTCAAAGCCAGTAATAAAGAGAAGTACACGTGAGTTGACGTAAAGGGTTAAAGCTATGTGAAGTTGTTAGGAGGATAGAGGTCATGTTCGAGCATAGTATTTTGTAGTGATCTACATCATACAATCTTTGATAGTTTTTTGTAATATTTAATGCTTATATTGCTTTTATTTACATTATTTTGGTTAAGCAGTTTGCTGAGTATTAATAAATGTTTTAAAGATTTCAGTGTTGCGTGCTCGGTGGGTCTTGGCTAGTTTAACCTACAGGATGGATTCAGGCAGAATTCAGAATATGTACGTGTTAACTATCTGTCTAAAGAGGTTGTGTGGGCTGTGAGTGAGATTGTTATGTTCCACTGTTATGTTTTCTTGCTCCCAAAACTCATCGAAAGACAAGAAGTGAGCCAGGAGATGCAGATACATTTTGCTTTTAGTGAGGTGCACACTTATGACACGGTGGTGTAATGACATATGCCATTCATGTACTTTTACATATAACCCATAATGTATTATGTAAACAACAGAGAAATCAATATACCATGCATCACAACTATATACCAGTATACTATATAATACAACTACCATACAGACATTCATAGCATAGTAAGCTTTAAATTGTCCTTCTAGGCCTAAAGATTTCATTGCTGTGGAGGATTTCTTACTCTTGTGAGGTCATGTCTTTTCTGACCAGGGTGCTGGGGTGGCGGGGGGGAGGTCACTCTGCCTGACAGGTGAGACTTGTGGCTGTAAAACAATCTCAGGTTCTGGGGGCTCCTCGGTGTCGGCTGTACGAGTTGACTTTGGAACTGCAGGAAGGGGTTCTGCCAGCTCTGAATTCCTTTCTTCTGGATGTGTTGATGTCCCAAACAGTGCATGGCTCGATCTGCTGATCTATCCCAGGCCACCAGACAAAGTTTCAAGCCAATACTTCCATTTTGACCATGCCTAGATGACAGGCATGTGGCTCCTAAAACATTTTAGTTCTCAGCATGGATGATGCAACAACTGTCAATCCCCACATTAGACAACCTCTGTCAAGAGCAGATTCATCCCAGTTCTGGTAAAAATGGGGGGAAAATGAAGTTTTTGCTACATATTCTGGAAGTTTAGAAAAAACAATTCTTCAAGTGGCATCTTCCAAATAGGCACTCGTTTCAGTTTTTCTACATCTCCTACTTATTCTTTTTATTTTAATTTTGTTTTTGAAACAGTTGGAGCCCATGTCTTACAGTCTGTAGTTCAATCGAGTGAGCTAGCACTCTGCCGTCCCCGAGAAAACTCCAGGAAAGAAATGCGAGCACAAGCTACCACGAGGAGAAGCTCAGAGATGAGATGAGGGGCCATAATCGACTACATTTCTCACTGATTAAAGCATCAAAGAAGATTGAAACATCAAGGCAAATGTGGAGGAGAGCGTGCAGATTTTGGAAAGGCCGTTGGTTCGTGTCTCTGCCCTCAGAGAAGCTGTTGGCTTGAATCTCTTCCCACAGAGAGGCTGGTTCCTGTCACTACCCTCAGAGAGGCTGCGAAGTCCTGGTGCTCTTGGAGATGTTTTCATATTTCTGAAATTTATGGATTGGACTGTAGTTCATATTGGCCTCCTTCAGTTTTTAATTTTATGCTTTTTTCATGTCCTCACCCATTCTTTCTTGTTGCCGATTGGCGCGCTGAGGGTTGGGTGATCTGTTAGGGTTTGTGTGAGTGAGTTTGGGGTTTGCGAGTTTTTCTTTTCATGCAGAGGGAAGGATATCTTTCTTTCAACTACTTCTATGATTTTCTGTATTTTATGGCTATCTGGAGAAGACAAATCTCAGAGCTGTATTCTGCCTATGTACTTTGATAACAAAATGAACATTTGAACATTCCAGCCATTTTGAGTGGCCATGTAGACCTGATACAGTGTGGGTCATTTCTGCTTTCCCTTTGGGTCATCTCTGCATTTGATTTACATTAAGGAAAATACATCAAAAGGAGTGTCCTCTTTTGTAAATTTTTCAGCTATTTCCTTTTCCAAGGGTAAATGGGGCAATCCATCAGGATTTCAATGATTAGTTGTCCTCTTAAATTGGATCTTGTAATTGTGTCCTCCAAGAAATACACTCCACCTCCGCATTCATGCTGCTGCTGTTGATGGAACAACCTCCTGTAGATTGAAAATGGACACTAATGGTTGATGATCAGTAATGGGGGTAAACACTCTCCCATACAAGTACTAGTTGAAATATTTTACACACCAAACCAGACTCAAGGCCTCCCTGCCAATCTGTGTGTAACTTTTCTCTGCAGTGGTAAGGGAGCGTGATGCAAAGGCTACGACAGGTTCATTTCCATCACTCATAACATGTGACGTAAATGCATCTAAGCCATAAGGCAAGGCGTTACAGGTATGTTTCATTGGATGATATGGCTCATGCTGTGTGAGTACAGTATCTAATGTCACCACTCCCTTTGCCTTTTGGAAAGTCACCACATGCTGTTTTGTCCATTGCCATTTCTTCTCAATCTGCAGTGAAGTGTTCAATGAGTGGAACACTTTAAACAGGTTTGGCAGGAACTTAAGACCATAAGATATAGGAGCAGAAGTAGGCCATTTGGCCCATGAAGTCTGCTCCACCACTCAATCATGGGCTGATCCAATTCTTCCAGTCATCCCCATTCCCCTGCTTTCACCTCATACCCTTTGATGACCTGGCTAATCAAATAACCTATATATCTCTGCCTTAAATACACCCAATGACTTGGTCTCCACAGGCACTCGTGGCAACTAATTCCACAGATTTACCACCCTCTGACTAAAGTAATTTCTCCGCATCTCAGTTCTAAAAGGACGTCCTTCAATCCTAATGTGGTGCCCTCTTGTCCTAGAATCCCCTACCATGGGAAATAACTTTGCCATATCTAATCTGTTCAGGCCTTTGTAACAGTAAATGACAAATCCCAAAAAGGACTACAACTGTGAAATGTCTTTGGCCAAGGGACACCCACCACTGGTTGAATATCTTTAGCACACTTGTGTAATCCCTGTACCTCAATGGTGTGACCACAGTAAGTACTGTTTCGTTGAAAGAATTCACACATATTGCATTATGCTCTGAGCCCATAATCTTCTAAACGTTTTAACACTGTCTTAAGATTTTGGAGATGTTCCTTGTCATTATTACTTGCAACAATGATGTCATCCACGTAACTCTGAGTGCCTGGACAGCCTTGCAGCACCTGGTCCATTACTTTCTACCTGGGTGCAGGTTCAGATGTTACTCCAAAAAGAAACCTATTATGGCAAAAAAGCCCTTTGTGAGTGTTTAGAGTAAAAAAAAAACATTTTGAACTCTTCTTTCATCTCCATCTATGGGTAGGCCTCAGCTAAGTCCAATTTGCAGAAGTGTTTTCCTGGGCCTGGGCAGAGGGTATTGATCTACTTTCAGTACTGGGTTGATGGTGACCTTAAAATCACCACAGCTCCTGAGTGGCTCATTTTTCTTGGCTACTGGGACCACTGGTGTTGCCCATGGACGTCACTCAACCTTGGAAAGAATTCCTCCAGCCTCCATGAAATATAGCTCACTGACTACTTTATGGGCCTTGTAAAACTTGAGTGTGGCATTTTGATTTAACACTATTTTACCCTTGATATGTTTAAGTTTTACAATGCCATCCTTGAACACTGCTGTGCTATCATCTAGTACCTTTCTTAATTTTCTTTCGGTTCACTCTATTACAGGGGATGTGGCGTGCAAATTGTAGCTGGATTTCCAATCACGTTGTAGTTGTCTCAGCCAATCACAGCCCCACAATGCTGGCTCTCCTGTTTTTACCAAATACAAGCCCATTGTGGCTTGTTGGATGTTGTATTTCACTGTAACAAATGCCATTCCTACAGGAATTATCTTTTCTCCAGTATAAGTTCTTAGTTGGGTATCTGCAGGCTTCAGTTCAGTATTATTGAAATGCCATTCAAACTCATGTTGTGAAATAACTGAAACAGCCAATTCAGAGTCCAATTCAATTTCAATTAATTTGCTGTTCACTTCTGGGATAAGTCAAATTGCTTGTTTCTTGTCAGTTCTCACATTGTAAGTCTCAGGGCTAACCAGTGCTGTGTCATTCTCATCATTATCAGATGTTTCATCAACAACATGCGGATTAGTGCCCTTTTAGAAATGGTTACTTCTTATCTTTTTCTCTTCCCTGTGCAGTCCATTTATTTTTGTCTGCCCAACATGCTCTTTGTATGTGTCCAACTTCGTTGCATTTTCTGCAAGTTTTGCCTTTAGATCTGCATTGTTATGGTGTGCGTGAGCTCCTGCAACAACAATAATACAGTTTGTTTGGCCAGGCCTGTTTCTGTTTAAATTTTACAATTTTATTCAAGCTCACGTTCATTCCTGACTGCACCTTAGTTGCATCTCTGGCTGTAGTTTCCATTGATACAGTGATTTCAACTATTATTTTAAATGTAAGTTGTGTTTCAGTTAGGAGTCATTTTTTGAATACTTTCTTGTGAGATTCCACAAACTAAACAATCTCTCAGTGCTTCATAAAGCCCATTACTGAACTGCCAATGCTCAAACAATCTCTTCAATTCAGCCACATTGGTCTGAAATAGACTCCTTTTCCTTTTAATTCCAGTTATGAAACCTAAAGCATTCTGCAATCAACAATGTTTTTGGTTCTAAATGTGACTGTGATACTTTCATGATATCAATAAAGCTCATTTCAGCTGGTTTGGTTGGAGAAGTCAAGCTTCTAAGCAAACTGTAAGCACCTCTACCTAATGCATTCAGCAAAACTGTCACTCACTTTACATTGACTATTTTGTTTGCTTTAAAATACTGCTCAATCCAATTATGTGTGGTGCAATTGACCGTGTCTATCTTTTCAATGTAGCCAGCCACTTCTGTTTTTTCTTTTTTTATTTATTATTATTATCACCTGGTACTCACTGTTAATGAATTCCAGCCATTTTTTTTTTTGCCTTTTTCTCTCTCTCACTTTTGGAAAGAAAGTGTGTTACGCTAATTTTTAAAACTCAAACATCTCACAGTGCTTCAACAGGTAGGTAATCATCTCAGGTTCATTTTAAAACTTACTCATTGCCACTGTTATATTTTGTAAATCCTGAAACTAATCAAACAAAAAACAAAGGAGGTGGGAGATGTGTCTCATTTTTACTTTAGTGAGGTGCACACTTATGACGTGATGGCATAATGACATATGCCATTCATGTACTTTTACGTATAACCCATAATGTATTATGTAAACAACCAAGAATTTTAATCAAACAATACATTTACAATATTACTCAAATATTAAATGCACAACAGCTACACATTCATAAATTAATGAACCAAATCTGATGGCAAAGCTAGTTTATTTCTTTTAGATTAATTCATTAACATTTGAAGAATAACTTCTCATAATATGAAAATGAAAACAGAAATTATCATGACCTCAACAGGTCAAACAGCATCTACAGAAAGATAAATAGATGTAATGTTTCACACTGAACTCTTCATCACAAATCTTGATGGTCTTTGATGAGAAACATAAACTCTGTTTCTTTTTCACAGATGCTACCTGCCCTGTTGCACGTTTACAGCATTTTCTGCGTTGAATTCAAGTTTTCAGCTTCTGCAGTTCTTGATGTTCATGTCAATGTGAATGGTCTGGCAGCCCATCATGCTGATATGCTAAAACTGTTCACTAAACATGGGCAATTTTTTTTCTAAAATCCAGCCACATATCTGGCATTAAATGGAATTCTTCTTAAGGAGATTTACTTCCAATCTGTCTAATGTTATTCTGTTGCCAGCAAGGAAATTTGCTGTTTGCTCTGCTAGTGTCTGGTGGAATGCATAATAAGCACATAAACTAAGGCGGAGGTAACAACTGTGTGACCTTTATTGAACCCAGCAATCCTCAGATAAATAGTAGTATCAGGAACAATAATATATTTGGTAATAATGGTACACTCAGTTCTTCAAGATAATCTTAGACTCGTTTACACCACAGACCCAGGGCCCTCGCCTGTTTGAAGATGCCAGTTAAGCTATTTCTCCAGTCTTTGGGGAAGCCCTTCAGAAATAAACATTTTCTGCTTGCAAAGTAAATACTGAGCATTCAATTCAACCCAATATGTGCACTTCAGAGTATGCTTCAATAGTCTTCAACAGTTTCAGCTGAATTAGTTTACAGGAATAAAAACACTCAGTGCGGTTTGTTGCTTTTAAGTCAAACTTCTCCCTTGAAACTATATGTCACTTAAGAAATATATGAACACCTTTGATCACCAATATATTCCAAAACAACACTGACACATAACATACCCCTCCCCAGTGGAATATTGTTGCATATCCCAAAACAAAGTGGATTTTATGGGAGAAAGAATCAGTGAGGCCTTTTCAAATCAATTTCTTACCTTGAACTTATTAGTCTATCACTTTATCACGCAATCTGATTTCTTCTCTCATCAATTGGATTAATATGATGAATGGCTGGAAGGTCCCTGTATTGACAGTCAATGTCAATGATATATTTTACTTATATTAAAAAGAAAATGACTGTACTAATTGAAAGCAATGCAGGCAAATAAAAATAAAACTATCAGATCAAGTTACTGGTGGTTCTGGACTTGGTTCCGTAAGCAGATTCAACGACAATCTCATAAACTCCTGTCAGAATTGATTTTTTAAAATACTGAACATCATTCTTGGCAGCATCTATGAACATTTGTCTCTGTAACCAATTGCTGAATTACACAGCAGCATTAAAGTTACAGAAGAGCCCAAAACCTATATAATGCTCATTCATACAACACTGTGCGAAGCAGCTAGGATGCCTAAGACATTGAAACAGTACTCTACATCCTTCTTAAAGGCAATTAAAGACAATAACTAAGGACAATCATTAAAATTGAATCTTTATTATTGACAATTTAAGCTTAGAATATTTGAAAACAGTAATATTCTCACATCCAACAATATCAGGGGTATTTCCAGAAAAAACCAATAAAAGGATAATTTTCCCATTGTTACTGATTTAGCAGCTCAACCTTCCAGAGAATCAGAAAGGAATTTGCATCATTTTATACAGGTTTTTTTTCCAAGTCCATTGAGCATTCTGGCAGCTAGAAGGGCAGGATATCAGCATCTCAGAAGCTCTTGAAGAGATTCTGCAGACTTAAGAGCAGCAGATTCTTTTTTTTTTACTTTTAGGAGACTTATTTTCTTAAGCTTAACTAAAAGAATATTTAATTCTGTCCTTTCAGATTTTTTATCAATGGAGCTCTCTGAGGAAAGTACCAATTCTGTAAAAAAAAATCCTCCAATTAGAGCTAACTTATGATTGGAGACATGAATTTTGAGTCTCCTTCCACTGTTGCTGCCTGACCTCTATTCTGTTTCTACTGCCATAGGTAAATTCAGTGGACTGTTCATTCTCAGCACAAATTACAGCAATAGAGCAAACTGTGCTGACAACAGGAAAATTGATATGCAAAGTCTGCAATAAAAGCAGCATTGAATGGAACGAAAGCAATGACAAGTAAAAAAAAGTCAGAACTATAACATATTATTCATTAAATTAAAACTGCAGAACAAATGCATACCTCAAATTATAAGTACTGCTTTACATGTACATTTCTGAATAAAATGGCTGACAGGCTCTTGGTGCCCATTTCGTAATGGCAACAGGAAACCCCCAAGTTGTTCACTAAGTCAAGAGCTGTGCTGCAAAACAGGGGATTTCAGACATGAAGTAAGTTAAGAAAATACTTGAAATTTCTCCACAGCTGAAAATGCATATGATCCAACACTGTCTTGTCAAAATGTTTGGATTAGGCCCAAGTACAGAGAGCGAGAGAGAAAGAGACACTCACTGAAGCGGGTCAACAATGCAGTGACTTTAATGAGAACTGTTGCAGAACTTAAAGGAATAGAAAAACAATAAACACTAGGCCAACAGGGCTATTAGCTAAAACTCTCAAATGGAAATTTAAATGACAACACTGTGGCTGGAAGCAGTAACTAAATACTAAGTGAATGCCGCTCTTTTATAGTGTCAGTCGAAATGGTAGTCCTCTTTCCTGGACAAGTACGAGGGTAAGCAAGCAGCGTAAATGTTGCAGTGTTTTTGGTCAAGTCTCGGCAAGACTAGAATGAAATGAAGGGAGTTAAATGCCACCATAATGAAACAGTAAATAGCTGGAACATGCATACCCATGTTCTGCAGCCCGTTTGCACAGGCACGTAGACTCTGTAGCAAAGTCTTTGGTTGTGACATGTTTAGGGAAACAGTATTTGTTTTGTGCATTTCCATTTACTGCGAACGTCTCACACAGCACTATTCTTTCATACACAGTGGCCAATGTCTTGTGTGCAATACTTAGACTCTGCCCTCATGGTTATGTACAAAGGTTTTTCCTCTGCTAGTTCTGTCTCTGATCTGCCATAATTCCAAGGATTTGACCACGATGCCACCATCTAGAAAGTAGGAAACAAAAGCAATTGTACCTATGGAGAGAGAACAGGAAAACAAGGAACGACAAGCTAGTTAGCCTGACAACCATTGTTGGGAAAATGTTGGAGTCCATTACCTTGGAAGTTATACAATGCTACTTCAGGAAAACCTAGTCAGTACTTTTGTGCCTGAAATCATACAAAAGGAGCCAAAGATTATCAGGGACATCAAAGGTAATCAAATTTGCAAATGTATTAGATCTTTTTTGGGGATCTCTCCATCAGAGGTATATACAGCAAATATAAATTTTCAAAATAATACTTGACAATGTGTCCAACAAAGTAATGCTGCCAAAGGAGAGAAGTTATGAGGCTAGGGGCAAGAACTAGAATGGAGATGGAAATACTTGCCTTGGCTGCATGCATCACTTACTGTACGTGAGTGCATGCTTGGATGAAAAGCCTTTCTTAGAATGAAGGGTTGAGAAATTTGAATGTGCCTACTGTGGAGAGGGGGTCACAAGGAGGATTTGTTTCCCTCAGCCAGAGAATCTAAAAGCAACAGGTATGATCTCCAAATTCAAGATTCAAGTTTATGTTCATTGAAACATGCAGTGAGATGTGGCATTTGCATTAACAACTAATGACCAATACACACGTGTGTGTGCTGGGGGCAATCTGCAAGTTTCACATACATTCTGGCACTGACATAGCATATGCACATTGTCTACTAAAGCAACTATGCTTTCCTTTATTCCTCCTGATTTCTTTAAGTTTTCCCTTGCATTTCTTACACTCCATAAGCACCTCATTTGTTCCTATCTGCCTATACCTGCAATAAACCTCCTTTTATTTTATTAATCAGGGCCTCAATGTCTCAAAGGTTCACTGCACCCTGTTATCTTTACCTTCTATTCTGACAGGCACATATAAGTTTTGTACTCTCAAGGCCTCCGTCGTACCAAGTACACTTTTGCCAGAAAACACAGTGACCCAATCCACAATTGCCAGGTCATCTCTGATGCCATCGAAATTGGCCTTTCTCCAAGTTAGAATCTCAACCTGTGGATCAGACCTGTCTTTTTCTATATTTACTTTGAAACTAATGGCACTGTGATCACTAGGTGCAAAGTGTTCCCTTACACAAAAACCTCTGTCACCTGACATGTCTCATTCACTAATAGCGGATTAAATATCGCACACTCTCTTGTTGGGACTTCAATGAAAACTCCCCTGAACACATTTGACAAATTCTATCCCAATAAGTCACAGTCAATATGTGGAAAGTTAAAATCACCTACAATAACAACCTTATGTTTTTTGCAATAGTAATGTTTCTCGCAAGAGTCTGCGATCTCTCTACAAATTTGTTCCTCTAAATCCTTCAGACTGTTAGGTGGTCTATAATATAGCCCTATTAAGGTGGTCATATCTTTCTTATTACTTATTTCCAACCGTAACGCCTCTCTTAGACGAGTTCTCCGTTCTGTCCTGACTGAGCACTGCCATGACATTTTCCTTAACTAGTAACGCCACCTCTCCTCCTTTAATACCTGCCACTCTGTCATGTCTGAAGCAACGGAAACCCAGAATATTGAGCTGCCAGTCCAGACCCTCCTGCAACCAAGTCTCACTAATGGCTACAACACCATGATTCCAGTTGTTGATCCATGCTGTGGGTTTATCTGCCTTTCCCCCGATACTTCTTGCATTGAAATATACACAGTTTAGGACATGCTCAACCTTGTGATTCCTAACTGTGAATGTGGTCTCTAGTTTAAACAACTCCTCCTACCCAGCTGGGCAGCACTAGCAAATTTTTCCACTAAGGATATTTGTCCCCTTCCAGTTCAGGTGCAAACCATTTTTTTCTATACAGGTTCCACCTTTCCTGGAAGAGAACCCAATGAGCCAAAAACCTTATGCCCTCCCTCCTACACCAACTCCTTAGCCATGTGTTAATCTGTAAAATCGTCCTATTTCTGGCCACGCTAGCACTCTTAAACTTTGGAATTTATAACTCAACTACCATTTCAGAGATTGGAACAAAGTTTCTAGATAATTCAAATTTCATGGCATTGTTTAGATCAGGCATTTTACATAAGCATTAGATAGATTTGACCCTTACGTCATGTAGCATTTTGATATCAAGCCAAAGATGTTAATTTAATCATTGATGATTAATCAAGTCTGCACTTATGAGTGTTATTGCATAGAGAAGCTAAACAGATTCAGTGAGCAATCTCAGGTCATTGGCATTCAAATTTAAAATTGGGAAGTAATACCTTCTTCCTTCATTATTTAATTTGAGTCAAAGCAATATTAGGTCCAAGCAGAGAGTGCCTTCACATCATTGTTAATGCTTGACAATGTCTGTCACCTCAGTCATATAAAGTAACTTGAGGATGCAATTCAATGCTCTATTTCTCCTTCTGGGAAAGGAATGTAGTGTCACTGTGAGATAATGTATCAAGCAGAGGGTGGAAAACTATCAACATAGTTTCTTTAAATGTTTATAAAGCACTGGTGAGGCCTCACTTGGACTATTCTGAGCAGTTTTGGGTCCCTTGTCGAAGAAAGGATAAGCTGACATTGGAGACGGTTCGAAGGAAGTTCACAAAAATGATTCTGGAAAGGCTTGTCATAAGAGGAGCATTTGATGGCTCTGTGCCTCTACTCCCTGGAATTCAGAAGAATGAGGGGTGACTTCATTGAAACATATCAAATGTTGAAATGCCTCAATAGATTGGATGAGGAGAGGATGTTCTCTATGGTGAGACCAGAGGACACAGCCTCAGAATAGAGGGACGCCCTTATGGAATGGAGATAGGGAGGAATTTCTTTAGCCAAAGAGTGGTGAATCTGTGGAATTTGTTGCCAATTGTGGCTGTAGAGACCAAGTCACTGGGTATATTTAAGGCAGAGGTTGATAGTTTAGTTCTTGATTAGTCAGGGCATGAGTGGAAAAGGCAGGAGACTGAGCTGAGAGGAAAAATGGATCATCCATGATGAAATGGTGGAGGAGACTTGACAGGCCAACTGGTCTAATTCTGCTCCTGTACATTATGGTCTTAAATTACCATAGAATCAAGCTTCTCCTTTATAGTTTTGTATCCAATCCTGCTATTGCTGTTTTCCCCTAATTGCCTTGCCTGTGTCCTTTGTTTTAAAGAAAACATTCCATTATTTCTGCTGCAAGATCTCAAAACGCAGGTGAAAGTTCAAGGCTGCATGACCTACATAACAGCCAATAATTTACTGATATATCAAAGGTTAATGACTGAATGTTGTCAGTTAGGAATGGAAAGTGACATTATACATTGAAATAGATCTGTAGAAATAATGAGTTTCAAAACTGCTTGTGCATTTTAATGCCTGTCAGATTTTAGAAAGCACTTACTGCTTTTCCATTCATATATACATTTACCATTTAGTTATATATTCAACAATATATGAGCTACCATTAGTCAATAAATGAAACACTTTGACCTGCAAAGTTAAACCTTCTGGAGATTATCATTCATATAACATGGCCTCAATAATTAAAACTTTTTAACGTCCCTAAAATAAGATAGATAGAAAGCTGAAGCTTCTTTCATTTTAACTATTTTCTGGCAAAATAAAAAGATTACATTATGTTGATGTTGCTTAGGACCTATAAATATTGTTCAGCATCAAAAACTGATGCTAAAGCTGAGAATAAAACAAATTCAAATTTCTGCCGATGATCATTGCTTAGGAAACCTCCTCTTCTGAGATATTTGTGGAAGAAAGGAAATACTGAAGGAAGAAAACCAAGTCACAATTGTTTACATCAAATGTAGACTACTTGCACTTGTGCATATACACATGAAGGTGTGGTTTCCTAAGAAACCCACCTTCCTCTATTTTGTTGGTTATGTGGTTTATATAATTCTAATGTTCCATGTGTAGGTGTTTGTATGAAACATTCGATCAGCAATTCTCTGGATAAAAAGTATGGGAATGTAGAGAGTGGTAGCTGCGTGGAATGAGCTTCCAGTAGAAGAGGTAGAGGCAGGTTAGGTATTGTCATTTAAAGTAAAAGTGGATAGGTATATGGACAGGAAAGGAATGGAAGGTTATGGGCTGAGTGCGGGCCAGTGGGACTCAGTGAGTGTAAGCATCAGAACGGACTAATAGGGCAGAGATGGCCTGTTCCCGTGCTGTAATTGTTAATATGTTTATATGGTTATATGCTGATTTGGGTATCCTTTGTTTACAAGCAATGGCACCATGTTAGGTCAACACAATGGCATCTAGACAATAAACAATAGACAGTAGGTGCAGGAGTAGGCCATTCGGCCCTTCTAGCCAGCACCACCATTCACTGTGATCATGGCTGATCATACACAATCAGTACCCCGCTCCTGCCCTCTCCCCATAACCCTTGACCCCGCTATCTATAAGAGCTCTATCTAGCTCTCTCTTGAATGCATCCAGAGACTTGGCCTCCACTACCTTCTGGGGCAGAGCATTCCACATATCCACCACTCTCTGGGTGAAAAAGTTTTTCCGCATCTCTGTTCTAAATGGCCTACCCCTTATTCTTAAACTGTGGCCTCTAGTTCTGGACTCACCCATCAGTGAGAACATGCTTCCTGCCTCCAGCGTGTCCAATCCCTTAATAATCTTATATGGTTCAATTAGATCCCCTCTCATCCTTCTAAATTCCAGTGTATACAAGCCCAGTCGCTCCAATCATTCAACATATGACAGTCCCGCCATTCCGGGAATTAACCTTGTGAACCTACGCAGCACTCCCTCAATAGCAAGAATGTCCTTCCTCAAATTTGGAGACCAAAACTGCACACAATACTCCAGGTGGGGTCTCACCAGGGCCCTGTACAGCTGCAGAAGGACCTCTTTACTCCTATACTCAATTCCTCTTGTTATAAAGGCCAGCAAGCCATTAGCTTTCTTCACTGCCTACTGTACCTGCATGCTTGCTTTCATTGACTGATGTACACGAACACCTAGATCTCTTTGTACTTCCCCTTTTCCTAACTTGACTCCATTTAGATAGTAATCTGCCTTCCTGTTCTTGCCACCAAAGTGGATAACCTCACATTTATCCACATTAAACTACATCTGCCATACATTTTCAGAAGGCATTTGATAAGGTCCCACATAGGAGATTGGTGGGTAAAATCAAAGCTCATGGCATCGGGGGGAAGGCATTGACATGGATAGAAAACTGGTTGGCAGATAGAAAGCAAAGAGTAGCGGTGAATGGGTGTTTCTCGGAATGGCAGGTGGTGACTAGTGGGGTGCCACAGGGCTCGGTATTGGGACCACAGCTGTTTACAATTTACGTCAACGATTTGGATGAAGGCATTGAAAATAAGATCAGCAAATTTGCTGATGATACTAAGCTGGGTGGCAGTGTGACATGTGATGAGGATGTTAGGAGAATTCAGGGTGACTTGGATAGGCTGGGTGAGTGGGCAGATACTAGGCAGATGACGTTTAATGTGAATAAGTGTGAGGTTATCCACTTTGAGAGTAAGAACAGGAAGGCAGATTATTATCTGAACGGTGTAGAGTTAGGTAAGGGAGAAATACGAAGAGATCTAGGAGTCCTTGTTCATCAGTCACTGAAGGTGAATGAGCAAGTGCAGCAGGCAGTGAAGAAGGCTAATGGAATGTTGGCCTTTATTACAAAGGGAATCGAATACAAGAGCAAGGAAATCCTCTTGCATTTGTACAGAGCCCTGGTGAGACCACACCTGGAGTATTGTGTACAGTTTTGGTCTCCAGGGTTAAGGAAGGACATCCTGGCTGTAGAGGAAGTGCAGCGTAGATTCACGAGGTTAATTCCTGGGATGTCTGGACTGTCTTACGCAGAGAGGTTAGAGAGACTGGGCTTGTACACGCTGGAGTTAAGGAGATTGAGAGGGATTCTGATTGAAACATATAAGATTATTAAGGGATTGGACAAGATAGAGGCAGGAAATATGTTCCAGATGCTGGGAGAGTCCAGTACCAGAGGGCATGGTTTGAGAATAAGAGGTAGGTCATTTAGGACAGAGTTAAGGAAAAACTTCTTCTCCCAGAGAGTTGTGGGGGTCTGGAATGCACTGCCTCAGAAGGTAGTGGAGGCCAATTCTCTGGATGCTTTCAAGAAGGAGCTAGATAGGTATCTTATGGATAGGGGAATCAAGGGATATGGGGACAAGGCAGGAACCGGGTATTGATAGTAGATGATCAGCCATGATCTCAAAATGGCAGTGCAGGCTCGAAGGGCCGAATGGTCTACTTCTGCACCTATTGTCTATTGTCTATTTGCCCACTCACCCAACCTGTCCAAGTCACCCTGCATTCTCATAACATCCTCCTGACATTTCACACTGCCACCCAGCTTTGTGTCATCGGCAAATTTGCTCATGTTACTTTTAATCCCTTCATCTAAATCATTAATGTATATTGTAAACAGCTGCAGTCCCAGCACTGAACCTTGCGGTACCCGACTGGTCACTGCCTGCCATTCCGAAAGGGACCCGTTAATCACTACTCTTTAGAAACATAGAAACATAGAATATAGGTGCAGGAGTAGGCCATTCGGCCCTTCGAGCCTGCACTGCCATTCAGTATGATCATGGCTGATCATCCAACTCAGAACCCTGTACCTGCCTTCTCTCCATACCCCCTGATCCCTTTAGCCACAAGGGCCTGTTTCCTGTCAGCCAGCCAATTTTCAATCCATGTCAGTACTCTGCCCCCAATACCATGTGCCCTAATTTTGCCCACTAATCTCCTATGTGGGACTTCATCAAAAGCTTTCTGGAAGTCCAGGTACACTACATCCACTGGCTCTCCCTTGTCCATTTTCATAGCTACATCCTCAACAAACTCCAGAAGATTAGTCAAGCATGATTTTCCCTTCATAAATCCATGCTGACTTGGACTGATCCTTCTACTGCTATACAAATGTGTCGTAATCTCCTCTTTTATAATTGACTCCAGTATCTTTCCCACCACTGATGTCAGGCTAACCAGTCTATAATTCCCTGTTTTCTCTTTCCCTCCTTTCTTGAAAAGTGGGACAACATTAGCCACCCTCCAATCAGCAGGAACTGTTCCTGAATCTATAGAACATTGGAAAATGATTACCAATGCGTCCACGATTTCTAGAGCCACCTCTTTAAGTACCCTGGGATGCAGACCATCAGGTCCCGGGGACTTATCAGTCTTCAGACTCAACAGCCTATCCAACACCATTTCTTGCCTAATATAAATTTCCTTCAGTTCATCCTTTACCCTAGTTCCTTTGGCCACTATTACATCTGGGAGATTGTTTGTGTCTTCCCTAGTGAAGACAGATCCAAAGTACCTGTTCAACTCATCTGCCATTTCCTTGTTCCCCATAATAAATTTACCCATTTCTGTCTTCAATGGCCCAATTTTGGTCTTAACTATTTTTTTGCTATTCACATACCTAAAGAAGCTTTTACTATCCTCCTTTATATTCGTACCTCATTTTTTCTTGGCGTGTTGCCTTTTTTGTTATCTTCTGTTGCTCTTTAAAAGCTTCCCAGTCCTCCGGTTTCCCACTCATCTTTGCTATGTTATACTTCTTCTCTTTTATTTTATTTTTTATTAAATTTTTCATTACAATCTGATTTAGTAGGGTACAGAAACAGTTGACAATCAACCATTCACTTCTACAACAGGGATAATGAGGATTGGAAGAATAAATGGGTAACTAATTTGAGTCATGTAATTATTACAGTGTCAGTCTCTTCCTGCATAATGACATTTATCAAAATCAGCTAAAATCAGCTGGAGGAATTTAGCAAGTCAAGCAGCATCTGGGGTGGGGGGGGGGTGGGAAGGGAATATTGATGCTTCAGGTTGAAACTTTAACATATACTAGTCGGAAGGTGAATTTCTACTGTTAAATTTTCTGAGTGACACAAAAATCACCCAGAAATTATTGATAATGGGTTATATTCTGAATAATATTTTATTTTCCAGTACAAAACTGAAAAATACATGAGCAATTGAATTTCCAGGCAACAGTAACATCAGTAAGAAATTTTTACTTGATTCAGTGTAGATTTGGTGCTGATTTATTTAGACCTGACCACACTGCTATTGTACATTGCCTACACTGAGTTGAATATTCAAGAAAATGCTTTTTCTTGTTATTTGACCTTGTTACAGGCAGAACAATTGACAGACAAGGGCAGTTTCATTCCTCTTGGATTCCAGTAAAATACATTGTAGATGTTATTGAATAAATACAAATAAAAATATTCAAACTGCAGGGCAAAAACTATTGACTAATTTCATTAAAGCCGATTTACAACACAGTGGTCTTCCCGCAAGATGACTAAAAGTGACTTAAACATAGTGAGAGATATCACCAGACAAAAATCAGTGACATAGTCAACTGAACAAAGGAAACATGAGAATCACAATGAGCCACCGTATTTATTACAATAAATAAATAACTTGAAGCTTTTTGCCTCAGCAGCTATCAATTCCATAAAAAAGCAAGCATTAGAACTTCTTCAGGAGAAATGCTCAGCATAATACAAATTTTTAGGCTGCCTAACTTTAAAAGTAAGCCAATAGCAGACAACACAAAGATCATTATTGATAATGTGCATAATGCTAGAGACAATGATTTTTGCTTTGGTCCTGTCTTTATCATTTATAACTCTGGACTGTTCCCATGTTTACAGCAAGGTTCAGCAAAATACAGAAAATTGATAATATGATAAGGGAACATTATACTGGTCATTTTCTTAGAAAATAAATTTCTGCAGAGAAATGATGCGCACCTTTTAAACTAATAAATAAAATGCCTTTATAAATTCCAATTATATACAGATAAGTTCCATTTTAAAAATTGTAGAGTTCCAATTTACCAAAGTATTAATTCTTCATGGTTAAGAAGCAATTTTTCAATCTGTATTAAAATATATCAATTCTCCAAAATATTAGTGTTGGTTGTACTTAGAGTCTTATATAAAGCTGCTGATATAAAAAATTCTAATCATTTTTGCATAAATATATTCTTTTTGTAAAAGGCAATTTGTATTTTTATAAGATCTTAAACTTGCAAATGCCCTTTGTCCTTTTGATGCAAATTGGTTGATAATGGATGAACGTGATAAAGATGTAAATTCATCAATTTTTCCACTTTTCTGTTGGAAATATTCCATGGATAATTATAATCCATGTGTAAAATTGTTTGGAAACATTATTTTTATGGCTTAAGTGGTAAATGTTCTGTTACGGAGAGCACCAGGCAGATTATACTTTTCTATTACAATTGAAATTTGACTTTTATCAAGCACTGACTACCTACTCTTGTGTGCTTTCAGCGGGCTGGTGAAGCTTGTAATTAAAAAGACAGCCTGTAATTACATATTTATTTTTCAAGTTGTTTTCCACACGCACAGTTGATGAGATGAAAATGCAGTTAAAAGCCTTTGTAGCATTTCACATAAAAAAAATACAAAGAGAAGAAGTGGAATATAATTTGAAGGTATATGTGGAAAAATAAGGGAGTGTGACCATTTGGAGAGTTCTTTGTATGAATCATGGAGTCATAGAATAAAACAACATAAACAGGCCTTTTGGCCCAACAAGAAAATGCTGGCCAGGAAATGCCCATTTTACACTAATTCTACACTAAACACATTTAATTCTCTGCATAGTCCAATGAATACCCTCAGACTCTACAAACCACCTACATTTTAGAGGCGATTTTCAATAGGAACTAAGCTACCAGCACTGACATCTTTTAGGATTTGGGAGGAAGCAGGAGGACTTGGTGGGGCAGGGAATCCTTGCAGACACATAACGATGCTGCAGGTCAGGTTGGTGGATCTACACCAGCTGTGTGTCAGTGCTGTCCCACTGCTCAATGCCTGAAATAGCATGGCTTCTTTTTTATGTCATATCATTCTGTGATTCAGGTACTAAGATTAAAAATCCAGCCATTTCTATTTTGATTGCATGCACTATTAACTTTTTCCAGTTATGATTACCAGTATGTTAACCCAAAACTAAAATAACAAACCTATTTTATTTGATTAATTTATATAGGCTGGATGGAGAGTGAGGTGTCTCCCAGTGGAGGTTGGTTGTAGGGGATTCGCAGCCTGTTCCTTAGCCAGAGAGAGCCTACAGCAATTTGGTCATCGAGGGAGAGAGGAAGAGGAGAGCCAACCGCAGTACCACCGATGCGGCAGAGAGGGCCTCAAGGTGGCTGTGGCTCAAAAGAGGGGAGCCAAGGAGTCATGTGTAGCTAGCCATCTGGACACAAGCTGGGGTCTGATCAGCCCCGGCTGGGTCATCTGGAGAAGGGTGTATGATGTTGAAAGACCCGAAACACCCGATGATTCTAGGTACATCACTGATGATGTGTCCAGAAGCATCAGTAGATGTATGCACACAGCATATTCAAACAAAAAATCACTGCCAATAAGGTAATCAAAACTGAACTCCATACGTGTCTGCATTGGGCTGTGTGTGGAACACAAATATATATGACTCTATGATGTAGCCCTTTGGCCCACCTTCTCTGTGCTGAATTATTAATCTGCCTAGCCTCATCAACCTACACCTGGACTATAGCTCTCCATACCCCTCCTATCCATGTACGTAAAAATTTTTTCCCTTAAATGTTGACATCAAATCTGCATCCACCACTTCCGCTGGTAGCTCATTACACACTCTCGCCACTCTCTGAGTGAAGAAGTTCTGCCTCATGTCCCCCTAAAACATTTCATCTTTTACTCATAACCCATGACCTCTAGTTTTGGTCTCACCCAGCCTCAACGGAAAAAGCCTGCTTGCATTAACCCTATCTATACCCTATGATTTTGTATACCTTTATCAAATCTCCCCTTATTCTTCGATGCTCTAGGGAATAAAATCCTAACCTATTCAACGTTTCCCTATAACTCAAGTCCTTAAATCCTGGCAAAATCCTTGAATTCTGCACTTCTTCAACTTTGTTTAAATCTTTCCTGTAGGTAGGTGACCAAAACTGCACACAATACTCCAAATTTGGCCTCACCAATGTCTTATACAACTTCAATATAACATCCTAATTCCTGTACTCAGTACTTTGATTTATGAAGGCCAATGTGTTAAAAGCTTTCTTTATGACCCTATCTATCACTGATGCCTCTTAGAAGGAATTAAGGATCAGTATTCCCAGATTGCTCTGTTCTACCGCATTCCTCAGTGCCCTACCACTCCCCAATTAATCCTACCCCAGTCTGTCCTCCCAAAGTGCAACACTTCATATTGGAGTGCATTAAATTCCATCTCCCATTTTTCTGTCCATTTATCCAGCAAGTCCAGATTCCACTGCAAGCTTTGCTAGTCTTCTTTGCTGTCCACTACACCTCAATCTTTGTGTCAGCTATAAATTTGCAGATCCAGTTTACCACATTATCATCCAGATCGTTGATAGAGATGACAAACAACAATGAACCTCTGAATGCATGCCTTTATTTGATAGGTAGTTGTACAGACACAACACTAGTATTAGTAACTGCTGGTGGAGTATAATCAATTGGGTGAAAGACACTCTCTAGTCTACCTGAAACTTGCTGGTCTTCCAACACATCAACATATCTGCAGAGGAATGCTGCCGACTGGCACATGCCAGGCTCCAGGAGTACATGCTGAACAGGAGTACACTGAAGCTTGTTTAGCCGGCGTACAGGTTCTGTATAGGAAACATCACCATATAGGCTCCTTCTGCTACTCACATGGAGCAGCAGAGTTGGGTGGGGAGGCCCCTCCAACATTGAAGTGGTGTATCTCTCTGGGGGCCACATGAATGGCAACAGTGCTATGGTTCTAAAAAACAAACTCATATTACTGAATGTTTCAACAATGAATGTAAGATTACACTGTGCATTCATCAGATAAGAAATCCAAAACTGCACAGAAAACTCAAGATACTGTCTCACCAAGGCATTGTACAATTGGAATAAGACATCTTTCCTCCTATATTTGAATTCTCTTGCAAAGAACAACATATCATTTGCCTTCTTAATCACCTACTGCACTTGCATGTTTACTTCCTTCAAATGGAGGTCAGGAGACCCTTTCCTCATAAATTCCTGTTCAGACAGGAATTTGCCTCTAATCTGCCCTTCAGCTTTGCCTCTAAGGTAAATAGTTTCACATTTACCACATCATACTGCATCTACTATGCATTTGACCACTCAGTCAACCAAATAACATTGGAACATCATGGTACCTTCCTCATAGATGTCACTCAGTTTGTGACAACTGTACACCTAGAGAAACTCCTTTTAACTCTGCCAACTGAAATATATGATTATGTATCATATTATAATTAGTATACATGAAAATTTGGCATGACATCTAAAACTTTGCAAACTTCTATAGATGTGTGGTGGATAGTATATTGACTGGTTGCATCACAGCCTGGATGGAAACACCAATGCCCTTGAATGGAAAGTCCTACAAAAGTAGCAGATACAGCCCAGTCCATCATGGGTAAAGCCTTTGCATCCATTGAGCAAATCTACACAGAGCACTGTGGCAGGAAAGCAGCATCTATCATCACGGACCCCTACCACCCAGGTCATGCTCTCTTCTTGCTGCTGCCATCAGGAAGAAGGTACAGGAGCCTCAGGACTCACAACATCAGGTTCAGTAACAGTTATTACCCCTCTACAAACATCATCTTGAACCAGTAGGGATAATTTCATTTGACTTCACTTGCCCTACCACTGAAATGTTCCCTCAACCTATGGACTCACTTTCAAGGACTCTTCAGCTCTGTTCTTGATACGTATTGTTTATTTATTTAATTGTTATTATTTTTTCTCTTTTCTCTTTGCACAGTTTGTTGTCTTTTGCTCATTGGTTGTTTATCCACCCTGTTGGGTGTGGTTTTTCATTGATTCTATTATGATGCTTGGATTTACTGAACATGCACATAAGAAAACAAATCTTAGGGTTGTACACAGTGACAAATATGCACTTCGATAATAAATTTACTTTGAACTATAATGAATCACTAGGATCTAAGCACTAAACCTTGTGGTGCCCAATAAGTCATTTCTTGTTACTCAGAAAGGATTAATTTATTCCTACTCTTTGTTTCCTATCTGCCAACCAGTCCTCTGTCCATTTAGGTATATTATCCCTAAACCCATGTGCTTTAATTTGTACACTAATCTCTTTTGTTGGATTTGTTAAAAACATTCAGTAAGTCCAAATACACAATATCCACTGGTTCTTTCCATTTATTTCATTACCTATATCCTCAAAAAATTCAAGTAAAATTTTCAAGTATTATTTTCCTTTGCAAATCCCTACCAACTTTGACGAACCCTGTCATTGTTTTCCATATGCTCTACTCTTAACATGTTTTATAATGGACTTTAGTATCTTATCTGCTACAGATGTCAGGTTAACTGATCTACAATTGAGACACAAGAGACTGTCAGTGCCACATTCTGGAGCAAAACAACTAATCTATGAACTAGTTATCTTTGTTCTACACTCTCAGTCCTGATGCATGGTCTTTGGCTGAAATGTGGCATCCTTTAGATGCTACAGATGCTGCTTAACCTGGTAAGTTCTTCCAGCAGTTTATTTCTCTGTCTACAATTCTCTATTTTCCTCTATTCATGCAGGAATATCCTTTCAGACCCAACTTTCAAAGCACCAGGTCCCCACTTAAGTTATTCATAATTATCAAATGCCAGCTCAGTTCCCAGCTCAGAAAAACAGTAATTCCTAATCTGATTCCCCACCCAACTTTCTCTTTGAATATTTTGCACATTGTGCATTTAGACAGCAAAGTAACATAAATTTTTTTACTCCTCATGTATGTGAAGGATGTAAGTAATAAAGTCAATTCAATTCAATTCAATTATTCAATCAGCTTCAATTATTTAACCACAGCCTAATTTCAGGTGTGGCACAGGTACCAATTTTAAGGTCAATGCACCTAAGAGAATCTCCAGGTCTTTGCACTAAAAAAAAACATTACTTACAACTATCAGTGATGCACATAGTATGAAAAATTAGCTACATATTACTGTCATGAAGTAAAACAAGCATCTGCTAAGATATTACATTTCATGTTATTTAACGCGACCAAGTATTCTGAATGTTCATAACAATAATGCCTCCTTGTGTAACTGGATCCTCAATTTCCTCACTTGCAGACCCCTGTCAGTTTGGATTGGCAACTCTGAATCTCCTCCACAATTACACCAGTTACACCACAAAGCTGTATGCTTAGACCCCTGTTCTACTTGCTTTATATTTATGACGATGAGGCTAAAGGCTGATTTATACTTGTGCGCCACATCTACGCCATAGGTACCGCATACCCTACACTGTACCTACGCTGTACCCTACGCCGTATGGTGTTGTGCACCTCCCCAAAAAACTCACTCACGCGTCACGGCAACGCAGACCGCGACAACTGTCATTGGTCCGCTTGGTAGCATTGCATTTCCTCCTACGCATTTCCAGTTGCTTCTTCTCCACCATGTCTGTACACCGATGTGAAATAAATGAACCAAATCATCAAATCTACCTGCCGACATGCGCAAATGTTTGAAATGCATTTTCTCGTCCATGTCTCTCACGAAGAAACTCAACACAGTGGCATAGAAACCCCACCGCCAACTAGCGTTTTGGCGCACACCAACACATGCTCGATATGGCGTAGACCAACACAGAAGTGAAAACCAGGGCTATGGCATAGGCTGCAGTGTAGCCCGATCAGACAAGTATAAATCAGCATTAAGTACAGCTCCAATGCCATAATTAAGTTTGCTGCCGACATATAGGAGGGAGTATTTAAGAGGGAGATTGAGAATCTAGTTGAATGGTTCCACAACAACAACCTTTCACTCAATGTCAGCAAAACCAAAGAACTGATTATTTACTATGGGTTAAAGAAACTGGAGGGACATGAGCCAGTCCCCATCAGGGGGTTAGAGGTGGAGAGAGTCAGCAACCTTAAATTCTTCAGCATTATCATTTCAGAGGATCTGTCCAGGATTCAGCATGTAACTACTGTTACAAAGAAGGCATGACAGCACCTCCACTTTCTTAGAAGTTGGCAAAGATTCAGCATGTCAGCTAAAGCCTTGACAAACTTCTATAGGTGTGCAGTGGAGAGTATATTGACTGATTGCATCACAGCCTAGTATGGAAACGCCAATACCTTTGAACAGGAAAAGCCTACAAAACGTGATGGATACAGCCCAGTCCAGCTCAGATAAAGCCCTCCCCACCACTGAGTACATCTACAAGGAATGCTGTCACAGGAAAGCAGCATCTATCATCAAAGACCCTTACCAGCCAGGTCAAGTTCTCTTCTCACTGCTGAAAGGAGTGAAAGGAGGTACAGGAGTCTCAACTGTCACCTCACTAAGTTTGAGAACAGCTATACCCCTCAGCCATCAGGCTTTTAAACCAGAGGGGATAACTTCAATCACCCCAACACTGAACTGATTCCACAACCTTTGGTCTCACTTTTAAGGACTCTACAACTCGTGTTCTCAATATTTGTTGATTTTTTTTCCTTCTTGTAAGGTTTGTTGTTTTTTGCACTTTGGTTGTTTGCCCACCTCTGTTGTGTGCGATTTTTCATTGATTCTATTGTATTTCTTTCTTTATGGTGAATGCCCACAATAAAATGAATCTTAAGGGGGTTTATGGTGATATGTACTTAGATAATAAAGTTACCTTCAACTAATAATCTCCAATTATATAACATTTTGAATGTAGTAAAATGTCCTAAGATGACAAAATTTTGTTCAAAAAAGTAGGCTTTGCTTTGAAGAAGAGGAAAAACTCAGAGTCATAGACATGGAGAAACAGAAAGGCCATTCAGCCCATCTGGTCTATGCTAACCTGTTGTCTGCCTAGTCCCATTGACCCATGCCTGATTCATAGCCCTCCCTACCCTTCCCTTCCATGTACTTAAGCAAACTTCTGAAAAAGATGGAACTGTTTACAAAAGAAATTCTTATGCTCAGATTCTAGGTAAATGAAGGCACAGTTGCTAATGAATGTGAATAAAACTAGTACATGACCTAACAAAGTCAGATAGATTCTGTATATAATTGGCAAGAAGTCAGATTAGAGATTAGATATCTCAAAGGTTTAGATTTAGAAGCAGTAGGTGGATTGTGTTTCATTGATATCAATAAACAAATCCGCATTAATTTATTGCCATGACTGACTTAATTAATTTTGCTAGGTTATGTACTAGTTTGGTTGGTGTAACAGTTAGGTTGAAATACATAGGTCAGTTCAAAGGTAAATGAACTTGATCATAGAATTGAATAATAATTCTCTAAATAATTCTTTCAATATAAAAGCTGACAATAAGAAAACATATTCTTTGATTAATATTGGTTACAGTAATTATAAATCTGAGTTTAATTTCAAGTTCAGCTGCAAAGCCTGTTTATCTATTTTATTAAAATTTCTTATTCACTATGTTTTGGACTAAGCTCATAATCTATGCTATGTACTAAACAGAATTTTTAATATGTTTTATGTTTTTGGCAAAATGATAAGCTGTTCATTGGAGTAACTAATTGTGTAATCAGTCCAGGACAACAAAGCCACTATCTATTGGTCAGCCTGTATTGAATTAACATTTACATAGATTTGTTTTAAGTGCCGTGTCTAATTGGTAGGACTAGTTCAACAGAGATATTGTTCAATGTTTTGTGGATTTTGGCAATGGGCCCCATTTGTCACAATTTCTGTTTATACAATTCACAAAGCAGCTAGCACTGATGCTATTGGTAATACTGCCCTGCAGATGGTGCAGTGGAGTTGCGTGAAGCACAGTAACATGCATGCAATATAATGCACAGTGGTGCTAGAATGTTTGAGAACCCTGCAGAATTTTCTCTATTTCTGCATAAATATGACCTAAAATATGATCAGATCTTCACGTAAATCCTGAAACTAGATAAAGCGAAACCAATTAAATAAATAACACAAAAAACATTATACTTGTTCATTCATTTATTGAGAAAAATGATCCAATGTTACATGTATTTTTTGGAAAAAGTATGTGATCCTTTGCTTTCTGTAACTGGTGTGACCCCCTTGTACAGTAATAACTTCAACCAAACATTTCTGATAACCGTTGATCAGTCCTGCACATCGGCCAGGAGAAATTTTGGGCCATTCCTCCTCACAAAACTGCTTCAACTCTGGGATGTTGGTAGGCTTCCTTGCATGAACTGCTTGCTTCAGGGCCTTCCACAACATTTGTATAGGATTATGGTCAGGGCTTTGACTCAGCCATTCCAGAATATGTATTTTCTTATTTTTAAACCATTCTGTTGTTGATTTACTCTTGTCTTTTGGATCATTGTCTTGTTGCATTATCCAATTTCTATGAAGCTTCAGGTGACATACCTCTACCCTGACATTCTCCTGTAAAATGTCTTGGTACAATTTTGAAATCATGATGCTCCTTCCACCATGCTTCACAGTTGGGATGAGGTTTCCAGTGTTGGTGTGAAGTGCCCTTTTCCCTCCAAACATATCAATGTGCATTTCTACCAAAAAGGTCAACTTTTGACCCATCTGTCCACAGAACATTGTCCCACAAACATTGTAGAATATCCAGGTGATCTTTTGCAAATATGAGATGTGCAGCAATATTTTTGTTTTGGAGAGCAGTGGTTTCCTTCATGGAGTCCTTCCATGAACACCATTCTTGTTCAGTGTTTCTCTTATAGTGGACACATGAACAGAGAATTTACCAAGTTCTAGAGATTTCTGCAGGTCTTTTGCTATAATCCTTGGGTTTTTTTCCACCTCCTTCAGCATTGCACGTTGTGCTCTTGGTGTGATCTTTGCAGGATGCCCACTCCTAGGGAGTAGCAACAGTACTGCGTTTCCTCCAATTGTGGTCAATTTCCCTTACTGTGGACTGATGAACACTTAGGTCTTTAGAAATGTTTTTGTAGGTTTTTCCAGTTTGATGCATCTCTACAACTCTTCTTCTCATGTCCTCTGAAAATTGTTTTGATCCAGGCATGGTGCACATAAACAGATCTTTCTTGAGAAGAGCAGGCTCTCTCAGTAACCTGACTTTGAGAGTCTTTTTTATAGGGCAGGACTCCTCTACAACCCTCACCTCCAATCTCATCTCATTGACTGGAACACATAACTCCAAATAGCTTTTGTAGAAGGCATTACCCAAGAGGATCACATGCTTTTTCCAACAAATTCATGTAACATTGGATCATTTTTCTCAGTAAATAAATGAACAAGTATAATATTTCTGTGTTATTTATTTGTTTTCCCTTTATCCAGATTTAGGACTTAGGAGAAGATCTGATCATATTTTAAGTCATACTTATGCAGAAGTAGGGAAAATTCTACAGGGTTCACAAATTTTCGAGCACCATTGTATACTTCAGAACATAAACATCTCGTAAGTAATAATGTCAAATTTATTTACTTTAATTTCAATAAAAACCTATTTTTATATCATGAAAGAATCATGAAAATGTTGTCAATTTGAACCATTTCAAAACATGCAACAATTCTCATCCTGGTGTGGAATAATTTAATGGTGAAATACTGAAGATGTCCATTATTAATCTAATATGTCTAGGATGTCTCTGAGCGGCTGCAGGACATTCTGGAATGGGAGGGTGAACAGCCAGTGGTCGTGGTGCACATAGGTACCAACGATATAGGTAAAAAATGGGATGAGGTCCTACAAGGTGAATTTAGGGAGTTAGGAGATAAACTAAAAAGTAAGACCACAAAGGTAATAATCTCTGGATTACTACCAGTGCCACATGCTAGTCAGAGTAGAAATAGGAGGATATTTCAGTTGAATACGTGGCTTGAAAAATGGTGCAAGGGGGAGGGATTCAAATTTCTGGGGCAGTGAAACCAGTTCTGGGGGAGGTGGGACCAGTATAAACAGGACGGTCAGCACCTGCACTGGACTGGAACCAATGTCCTAGGAGGAGCGTTTGCTACTGCTGTTCAGGAGGCTTTAAACTAAGGTGGCAGGGGGATGGGAACAAGTGCAGAGAGACAGAGGGGTGTAAAATGAGGGTAGACGCAAAAAGTAGTAAGGTGAAAAGTAAAAGTGGCAGGCAGGCAAATCCAGGGCGAAAAGCAAAAAGAGCCACTTTTCAACATAATTGTATAAGGGCTAAGAGTGTTGTAAAAACAAGCCTGAAGGCTTTGTGTGTCAATGCGAGGAGCATTCGTAACCAGGTGGATGAATTGAATGTGCAGATAGTTATTAATGAATATGATATAGTTGGGATCACAGAGACATGGCTCCAGGGTGACCAAGGATGGGAGCTCAACATCCAGGGATATTCAATATTCAGGAGGGATAGACAGGAAAGAAAAGGAGGTGGGGTAGCATTGCTGTTTAGAGAGGAGATTAACGCAATAGAAAGGAAGGACATTAGCCTGGAGGATGTGGAATCGATATGGGTAGAGCTGCATAACACTAAGGGGCAGAAAACGCTGGTGGGAGTTGTGTACAGGCCACCTAACAGTAGTAGTGAGGTTGGGGATGGCATTAAACAGGAAATTAGAAATGCGTGCAATAAAGGAACAGTAGTTATGATGGCTGACTTCAATCTACATATAGATTGGGTGAACCAAATTGGTAAGGGTGCTGAGGAAGAGGATTTCTTGGAATGTATGCAGGATGGTTTTCTGAACCAACATGTCGAAGAACCAACTAGACAGCAGGCCATTCTAGATTGGGTATTGAGCAACGAGGAAGGGTTAGTTAGCAATCTTGTCGTGCGAGGCCCCTTGGGTAAGAGTGATCATAATATGGTGGAATTCTTCATTAAGATGGACATAGTTAATTCAGAAACAAAGGTTCTGAACTTAAAGAAGGGTAACTTTAAAGGTATGAGACATGAATTAGCTAAGATAGACTGGCAAATGATAGTTAAAGGGTTGACGGTGGATATGCAATGGCAAGCATTTAAAGATCGCATGGATGAACTACAACAATTGTTCATCCCAGTTTGGCAAAAGAATAAACCAGGGGAGGTAGTGCACCCGTGGCTGACAAGGGAAATTAGGGACAGTATCAAGGCCAAAGAAGAAACATATAAATTAGCAAAATAAAGCGGCACACCTGAGGACTGGGAGAAATTCAGAGACCAGCAGAGGAGGACAAAGGGCTTAATTAGGAAAGGGAAAAAAGATTATGAGAGAAAGCTGGCAGGGAACATAAAAACTGACTGTAAAAGCTTTTATAGATACGTGAAAAGAAAAAGATTGGTCAAGACAAATGTAGGTCCTTTACAGTCAGAAACAGGTGAATTGATCAGAGGGAACAAAGACATGGCAGACCAATTGAATAACTACTTTGGTTCTGTCTTCACTAAGGAGGACATAAATAATCTTCCGGAAATAGTAAGGGACCGAGGGTCTAGTGAGATGGAGGAACTGAGGGAAATACATGTTAGTAGGGAAGTGGTGTTAGGTAAATTGAAGGGATTAAAGGCAGATAAATCCCCAAGGCCTGATGGTCTGCATCCCAGAGTGCTTAAGAAAGTAGCCCAAGAAATTGTGGATGCATTAGTGATAATTTTTCAAAACTCCTTAGATTCTGGATAAGTTCCTGAGGATTGGAGGGTGGCTAATGTAACCCCACTTTTTAAAAAAGGAGGGAGAGAGAAACCGGGGAATTATAAACCGGTTAGTCTGACATCGGTGGTGGGGAAAATGCTAGAGTCGGTTATCAAAGATGTGATAACAGCACATTTGGAAAGAGGTGAAATCATCAGACAAAATCAGCATGGATTTGTGAAAGGAAAATCATGTCTGACGAATCTTATAGAATTTTTTGAAGATGTAACTAGTAGAGTGGATAGGGGAGAGCCAGTGGATGTGGTATATTTAGATTTTCAAAAGGCTTTTGACAAGGTCCCACACAGGAGATTAGTGTGCAAACTTAAAGCACACGGTATTGGGGGTATGGTATTCATGTGGATAGAGAATTGGTTGGCAGACAGGAAGCAAAGAGTGGGAGTAAACGGGACCTTTTCAGAATGGCAGGCAGTGACTAGTGGGGTACCCCAAGGCTCAGTGCTGGAACCCCAGTTGTTTACAATATATATTAATGATTTAGACGAGGGAATTAAATGCAGCATCACCAAGTTTGCAGATGACACGAAGCTGGGCGGCAGTGTTAGCTGTGTGGAGGATGCTAAGAGGATGCAGGGTGACTTGGATAGGTTAGGTGAGTGGGAAAATTCATGGCAGATGCAATTTAATGTGGATAAATGTGAGGTTATCCACTTTGGTTGCAAGAACAGGAAAACAGATTATTATCTGAACGGTGGCCGATTAGGAAAAGGGGAGATGCAACGAGACCTGGGTGTCATTGTACACCAGTCATTGAAGGTGGGCATGCAGGTACAGCAGGCGATGAAAAAGGCAAATGGTATGTTGGCATTCATAGCAAAAGGATTTGAGTACAGGAGCAAGGAGGTTCTACTGCAGTTGTACAAGGCCTTGGTGAGACCGCACCTAGAATATTGTGTGCAGTTTTGGTCCCCTAATCTGAGGAAAGACATTCTTGCCATGGAGGGAGTACAGAGAAGGTTCACCAGATTGATTCCTGGGATGGCAGGACTTTCATATGAAGAAAGACTGGATCGACTAGACTTATACTCACTGGAATTTAGAAGATTGAGGGGGGATCTTATTGAAACATATAAAATTCTAAAGGGATTGGACAGGCTAGATGCAGGAAGATTGTTTCTGATGTTGGGGAAGTCCAGAACGAGGGGTCACAGTTTAAGGATAAAGGGGAAGCCTTTTAGGACCGAGATGAGGAAAAACTTCTTCACACAGAGAGTGGTGAATCTGTGGAATTCTCTGCCACAGGAAACAGTTGAGGCCGGTTCATTGGCTATATTTAAGAGGAAGTTAGATATGGCCCTTGTGGCTAAAGGTATGGAGAGAAAGCAGGTACAGGGTTCTGAGTTGGATGATCAGCCATGATCATACTGAATGGCGGTGCAGGCTCAAAGGGCCGAATGGCCTACTCCTGCACCTATTTTCTATGTTTCTATTAAACTAATTTTAATAGAGTCCGTTATTAAGGACTCCCATCACCCAAGGACATGCCTTCTTCTCATTGTTACTGTTAGGAAGGAGGCACAGAATCCTGAAGGAAGATGGTCAGCAATTCAGGAACAGCTTCTTTCCCTCTGCCATATGATTCCTAAATGAACGTTGAATTCATAAGTACTACTTCACATTTTTATATGCATATTATTTCTGTTTTGCACTATTTTTAATTTAACTATTTAATATACATATACCTACTGTAATCAATTTTTTTTCTATATGATCACATATTGCATTTTTACTGCTGCTGCTAATTTAACAAATTCCACAACACATGCTGATGATATTAAACCTGATTCTGTTAGGTAGATAAACACTTTATTGATCCCAATGGAAATTATAGTGTCACAGTAGCATTAGAAGTGCACAGATATACAAATATTAGAAGAGTAGTAAGAATTTTTTTTGTTATATAAGTGATGGTGGTATTGCTATGATTCTGCTGAATTGTGAAAAAAAGAACACAAAATGGTGGAAAGATTCAGTAGGTCCATCAACATCAGTGGAGAGGGAGGGAGAGCTAATGTTTCAGGATGATATTTTGACAAGAGTTTATTGATCTGAAATGTGGCTACCTTGCTTTATTCCACAACAGTTGTTGCTCAAACTGCTGCTTTTTAAAAGCACGTTTTGTTTAAACTTTGGGATAATTTACATCAATCAGGGTGTTCTCTGCCCTGAAAATCCTGATTGTCAAGTTTATATACCAAGTGTGCTATTGTGCTTCATTCTGAAACTAAAGTTCTTGAGTTATTAAATTACAAAGTTAAAGTTCATAATACTCCCCAGCTGTCAATAGATGTACTGTGGAGAGCATTCTGAATGGGGAGTGAGTGACTCACCACATGGTATGGAGGCACCAATACAGAAGATGGAGAAAGCTGCACAGGGCTGTAGACTCAGCCAGCTCCATCATGGGCACTGGTCTCCCCAACATCAATGACACCTTCAAAAGGCAATGCTTTAGGAAGCGGGCATTCATCATTGAGGACTGGCACCGCCTTCTCATTACTACATCGGAGACAAGGCTCCGGAACTGAAAATGTGCACTCAACCTTTTAGAAAGAGCTTTGAGATTTCGGAATGGTCGAGGAACCCATGAGCACGACCTCACTATTTTGCTCTCTATTTTTAATATTTATTTTCTAAATATTTCTCATTGTAACTAATAGTAATATTAGATGTATTGCATACAAAAACACAAAACAACAAATTTCATGGAATTACATGCGTGAACTTGAAGGCATTTTGAAAAATATACTTTATATAATTTGATAATTGAGCTCTGACCAATGAGCAATCTGGATATCCAGTTTGAGAGGAGGAGATTTCACTCAGGTCCACTGTCCAAGCAGAAGAAATCAGCGGATCACAACAGCATAACTGAGTTCTGATCAGCGACCAATTGGCATATGGGATTGATTAGCCAAAGCAAATTTAAGGCAAGCAGGGATAGGCATTGTAGCTATCATCTGAGTGAAAAGCATCTAAGTGGTGATCTTGAGGCCTTAGCCTCAAATAGGCTGACAAATGGCAGATGGAATTTAATGCAGGCAAGTGTGAGGTTTTGCACTTCGATAGGACCAACACCTTCAAAAGGCAATGCATCAGGAAGGGGGCAATCATCATTGAGGACCATCAATGATGTGTAGGTGGTACACAGTGAACGGCAGGGCACTGAGGAGTCTGTTAGAACAAAGGGATCTGGAAATATAGCTCCATTATTTATTGAAAGTGATGTCAGAGGTAGATAGGGTTATTAAGAAAGCTTGTAGCATATTGACCTTCATAAATCAATGTTCTGAGTACAGGAGATGGCATGAGCTGGGGTGTTATGTTGAAGTTGTATAAAACAGCAGGGAGGCCTAATTAAGAGTATTGTGTGCAGTCTTGGTCACTTAACTATGGGAAAGATGTAAACAAGGTTGAAAAAATACAGAGAAAATTTACACAGATGTTGTCAGGTCTGGAGGTCCTGAGTTATAAGGAAAGATTGAATAGGTTAGGACTGAATGCTTTAGAACATAGATGATTGAGAGAAGATTTGATAGAGGTATACAAAATTATGATGGGTATTGATAGGGTAAATGCAAGCAGGCTCTTTCCACTGAGCTTGAGTGGGACTACAATCAGAGGTCATGGGTTAAAAGTGAAAGGTGAGAAGTTTAAGGGTAATATGAGGGGAAACTTCTTCACTCATAGGGTTGTGAGAGTGTGAAATAAGCTGACAGCACAAGTGGTGCAAGCAAGCTTGATATCAATACTTAAGAGAAGTTTGGATAGGTACATGGATGATAGGGATATGGAGGGTTATGGTCCCCGATCAGGTCGATGGGAGAAGGCAGTTTAAATGTTTCAGCATGGACTAGATGGGCCAAAGGGCCTGTTCCTGTGCTGTATTTTTGTATGGCTGAATTAAAGTGAAAATGCAAATAGTCATTTTGATAAAAACTCCTAACTGTTATTCACCCGCCAATATTTTATCACTTATTCCTGGGAACTTAAATAATAAATAAAACCAAGTCAAGAAATGCTCACTTCTGCAGATTTTACATATTCATTAATTTGGTATTTTAAAAAACTGTATATAAAGAAAGGGGGGAGGAGGTAGGGGAGGAGGAGGAGAGGGTGGGAGGAGGGCGAGAGGGCAGGGGAGAAGGGGAAGGAGAGGGAGAGGGAGAGGGAGGGAAAGAGAGAGAGAAAATTTACGCATATATTTTTCATTAGTGGCTTGTGCCTGCAAGATGTAACGGCAGCAGTAATTCTTTTTATTGCCAATAAAACCACAGATGGCAAATGCACCATTTGATTATTTGTAACTCATGACATTCTGCAACTACCTTACATGAATAAAAGAAAATTTCTATGTGTGGAACAACTTCAATTTATGATTATGTTTTCCACTGTTAAGTTTTGGTTTAATTTAATAACATGGAGAGGGCGAAGTGGAAAAATTACAACAGGAGCTTTATGACCTGTTTCTGTGCTGTAATACTCAATGATTATGTGGTTTTTATATTACAGTGTTAATATGAAATGTTGACACAAAGGCAGTCTCTATTTTGTATTGCAAAGCTAGGTTCTGAAGTCACAATGATCCAATGTAATTGAAACCCAGGAGCATATTGTACCATCCAAACACAAATAAAAAAACATAAATTGTCTATGTTCACTGCAAGAAAAATAGTAACATTTAAGCTCAGTAGATGAGTTACATTTGAAAAAGTCTAACCTGTATAAAGTCTGATCAGTATTTTCATCTGCATCACCAGTTACTTTGCAGGTCATTCTGTCATCAAGGCACCAAGCAAACAAGTGCTGATTGAACTCAATGGCAAAAGAGTTAGACCATAAGACATAGGAGCAGAATTAGGCCTTCTGGCCCATCGAGTCTGCTCCATCGTTTCATCATGGCTGATATATTTGTCCTCTCAACCCCATTCTGCAGCTTTCTCCCTGTAGCTTTTCACACCTTGAATTATCAAGAATCTATCAGGCTCCACTTTAAATATACCCAATGAACTGACCTCCATAGCTACCTGTGGTAATGACTTCCACAGATTCACCATTTTCTGGCTAAAGATATCCATCCTCACCTCTACTCCAAATGGATGTCCCTCTATTCTGAGATTGTACCCTTTGGTCCTAGAGTTCCCCACTATAGGAAGCATCCGCTGCACATGCATTATACCTAGACCTTTCAACACTCAAGAGGTTTCAATGACATTCCCCCTGCCCCCATTCTTCTAAATTACAGTGAGTACTGCCTAGAACCATCCAACGCTCCTCATATGATAACCCTTTCATTCTCATGAACCTCCTCTAGATCCTCTTCAACGTCAGCACATCCTTTCTTAGATAAGAGGTCCAAAACTGCTCACAATACTCTAACTGAGACTCAGCAGTGCTTTATAAAGCCTCAGCATTACATCCTTTTTTTTATATTCCTCTTGTTCCTCTCTGTGCTTTGTGGCAGCAACCTTGCCGAATCTTTAGCATTTGTCTGTTTTTTTTTAATGAGGCCAAGTTGCCAAGTTGACTCTCAACCTAGCATGGATGGAGAGTGAGCAAGGAGCTGGCCAGATTCAAACCAGATTTGAATTCTGGTATGGATGCCACTACATCACCGGCTGCCTTTTTATATTTTCATCCTCTCAAAATGAATTTAACATTGCATTCACATTCCTTACCACAGACTCATCCTGCAAGTTAACCTTTAGGGAATCCTGCACAAGGACTCCCAAGTTCCTTTACACCTTGGATTTTTGAATTTCTGCTTGTTTATAAAATAGTCTAAACTTTTATTCTTTCTGCCAAAGTGTATGACCATACCCTTCCCAACACTGTATTCCATCTGCCTCTTCTTTGCCCATTCACCTAGTCACCGGCAGCTAACCAGAAAAGGCGCCCTTTACTCCCGCTCTTTGCCTCCTGCCAGTCAGCCAATGTTCGACCCATGCTAGTATACAACAGCAAGGGCTCTTACTTTGCTAAGCAACCTCATGTGCAGCACCTTGATGAAGGCTTTCTGAAAATCCAAGTACACAACATCACCAATTCTTATTTGTATATCTTGCTTATTATTTCCTCAATGAATTCCAACGGACTTGTCAGGCAAGATTTTCCCTTAAGGAAACCTTTGGCCTATTTTATCATGTGCCTCCAAGTACCCCAAAAACTCATATTTAACAATCAACTCCAACATCTTCCCAATCACTGAGGTCAGGCTAACTGGCCTACAATTTCCTTTCTTCTGCCTCCCTACCTTCTTGAAGAGTGGAGTGACATTTGCAATTTTCCAGTGCACTAGAACCATGCCAGAATATAGTGAATCTTGAAACATGGAAACATAGAAAATAGGTGCAGGAGTAGGCCATTTGGCCCTTCGAGCCTGCACCGCCATTCAGTATGACCATGGCTGATCATCCAACTCAGAACCCTGTACCTGCTTTCTCTCCATACCTTTAGCTACAAGGGCCATATCTAACTTCCTCTTAAATATAGCCAATGAACTGGCCTCAACTGTTTCCTGTGGCAGAGAATTCCACAGATTCACCACTCTCTGTGTGAAGAAGTTTTTCCTCATCTTGGTCCTAAAAGGCTTCCCCTTTATCCTTAAACTGTGACCCCTCGTTCTGGACTCCCCCAACATCGGAAACAATCTTCCTGCATCTAGCCTGTCCAATCCCTTTAGAATTTTATACGTTTCAATAAGATCCCCCCTCAATCTTCTAAATTCTAGTGAGTATAAGCCTAGTCGATCCAGTCTTTCTTCATATGAAAGTCCTGCCATCCCAGGAATCAATCTGGTGAACCTTCTCTGTACTCCCTCTATGGCAAGAATGTCTTTCCTCAGATTAGGGGACCAAAACTGCACACAATACTCTAGGTGTGGTCTCACCAAGGCCTTGTACAACTGCAGTAGAACCTCCCTGCTCCTGTACTCAAATCCTTTTGCTATGAATGCCAACATACCATTTGCCTTTTTCACTGCCTGCTGTACCTACATGCCCACCTTCAATGACTGATGTACAATGACACCCAGGTCTGGTTGCACCTCCCCTTTTCCTAATCGGCCACCATTCAGACAATAATCTGTTTTCCTGTTCTTGCAACCAAAGTGGATAACCTCACATTTATCCACATTAAATTGCATCTGCCATGAATTTTCCCACTCACCTAACCTATCCAAGTCACCCTGCATCCTCTTAGCATCCTCCTCACAGCTAACACCGCCGCCCAGCTTCATGTCATCCGCAAACTTGGAGATGCTGCATTTAATTCCCTCGTCTAAATCATTAATATATATTGTAAACAACTGGGGTCCCAGCAATGAGCCTTGCGGTACCCCACTAGTCACTGCCTGCCATTCTGAAAAGGTCCCGTTTACTCCTACTCTTTGCTTCCTGTCTACCAACCAATTCTCTATCCACATGAATACCATACCCCCAATACCGTGTGCTTTAAGTTTGCACACTAATCTCCTGTGTGGGACCTTGTCAAAAGCCTTTTGAAAATCTAAATATACCACATCCACTGGCTCTCCCCTATCCACTCTACTAGTTACATCTTCAAAAAATTCTATAAGATTCGTCAGACGTCAGATTCGAAAGATCATTACTCAATCTCTTCAGTTACCTCTTTCAGAACCCTGGAGTGCAGACCATCTGGTCCAGGTGACTCACCTACCTTCAGACCTTTCAGCTTCCCAAGCACCCTCTTCCTACTCATAGCAATTGCACTCGTTTCTGCGCTCTGACACTTCCAAATTTCCAACAAATTGTTGGCGTCTTCCACAGTGAAAACTAATGCAAAATTCTTATTCAGTTCATCCTCCATTTTCTTCTCCTCCATTACTACCTCTCCAGCATCATTTCCCAGTGGTCTGGTATCTATTCTTGCTTCTCTTTTACTCTTTATATATCTTTTAAAAACTTTTGTTAACCTCTTTGATATTATTGGCTAGCTTTCGTTCACATTTCATTTTTCCCTCCTTATGGCATTTTTAGTTGCCTTTGGTTGGTTTTTGTAAGCTTCACAATCCTCGAACTTCCCACTAATTTTTTGTCTATTATATGCCCACTATTTTGTTTTATTTTGTTGGATTTAACATTCCTTGTCATCCATGGTTGTGTCATCCTGCTCCGAGATTACCTCTTCTTTGGGATGTTTCTATCCTGCATCTTCCAAACTGCTCGCAGAAAGTCCAGCTATTACTGCTCTGTTGTCATCACTACTCGTGTCCCCTTCCAATCAACTTTGGCCTGTTACTCTCTCATGTCTCTATAATTCTCTTTACTACACTGTAATACTGATACATCTAACTTTAACTTCTCCCTCTCATATTGCAGGGTGACATTGATTATATTATGATCACTGCCTCCTATTGATTCCTTTACCTTAGGCTCCTAATCAACTCTGGTTCATAATACCACACCAAATTCAGAATTTCCTTTCCCTTAGTGGATTCAACTACAAGCTGCTCTAAAAATCCATCTTGTAGACGTTCTACAAATTTTCTCTCTTGGGATCCAGCACCAACCCAATTTTTCCAATCTACTTGTATATTG